>NC_061107.1:49857000-50052000 GCF_015104395.2 Macrobrachium nipponense | reverse complement strand
GTCAGGACTCTCGGCAACGTTCAGTAGGATTCTTGCAAAGGCACTCATCAAAAGGACGTCTTCAGGAAAGCGCAAGACAGGACTTCCTTTGCCATACTGCCAATAATTTTAAGCTTTAGCAGGCATTAGTTGTGATACGGGAGAGGAAGCTGGTTGGAGAGTTTCTTCCTCTTCCCAGGATAATTTTCCAAGCTTTTTTAGCCCATCTGAAAGGGTTTTTCAGATGATAGATTTTGTTAGTTTCTAGTCGGGACTACGCTGCCGAATTGAACATCGTCGTCCTACTTGCCGTAAGCCCAATCTCTTAACAGGATTCTTGCCCCTTCCTCGTTTGAGACGGGAATCGGAAAAATAATTGCTCGACTCCCTGGATTACGTTTTGTCAATTCAGTGACTTTCCCCCATTGACAATATACTTTCGTTTTGTCAAGTAAGTATCCCTCTTTGACAAAATATCTCTTTGTCCCGTAAATGGGTTAGTTCTCATGACAAACATCTCATTAACTTGATATTGCTAAGCGAATAAGCTCTTATTGACCAAGATTCGGAAGAGCTCTCATTCGTCATTCGCAGACTCGTACAAGAAATAGACTTGTAGACTACGTCAATGAACGCTTATGTCCAATAACATAAGAAGCTTTGAGCTGACTGCTTCGACTGCTTCGATTCTCTTAAGTTTTGTTCATGAAACTTGCCTGTCAGATATGTATGTAGCTGTATTTCCGAATTCAGCTATATATATGTCTGCAGGTAAGTAGGAACAAACTTTATTGTGATATAATTTCATTTTTTGCCTTGCGTTATTTTACTTCTGGTTGGTTCAAGTCATATACGCTTGCTGTAGTTACCTCTTTCGGATGGCAACCGAGAGGTCTATTGTCTATTTTAAGGACATTTAATCGTTACTCCCTGCAGCCTAACAGGAGTTTCCGATTTATCTTTTTACAGTTGTATGGTATTGTTCTGACGACACAAACGCATCTATATTTAGCGTTTTCTGTTTCGCTTAATATACCAGCTTGAGAGTCTTTCTGCTCAAAAAATAACGGACCTATTTCTTCGTAGAATAGGGTAGCTGGCAACCCAGACATAAAGTTAAGAGACGACGTTCGTAAGCTGCTTGCTGCTGCTGTCACGCTGTCTGTCCTCCAGTCCAACTGTCCAACCGAGCCAGTATTCAGTAACAGATCGTGCGCTGTCATGCGCGGTAGGTTACGTCTCTCTCTCCTGCGGGATTGACTGACTAACCGTATCTGTGCTGACGGTTTACGTCTCTCCTGCGGGATTGACTGACTAACTGTATATCTCTGTCTACAATCACGGACTTTAGCCTAAGATTGAGGGGATTTCTTACGGGACGTGAATGAATAAACGTTGCATTCGTTTGCCTTACTATGTTCAACGAGTTATCTCTTAATCCTTTTGGTGCTCGTTACCGCACGGTATGGAACTACGAGTCTACCGCAAACATTGCACTTTTATTTGCTCTCCTGCTTAGGCAAAGCGCAGCCTTATTTAGGGAAGTAAGCATACTCTGGGGAGGGAATGGATGAGCTTGCTGGGACCATTTCCTTCCTGAAGAAGTTTGTTTCCCCGAATAGACTGCAATTCAGACCACAGTTTTTTCCTACCGGGAAACTGAAATATTATTCAAGATCTAGCAATGATTCTGAACATCTCTCATTGCGTCTATCACCTGAGGTGATAGAAAGAAGGTGCCGACATCTGGATAGGGTTTCAGATGTCCTGGATCTTAATCTGAAAGAAGTCAAGCGATTCGGCAGTCCCTCCAGTCCTCGAAACAGAGTTTTTGGGAACAGTGGTCCAGATCAACTCTGATATTCCACAGCTCTCTCATATCTTAAGAAGTATCTTCTCTCGGTCCTTGTTCGAGTTTACGAGAAAGAGCCTATTATAACAACAGGCGTAAAATGTAACGATCCTCTACAGGTTCGTTACAGGATTGCAAAGTCCGTACGAATCGTCTCGATCGACGGCAGCAACTATTCACTCCGAGTGGAATCTTTCTTTAGAAGTAAGTTGAGAGTTGTGTAGACTTTAGGGACGCCCTTTCATTCTTCCTCTTCGATATGTTGAGGACGAAGAGGCGGCTTCTTCTCTGCTCCCTTATTCTCGATCCGGGATCGGTACATTAAACGCCATCCTATGATATTGAACGGGGATGGATGTTTAGTCTCTTTTTTCCCCTTTTTCAATCGCTTAGGAAATGTAATAGAGGATTTATGACGTCACAGGGAGCGACAATGACGCTGATCGCCCCATGTTGGCCTTCAGAATCCTGGATTCACAGAGGTCACATACTTCCTAGTTCACTTTCCAAGGACCTTTTCCGAGAGAGTCGGTCTACTCTAACTCGAAAGGTACCTATAACCTCTCCGCTCTGAGTCTGACTACGTTCAGACTATCGAGAGGTTGATAGGAATAAGATTACCGTCTTCCTTTTCCGTCTGAAGAATGGATAAGCTGGCAGTCACAACTATTAAAGAATATGCAAATATGTTGTGACGGCCTTTGGGGCCTGGGCTAGAGATTTGCGTCTGTCAAACAACAAAGCCTTCACGATCTTTGAGTTCTGTGGAATCTCGAAACTCGCTCACCATCTACTTTTTGTCTCACCTGTTTTCCTTTTCTCGGAGTCAGACACTCGTGCGAGATCAGGCGACATATAGTAGCCCTGAGTTTCTTGTTGACGAAGTCAGTTGCGTTTATACACCCCCGATGATCGTGTAACATGGAGACCAGGTTGGACTGTCAGGCATTCTTCCTTCGGGACTGAATCGCCTTTTTGCTCCTCGCTCCTTTCTCCTGGCACCAGACGCTCGAGTCAGGAGTTGATTCGCTGACGACGGTTGGGTTGGCGTTGATACACCCCCAAGGTTTGCTTAGATTGAATCGCCCAGGCAGTCCAGACACTCATCCTTCAGCGAAGAATAGTGCCTTATGGTCTTCAGGGTACAGCCTTGCTGTCCTTGATTCGTCTGACTGGTCAACTGGTCGGTCACCTGACTTTAGTACAGACGGACTGACTGTGCATGTCCAGATCGAAGCTTTCAATATGGAACTTAGACGTAGTCTGAAGTTCTTGATGTTAAAGCATTCGAACCTCTCCTACCTGTTAACTTTTTGCATGTGATCAGGAAGGCCTTCTTCTAACCACCCTAGATACGACAAAGAGGGTTAGTGAAATTTTAAGCCATCGTCACAAGTTTTGGCTTTAGAGAAGACAAGGCGGTGTGCTCTCTAAGCCTTCCGTTGTGGCCTAAGAATGGAAACCCGTTTTGTTCCTTGGGCAGGAGCTTGGAAGCAAGGATGGCACAAGTTAGTGGGCAGGAGCCAGAGAGAGTCCTGTGCCCTGTCGGGTCTCTCAAGTTTTATCTACATAAAACTCAAGAAAGTCGAAGTCATTCGGGCAATCTGCAGTGTTCCGAAAAGACCAGACTTGCCCATATCGAAGAACACCCTGGCTTTAGTGTTAAGGAGTTCTTTCAAAAATGCTCCTTCATTGTGTTTTGCACAAAGATTTGAAATCTTTTTATCTAAATGCTCACGAGGTGAGGGCGCGGACCTCGGAAGCATCTTTCACAGAGCATGGCAACTCAGTAAACATCCTGAGTACCATGTTTTAGCGAAGCAACTCTGTGTTTCACTTCACACTCTCCCTGCGAGATGTGAAGATGGCATATGAGATCTGCTGCTCGCTAGGGCCATACGTGTCTGCAGACACAATCTTGGGGGCAAGAAGTACCACTCATCCTATCCTGTAGAAAATGGTTAGGAAGAGCTCTTAATTTAGTTGATGAGTCGCCGACAACGGCGACTTCTTAACTCTTAAGCCTTAGTTAAATTAAACACCTTAACTTTGGCTAGGTTGGTCAGGTGGTGATATATATATATATATATATACATATATATATATATATATATATATATATTTTATTTTTTTAATTCTTAGCCCTCATGGTATGGTCAATATGGTCTAGTCACGTCGTGGTCTCGCCCCTGTTGACAGATCATCTGGAGTGCACCAGCTATATAAGGTCTCTACCTCGCTGGCAACTCTAGTAGCACAAGCAGACTTACGTGGCAGTAACCACGAAGCCAGCTATGCTAACAGGTGGAACCAAGATGTAAATCATCTGCATGCATTTTGTTTCCTAAAATCCTTCTATTCTGTCCCTTCCCACCTCCAAAGGTGGGATTCAGCTATATATATATCTGACAGGAGGTAAGTTTCATGAACAAAATGATATTGTTATGATACAATAAAGTTTGTTCATACTTACCTGGGCAGATATATATAATCAAGTACCCACCCACCTCCCCTCAGGGGACAGTGGCGGAAATAAAAATTATGAATAGAAAATGGGAATGGTTCTGATACCCGCCTCCCAGCGGCGGGAATGGGTACTAACCACCTGGCCGACCACTGCGTGTGTCGGAAGTTTTTAAAATTCTGTCGGACTTCAGAAAATACAGCTATATATATATCTGCCAGGTAAGTATGAACAAACTTTATTGTATCATAACAATATCATATTATGTGATAGTATTTTAAAGAAATACAATAATCTATCCATTTCACTCTTTTAATTAAGGATAACTCCTCTCTCTCTCTCTCTCTCTCTCTCTCTCTCTCTCTCTCTCTCTCTCTCTCTCTCTCTCTCTCTCTCTCCACCTTTTGCCACACAGGATATGTATGTCATAGTGGTAACTCCCTCCCTCTGTTTCGCTAGAAGCGATATAAGTATTTTCTGAGAGAACAGAGATAAACACACACTCTCTCTCTCTCTCTCTCTTTACTAAGATGAAAGATTTTTTACGGTACTAGTATGTAAAATGTTTATTGATATTTTTCTGTTAATAAAATAATAATAATAATAATAATAATAATAATAATAATAATAAAGTAATAAAAACTGTAATTACAAAATTCGTATGTGGTAGTATTTTAAAGAGATAAAAATGACCTTTCCGCTTCACTTATGTAAGGATAACTCCTCTCTTTTACTGTGATAAGAGAATTTTTATGGTAGATGCATGTGTTTATTAATATTTTCAAATAATAATAATATAACTAACTTCAAATGAAAATTCTTCCCTCCGTCTTTTTCTGTATCAATTTCCCTACCTTCTCGTAACTCCAGTGACGCTAGGAGCTGGGAAACAGTGCCATACAATGGTCAACGAATTTAATGGTTTTTATGCAATATCTCTCTCTCTCTCTCTCTCTCTCTCTCTTACTGAGGAGATTCTTTTTATGGTAGTACATGCATTGTAATAAGTTTATTATTAATATTTTCCAATAATAATACGTACTATACTATGTGTAATAATAATACTATAAATGTAATTACAAAATCCATATGTGAATATTTTAAATACAATAATCTTTCCATTCTACTCTTTTAAATACTGTAAGTACAAAACTCTCCTCTCTCTCTCCTATTCTCTTCTCTCTCTCTACTACTCTCGCTCTTCTCTCTCTATCTCTCTCCCTCTCTTCCTCTCTCCTCTCTCTCCTCTCTCTCTCCTCTCTCTCTCTGCTGCAAGTGTTAGAAGTATGTATGTATGTATGTACGTACGTATATACCTTTAAGGGTGCTAATGTTTAGGATTACTTTGAAATTATATTGATACAGTCTCTAAGATTAATACATTAATATGATAATAATTTAAGGTAAATTTGATGTAGGATGTTACATAAGGTTTGCATTTGGTGTTTCTCTCTCTCTCTCTCTCTACTCTCTCTCTCTCTCTTGTCTCTCTCTCTCTCTCTCTCCGCTCTTCCTCTCTCTCTCTCTCTTCAGCAAAAGAATTGATATACAGACAAACATAATTGTTCAGTGCTCTCTTTCTCCCTTCTCTGGAATAGAATATGTATATTTATTGGGATGGAGAAAATAAGTGTTGCCTATAGAAGTTCTTATCAATGTATTGATATCGTAAGGAGTTATTCTCTCTCTCTCTCTCTCTCTCTCTCTCTCTCTCTCTCTCTCTCTCTCTCTCTGTTATTGGCTGTTTATATATTTCTAATGGTAAAATGTTTAAGATGACTTTGGAATGACATTAATAATACCAATTCAATGGTATCTTTGATGTAGGATGATACTTTAAGTATACATTTGGTATTTAAACTTTCAAGATAGGCAGATATGGGGATTTTTAGAGGAGAGTTCTAACTATTCGCGGGTTTGCGCAATTTGGGGGGGGGGGGTCCCTGGTATACATCCCCCGCGAATACGGGGGGAACACTGTATATATACTATATATGATATATATATATATATATATATACAGGCAGTCCCCGGGTTACGACGGGTTCGGCTCACGACGTTCTGAGGTTAAGGCGCTTTTCAATTATATTCATAAGAAATTATTTCCAGGGTTACAACGCATGTTCCAGCGTTACGACGCCTACAAACTATGTAAACTACCTTCTTATTGCATTTTTCATCAAAAAAACCTTCAAATATTGATTATTTTGCATTGTTGGTGTCATATTTCTTCTTCCAGATCAGCATTGTAGGTGCTGTAACCCAGGGCAAGTTCCCCCTTAGTAGGGGGAACTTGCCCTGGGCGCAGCACCAAAATAAAAACAACCATAAAACACTGACACCTACACTGAATTAAAGTCATGCCCCATCCACTGAGAGTGGTGGGTGCACCATGTACACTGTACCCCATGGCTCTCCAAACTCAGCGCCTTACTGAAAAGGTGAAGACATAACAGAACATCCTGTGCTTCCTTCTGCGCCATGCCAGTCACTAAAAATAATCGCAAAGTATTGAAAAATGTCTACACTTTTTAAGCTTATATAAAAAGAATAGTAAGAAGCGAAGATCCCTAAAGCCTCTGCTATTTCGATGACAGAATGGGCGTACAGAGCAAATAATGTATGAAACCTAAGGAGGTATAGGCTGTTCTTACACCCTAGCTTTGCTTCAAAGTAGGCCAAAAAAATACTCCACAATACTGAGTATGTCTCAAACATGATGTCCATATAAAATTGAAGACAACACGTTTAAACAGAGACGGGTAGGAAGCGATACTTGGCTCTTCTGCTACGCCAGTACAAGTTAGGATGAGCACCAATCAGAGGCAGTATTCCTCTGCTATGGCTCTCTTAACTGTTAAAAATGACGTTTTGTTGTTTCAATGCTAGCAACTTTTCTATTTCAATTTATTACATGACTTAATGCTTTGGAGTAGAATATGTCCATGATCCCACTTCCTTTTAATGAGGAATCAGTTAGAATCAGTTATATGATTATTGGGTAAGTCTCATATACAAAAATATTTTTATAATGAAATAAGGTTTTGTATTTACTTACCCAGTTATTATATAATCGGAGCCCAGATACCTCCCCTCTGATGGACATTATGCATAAAACAGAATGAAGTGATTAGCTATGTCATTCCTAGTACAGGTGGCCTGCGGTTAATGGCGCAATCGCTTAGCGGCAAATCAGTTTTACAGCTGTCGTCAAAAATATTCATTAAATAAAATAAGGCATTTTAAGGTATTTTTACGGCACAATTTTCAGTCAACAGCACCGCTAGCGCCGTTATGTCTAACGAGTCCATACACATTTGTAGAAATGCCATTCAGACCATAAAGGTTATGCAAATGATATTAACCAATTTTATGGAGAGTTATTACATAGGTATCAGGGTAAAATATATGCCTCTGACGCTGTTCTATGCCGAAAATATCGAGTTACATAGGTGCAAATTAGCTATGGATGTGTCGATTTATAAATGTTCATGCTTTTATGTTTAAAATGTGTATGAAAATGTATTACGTATAGGGCATTTTTATTTCTGTGTATGAAAATGTATTACGTATAGGGTATTTTTATTTCTGCACAGAAATATGATACAAAGGCAGCTTTTGAAACTACCCTTCACATTGTCAAAGAGGATGTTTTTTCATATTCTTTCTTGCGAGCCACTGCCTGCCACTCTTCCGAAAATATCAAGTAAAAAAAAAGTGCAAATTTAGCAATCGATGTGTCGATTTTATAAATGTTTATGCTTTTATGTTCAAAATTTGTATGAAAATGTATTACGTATAGGGTATTTTTATTTCTGTGCAGAAATATGATACAAAGGCAGCTTTTGAAACTGCCCTTCATGTTATCAAATACGATGTTTTTTTATTTTCGTTCTTGTAAGCCGCTGCGTGCCGCTCTTCCGAAAATATCATGTTTAAAAGAGTGCAAATTTAGCAATCGATGTGTAGATTTTATAAATATTCATGCTTTTAAGTTTGAAATGTGTATGAAAATATATTACGTATAGGGTATTTTTATTTTTATACATATATATGATTTAAATTAAGGCAGTTTTTGTAACTACCCTTCACGTCAGAGGATGTTTTTTCATGTTCATGCTTGTCCACCAATGTTCCGAAAAATACATGGTGTTATTTTATTAGTTATGGATCTTTCCCATAAATCCTTTAAAAAGTTATACAATATTACTTCACTGTATCCAATAATATTGTATGTACAGTGGTACCTTGAGATACGAAATTAATTCGTTCCAAGGTGGCTTTTGTATCATGAGCTTTTCGTATCTTGAACCGCATTTTACATGTAAAATGGCTAATCCGTTCCAAGCCCTACAAAAACACCCCAGTAAATTTCATAATAAAGCTAAATTGACCCATAAACAATGAAATACTACAACAATTTGGACCATTCAATACCTAACTTAATACTTACTAGTACTAATATGTATGTACCTGTAAATAAAGTGTATTAGTGTACATGGTATACAAGAAATACTGCACGTACATACGTACGTATGTAGTAAAATGTGGAACCTTACCTTTCGAGTGAGGCTATCTCCGAAAGTGGCAACAGAGGAGGAGGACAAACAGCAGAAAACTTCTTATAGTAAGTACACTTAACTTTACGAAACACATTAAAAAATGTCGGGAAACATACACAAAACTTTACGAAACACACTAACAAAAGTGTAACACTTAACTTTACAAAAACTTTAAAATAAATTAATTTTTTGTCTTTTTGATTTTTACATTTTGTTTTTACTTTTTTATACTTTACGTTTTTCTTATTTATACAAAATTTCAATTTCTTCACCACTTTCAACTTTCTGTTTTTTTGTAGTACCAATTGGATCTTCCTTTTTGCTTACTCCTGCTAGTACTAAAGGCCTCTTTAAAAAATAACTATCCAAGGAAGATTGCTTCTGCCTGCTTTTCGAAACGACTCGGACAAGCGTCATCGAACTACGTAAGCATACGACCTGTGTAAGCCTTTTCGGGGTGTCTCTTTTCTACAAATGATTCTACCTTATGAAAAGCAGCTAGAGCATCCTTAATTTCTGCCGTTGTCATAGGGTCGTCCTCCTCCTCCTCGCCGCTGCTAGAGAACTCTTCTTGAATGACATTATGTTGCATGGCCTCCAACTCCTTCAGGTCATCCGTCGTAAGCTCCTCTTGGTGCTCCTCGAGAAGGTCATTGATATCATCCTTGTCGACGACCAGCCCCATGGAATTGCCAAGTGCAACGATCTCCTCAAGATATGGTTGCAAAACTGTTTCAGGATCGTCAGCTGCTCCTGAATCTGCAGCACCAGCTTCGCCTACGTTGAATCCCTCAAAGTCTCGGGCAAATACGGCATCAAGCCAGAGTTTCCTCCACGAAGAATGCAAGGTTCACCTCGAAACCTCCTGCCAAGCTTGATCGATGCGTCAGATGCTTATAGCAACATCAAAATGCTCCTTCCAAAATTCACAGAAGGTGAGGTTTGTGGTATCGGTGATGTCGAAACATCTCTTGAAAAGATGTTTTGTATACAGCTTCTTGAAGTTCGATATCACTTGCTGGTCCATGGGCTGGAGGAGAAGGGTGGTGTTAGGCGGAAGATAAAGAACCTTGATAAACGAATACTCCGCTAGGATATCTTCCTCGAGGCCAGGAGGGTGAGCAGGGGCATTGTCCAACAACAGCAGACATTTCAGAGGGAGGCACTTCTCTTCCAAGAATTTCTTCACTGTCGGGCCGAAACACAGATTTACCCACTCGGTGAACAAAAGTCTCGTTACCCAGGCTTTCGCATTAGCCCTCCACATCACTGGAAGCTTCTCCTTAAGCACTTTGTGGGCCTTGAAGGCTCGAGGAGTCTCAGAATGATAGACAAGTAGGGGCTTCACCTTGCAATCCCCACTGGCGTTCGAACAAAGTGCGAGCATAAGCCTGTCTTTCATAGGCTTATGCCCGGGTAGCTTCTTCTCTTCCTGCGTGATGTACGTCTAACGAGGCATTTTTTTCCCAAAAAGGCCAGTCTCATCACAGTTGAAGACTTGCTGAGAACTGTAGCCTTCCTTGATTGTCATCTCGTCGAACGTCTTAATAAAGGCTTTGGCTGCTTTCATGTCCAAGCTGGCAGCCTCCCCATGCCACACCACTGAATGGATGCCAGTCCGTTTACGGAATTTTTCAAACCACCCATGAGAAGCCTTGAATTCTGGGGTTGGCGTTGATGTCCCTTCTCCTCCGTCGTCTTCAGCCTGGGCAATCAAATCGCCGAAAATAGCGCTGGCCCTGTGGCAGATTGCCGTCTCCGTTATCGTATCGCCAGCGATTTCTTTGTCTTTTATCCAGACAAGAAGCAGCCTTTCCATCTCATCGTGCATGTGACTCCTTTTGCTAGACAAAGTAGTCACGCCCTTGGAAGGTGTAGCTGCTTTGATGCCATCTTTCTGCTTAAGGATGGCGCCTGTTGTCGACGGATTTCGGTCATAGTATTCCTTAGCGATCACACTCAATCGCATGCCAGCTTCATACTTTTTAATTATCTCCATCTTTGTCTCCAAAGAAAGCATCCTCTTCTTTCGTACTTCAACTTTCTTGGGACCCATGACTACGTATATACTGTACGTAATTAAGTTATGTAGTACGTATACATATGAAGTAAAGTTCTTGCACAACACAATAAAGTAGTACTACAACGAAATCACTAACGAATTTACGTTAATAAATGAAATCGTATAGAATGAACGAATTCCGCGTGCTTACAATACCGATGATGCTGCAAAGTGGCCGAAAAAGCACGCCGCTACGTAGAGCACGATGGGAGAGATGCTGACCAATAGGAGAGCAAGATCTTATGGTGGTGATTAGCATCAGGAACCAATGGGAGAGCAGGAGGATGGTGGCGAGTCTACTCAGTTGGCAGCGCGCGAGTTTTTGTAGAGCCACAAAAATCTTTGTATTTGCTTTTGTATCTCGAGTTTTTCTTAATGTTGAGCCTTTCGTATGTTGAGGTACCACTGTAGTATTCTCATATTATTGTAATTTAAAATACTACAGCAAATCCAAGCCATTATTCCACGGAGCGGCCAATGTTTTGGTTTAAAATCAGCTGATGGCGAATACGAGTTTATTTCGCCATATCTAACGCAATTCTGAGCGAATTTTCTTGCTTCTAGTTAGCATTAATGAATATCTAGATACTTGACTTATATGAGACAAGGTTATTTTTCCATATACGATGTGTTTTTAGGTGGAAATAGGAATTGAATTATGTCTCGTTGTGATTGTGAACTAATTTTTTGTTTGTTAACAGATTATGTTGGCGCCATGTTTATTAAGTAAAAAAATTACGTTATTCCATTCGCAATTTTCCTTTTATATCATCGTAATACGAACTTTACGTTATTTATCTTATATTGGCATGAAACCAACAGTAAAATGTGTTCTTTCAAGCAAGCACAGTAGTTTTAATTAAAATGATTTTATCTCAATTTTATCTACGTTGTGTTTGATGGCATACGTTTACTGGAGTTTTTCCTTGTTGCCGATGCACAATAATAGGGATTAGCAGCTTGAACAGTTTTTTCAGCTTCAGTTATAACTATGTTTAAATTTAACAGTTTATTTCAAGATTGTTCTTTGATCTATATTGATCTTTGATCTATAGCGAATAAAGTTATTACAATAAGATATCTCAGTTCTATTCTACATAATGTCATTTATAACAACTACGGTAATAATGTACTACAGTATGATGATTGAAATACAAGCCAAATGGATGTTATCCAATTCGGTTGTACTTAGAAAAAAAAAAAGGTGGTTTCTCGTTCGGTTGTTCATGGCTGTACATGTTTACGCAATGAGTATAACGTTAAAACCATACTTTTATCATTCTCTTTTGCTGTTTTTGAACTTATGTAACTAGAAGATGGGATAAAGTTAGGCTATTGTAATTTGGTCTCTCATAAAATCGGATTATCATAAGATGAATTATCGTAACTTGAACACTACAGCTACCTGTACACTGTATAAAACCTTATTATATCTTTACTCTAGACACCCAAAGGATTAAAGCTAGGCTTTTTTCACTTTACAGTATTTATAATACTATAGTGTACTGTACAGTACTACTGTACAGTAAATTCTATAGCACTATACTGCATACCGGTAAATATAATTTTACTTATTGCGCCATTGTGGGATTACGGCTCCGTTTGACTGGTCTAAGGCGCTGTTAACTGGTCTAGAATTTTGAAAGGTGTGCGACGGCCGTAGGCTTTAAGATTGCTTAGCGTTGAAAATCACTTAGCGTCAGTTGCCAGGAATGGAACCCCTGGCGCTAACCGAGGGTCGCCTGTAGTATATTGCCATTGTGGGACGGCACTGTATACCTACACTGAACAATCGAAGCGCCACCTGCGAAATTTGAATTTAGGCTGCCATATTTGGAAAACTATACTACAAGCATTCCCCGGTTATCGGAGGGGGTTCCATTCTTGGCGGGGTGCTGATAGGCGACAATCACCATTAACCAAAACTGCAATTTATGGCGCGTCGTATGGCACCCAGTTTCAGTTAATGGTGCCTCTGTTAGGTATGGTACGGCGCCATACTAACTCTTATTATCGGCACCATAAAAACTACATGTTAAGGTACCATGAATTGCCGACTTTATAATGCTAGACAAGTGCCTTAAAACCGGATCGCCGTTAACTGATTTTGCCGATAACCGGAGACTGCCTGTAGCTATAGTATAATTAATGGGGAAGTAGTATATACAAAATATTATTTTATTGTAAAATTATCTTTAAATTGATGTTATTTTTATCTTATCCAGTGGACTGGTGGATACCTCCTCGCTTTTGGATGGTCACGGAGTGAAGACCTTGTATGTGTACAGGAGGATGGAGCTGTTCTGTTATATGATATGTTCGGGAATTATCAACATACATTCAATTTGGGTCAGGTAGGTGGTATTTGTTGTGCAGATTTAGAAAAAAATTATTGAGATATGATGATCTACTTGACAACTTTGGTCCATACTTCTAAGAATCTTGTCACATATCAGATATGACAGAGTCACTGTGTATTTATCAGTAGATAAAATTATATTTCATTTGGTTTTGGATGCAGTGGTAGTTTTAGTTCCATTTTGTTTATATTTCTTCTTTAACTGCATACTACTTTGGTGTTTAGGAGGTTAAAGATACGCACATATTGAGTGCTCAAGTCTTTACAAGCCATCGTGAAACTGGAGTTGCCATCTTAAGCAACTCAAATCGAATATTTCTCGTTAGCAACATATATGAACCACGCACTAGGAAATACCCTGATATTCCAGGTGAGAATTTTCATTGTGTATTTTATCAAATACAGTTTTGAATATGTACTTATATTTCTTGTAATAATTCTGATGCTCATCAAACAAACCTATTGTTCTTCTTGCTCAGTATTTGCATGGTAAAACCTATTGCTGAAGTCTCGTTAATGACTAGTCAATGAGGTAATGATCCCAGCCTGTTGAGTCATGTGAATTAAAATTTGGTTAATGGCCCTTCAGCTGCTTTCAGCTACAGACAGATAGGCAGGCTTAAGTACCATATTTAAAGGAGACAAAGTACCATCTCTATACTTTCATTTTTTGAATGAATCTTACCTCTCCATTACACATATAGCTTTTACTACTTCCATGGCGCCGGCAATTTGACAGATTGAAATAAAAAAATGAGAACATTCGGTTTTATATCAGTAACTTAGTAAGTACTAATTACATAGCTATCAGTTCCTAACCTATGGCAGCTTAAAAATTCAAAATTCATGCTGTGGCCCTTTTTTCGTTTGTGTGTAGGTGAACAGGCCCTGCCCACCATCTGGGACTTAGGGAAACAAACTAGCAAAGAGCTCAATTCATTCCTTGCTGGCTTCCGACTAGCATCGGGAGTTTTCCTCAGCTACGTACTTCATTGGATTTTTGGATGGTTTTTTGCTGATACTTGGTGATGCATTCAAGATTTGTTGTTGTGGCTTTCTTTCATCAGCCAGTTATCTTTTGTGCTTAATTTTAGTAGTTTTCTTCAAGTTAACATGTCAGATACTAGTTCATTTAGCGTTTGTTTCTGTTTTGAGGGTTATAAAACTAGGCTAACAAAGTTTACTTATAATTCTCACACTAAATGTACTCAATGTAAGGGACAGGAATGTAGTAAGGATAATACTTACCCAGTATCTAGATTAGGAGGATAAGAAATGGAAAACTTTGAACGCTCATCTAGATAAACTCAAAAGAGATAGAAAGGGGAAGGCAGCCCTTAAGGCTGAAAATAGGGCAAGTACAGATTCTACTCCTTTGCCCATCTTAGTGGATGAAAAATCTGTTACTCCTTATGCTCCTCTGTCTCCTCACATCTGAGCCCTCCTACTTTACCACTTTCTCCTGATCCAGGTTCCCATGATTCTGCCCTCCATGCCATTGCCAGCCTCGAATCAAGGTTCAATTGTGAGTTTGGATTTCTTTACAATACCCTCATTGAAATGGGGTCTGCTATTAAATCTCTTATGGAAAAAAGTGTGCTTAGTGAAAGTGCAATGAGAAGTGACAGTATTGTGAATGTTGAGGAGGTGGCAATGCTCTTAGACAAAGGTCCCTGTCCCGCTCCCCTGCACCGAGGAGAAGACATACTGAAGATCCAAGGGAGGCTGGTGGGTTTGCCCATGTTGAGCCTCTTCACCCTCAGGCCTCAACCCAAACACCACTGGGAAGGTGTTATTGTGCATCAGCATTCTTTGGAATCTGATTCTTCCAGTCCAGACAAGAAGTGCACGTATCATTATCCTGCTTCATTGCACCCTCTCAAGAGACATGCAGATCCTGGCTTTTCTTCTCTTATTGTAGTTAACCCTTAAACGCCGAAGCGGTATTTTAAAAATTGTCTCCCGTATGCCGGCGGCGTTCGCAAGTGAGCACCGAAGCGGAAAATTTTTTTTTTCCAAAAAAATCACAGCACGCTTAGTTTTCAAGAATAAGAGTTCATTTTTGGCTCCTTTTTTTGTCATTGCCTGAAGTTTAGTATGCAACCATCAGAAATAAAAAAAAATATTATCATATATAAATATTGGGATATATGACAGCGCGAAAAAAATTTCATATATAATTGTATACAAATCGCGCTGTGAACAAACGGTTAAAGCTAACGAGTTAAATTGTTTTTCATTGTATTGTACACTAAATTGAAATCATTTTGGTATATAACACATTGTAAAACGATCAAGGCAACACAGAGAAAATATTATCACAAAATGATGCATGAATTCATAACACGCGGACATAAAAAAAAGCTGTTTTAAAAAATTCACCATAAATCTAAATATTGTGCTAGAGACTTCCCGTTTGTTGCAAAATGAAGGTAATTGATTGAATATTACTAAACTGTAAGTGTTGTAGCTTACAATTGCAGTTTTCGACCATTTCAGTCGAGTTAAAGTTGACCGAAGGACGAATTTTTCTATTTTTTGTTATATGAAAATATTTCAAAACTGATAAAAGCTACAACCATAGGTTGTTTTTTGTTGTATTCTACATGAAATTGCGCACATTTTCATATCTAAAATATAATGGCTAATTTAAAATGGGGCAAACATTATGACTATCGGACGAAAAAATGTATGATTTTTTCGGAAGAGTTACCGCGCGGATGTAAGGAAAAGGTTTATTTCATAAATTCTCCATAAATCGAAATATTGTGCTAGAGACTTCCAATTTGTTACAAAATAAAGGTAAATGATTGAACATTACTAGAATGTAATAGTTTTAGCTTACAATTGCGTTTTTTTACCATTTCGGTCGAGTCAAAGTTGACCGAAGGTTGAAATTTTGGCACTTACCGTTATTTATATGAAAATATTTCAAAACTGATAAAAGCCACCCAACCATGGGTTTGTTTTTAAGTTGTATTCTAACATGAAAATTGCCCAGAACATTTTTCATATATAAAACTTTTTTAAAAAAATGTAACCGGCTAATTTAAAATGGTGCAAACATTACGACAATTGGACGAAAAATTTCTCAAGGAAAATTTTTTTTTTTTCATAAATTCACCATAAATTGAAATGTTGTGCTAGAGACTTTCAATTTGTTGCAAAATAAAGGTAAATGATTGAATATTACTAGAATGTAATAGTTTTAGCTTACAGTTGCGTTTTTCGACCATTTTGGTCGAGTCAAAGTTGACCGAAGGTTGAAATTTTTGCACTTATCGTTATTTATATTAAAATATTTCAAAACTAATAAAAGCTACAACCATGGATTATTTTTAGTTGTATTCTACATGAAATTGCACACATTTCCATATGCAAAACTTTATGTAACGGCCAATTTAAAATGGTGCAAACATTACGACAATCGGACGAAAAAATGTATGATTTTTTCGGAAGTTACCGCGCGGACATAAGGAAAATTTTTTTTCATAAATTCACCATAAATCGAAATATTGTGCTAGAGACTTCCAATTTGTTGCAAAATGAAGGTAAATGATTGAATATTACTAGAATATAAGAGTTTTAGCTTACAATTGCATTTTTCAACCATTTCGGTAGAGTCAAAGTTGACCAAGGTTGAAATTTTTGCACTTATCGTTATTTATATGAAAATATTTCAAAACTGATAAAAGCTACAACCATGAGTTGTTTTTGTTGTATTCTACATGAAATTGCACACATTTTCATATATAATACTCCGTGTAACGGCTAATATAAAATGGTGCAAAAATTATGTCAATGTGACGAAATAATTTCTGAGATGTGTCGCTGATACTTTTTAGTGCGAGAAGAAAGAAATTCGCGCTTGCGCGCCTGGGCAATGATTGTAAACAAAACAACGCCTTGATCCATGAGCTCCCAGCATCCCCCAAGGTGTGTGATTCAAAAGTTTTTGCCTAGTAGGCCTATAACTCTTTTTCCGCCAATTTAAAAAAAAAAACTTTTTTATATCGACGTACCATACGTCCAATTGGCACCCAACAGACAATTTATATCGACGTTTAATACATCCAATCGGCATTAAAGGGTTAAGAGGTTAGCCCACAACCTTCCTGTAGTTTTCAGGAACAGTCTGTGTCTCCTACTTGTCATTGGTTAGGAGACAATCCTGAGTGCCCAGTTTCATCCTGCAAGCGCCCCTAAGCATCCGGCTCATAACGAATTCAAGCGCCTACATTCTCACAACAGAGTTACGGTTACAAGCACTCGGCGCCAGATTCTGAACCCCCATGCCAGATTCTGAGTTCCCACACCAGATTCTGAGCTCCCAACACCCATTTCTCAATGGCTTGGCGCATACTGTTGAGCACTTAGCGCCTGCTTCTGGGTGCACAGAGACTTTGAGCGCCTACTGGCAACCTCCAGACGCCCAACTCCCACTCTTCATCCACCTTCACTTTCTTCAGTAGAAGAGGATAATTCACTAGCTCCTCTCCGTCAGTTAGCAGAGCTTATGGTCTTCTTGAAGAAAACCGCTACAGCTCTTGAGACCAAGGACAAAACTTGATTCTTGATCTCTTCAGAGGAAGAAGAGGTTCAGGACTCCACTCCTTCCTCTAGTTAATCTGCCCTTCTGAAATTTCTACTGGACACATTCCTGGACTACTTTGTTCTTGCAACGCCAACTTCTCCAGCTTCTACCTGCCTGATGAGGAAGCATGCTTCGGAAAGCACCAGACTGGCTAAGTTAGTGCTTTCCTCTTCATCCAAGAAGGCTCTTTGCGAAGGACTGCATGACCAGCTACTTCTCAGAGGGAACAAGGCAAAGCTGCATTTGCTTTTTCTCCCAGTAAGCTTATAAAAATGAAGCACTATACATTCTACGCTACCAGAGAAGCTCCTTCTTTGGGAGTCTTGGCTTTGTTCACTGTCTCTTAATTTTCTTGGAAAAACCAGGATCTGTCGAAACCTTGGCCTTATTCCTTTATTATCAAAATCTCATGGACATCTTAGGACCAGAGGAAGAAGAGAGACTCCTTTGTCCAGTGAGATTATTAAGGTACTATCTTTACAGGACAGAGAAGATTAGATGACCTTTGAACCACCTTTGATGCTCTGTAAGAAGTCCAGGTCATCTTTCCAAAAATCCCATCTAATTTTTTCTAAGGGAGCTGGTATCAGAGGCCACCTCTCAGATTGAAGAGGTCCCCTTTGCTTTTTGAAGGTGAAAGCTCATGAAGTTAGAGCAGTAGCTACTTCCTTAGCCCTCAAACATAATACTTATAGAAGAAACCTGGTCCTCGACCATATGAAAATGACGTCACGACAACTATCGGACACTCATTGGCTAGGATGAATAATGGGTGGAGCTTCAGCACCTCTCTTGTACACAATACTGGGCCTGGAACCCGTCCAAGCTGAAGAAAACAGCTTTGCTTTTTGAGGAGGGATGAAAGACGTATAAGCGTACGTCGCAGTCTTTTATTACTGGACCGTATAAGACATTCATATGTACGTCCCAGTACTGAAATGGTTAAAACCCATCAAAAACCACTTAGAACTGCCTACATGTTTTGATAGTTAAAACACAAAAAACACTCTAAAAGTCCTTATACCTGAGTAGTTTAATAGTTTTATCACAAAAAGTGCATTTAGTCAAAAAAATTATTTGAAGATACAGTAATTTTTGAAATATTTCTCAGGGGAAAAATATCACGAATAGACGAATTTTCCACGAATAAAATATTTACGTATACAGTGGACCTCCCGTATTCGCGTTCTCCGGATTTGCGGACTCACACATTCGCAGATTTCTATCGGGAACATTTCCCTGCATAATTCGTGGAAAATTCGCATATTCGCAGTATTTTTCTATGAGAAATATCCATAAATTCTCGTTTTTTTTTTAATCAATTTCATCATAAAATGCACTTTTTGTGATAAAAATATTAAAAAACCGAGTTTTAACTAACAAAATGGGCTATTTTCAGTGTTTTTATAAGGATTCCAACTATTTGCAGGTTCTAACTATTCATGGGGGTGGTGGGGGGGCATCTGGTACGCATCCCCTGCGAATACAGGGGGACCAGTGTACTATCCATAGAAAATTTGTGATTCCACAAAAAGTGGTGGTCAACTGTACATAATTGGATTTAGACATGAAATTTTAAGTAAATTCTGCATCAGAACTCAAATGAACAATTGGAATATGACCCGATGAACTGTATGATTTTTTTAAACAAAAGTATTTTGGTCATTCACTGCTAATTGGGGTTGTTTAAAGCCAGCTCACTCTGCTGCTGAGGTTTTAAGCAAGCACACGCTTGTACGTGAATATTTCCTTAGTTTTTGTGGCTATCTGTATTGTTTTTGAAACAATCTTGGGTCTCAAGACAGCCATTGCAGACAAGCAGAAGAGACAATGGTAAGAACCATGATTGAACTTGAGGAGATTATTGAAAAGTATGAAAGAGGCATCATATTTTTAATATTTTATTAATTTACTGTAATAAATAGGATTTTTTTCAATGTTTTATTAGCAACAAGTTTTGTGCCAACCCAGTACAGTACGTACATTCTATACCTAGCCTAGCTTATGGCGCTTGGTCAACCATTGGTAATACGGCCACATTGGATGTAGGCTAGTTTTTCATACAGTATACATTTAGAAATAAAAAAGGACATCTAATATATGTTATTTAATTCTGAACTTAATTAGTAAATCTAATTTCAGTGTAATTTTTTGTATAAAAAGGCAAGGTTAGGGTAATAACACGTGATCAAGAACAGATTAATCCATATTCAGTTATTTCTTATGGAAAAAATTAATTCAGATCTCAGCTGAATCGCATCTCAACACTTCTTCTGAAATGGATTAGTATACTTTTACTTTGCTATCCACTCACCTCCACTCAAGGTTTTGTGTTTATGGGAAGGCCGGGGTTACTTATATCTGCTATACCAACCAGTTCCATATTGTTTATTAATGGTTTGGGTAGTACAGTAGACCCCCTGTATTCGGGGGCGATGGGTACCAGACCACCCCCCACAAATAACTAAAATTCATGAATACTTAAAACCTCTTTAAAAATGCTTAGAACCAATTTTGATAGTTAAAACACAAAAACCCTCCAAAAATGCTTGCACCTGAGATTTTTAATAGTTTTATAAAAAAAAAAAAAAGTGTAGTTAGTCATGTAAATGATTTGAAAATACAGTAATTCATGGATATTTCTCATGAAAAATACCAGAATAGGCGAATTTTCTGCAAATAATGGATATACATATAGAGCCTATAGAAAAATCTGCGAATAGGTGAGCCGCAAATCACGAGTCCACAAATAGGGGGGATCAACTGTAGTGGTATTTTATTCTGTCATGTAGGTGATAGTGTTCTTTTGTATTCTGGTCTATGCCCAGGGCAAGGGCAACTTTTAAACTTTGTTAGCACAGTATATTTCCTCAGCTGCAAAGTTCCCGCTTATGAAGGGGTGACGCTTGGCTCCACTGCCACACCCTCTATAAGTTGAGAGAGCTGCCAACCAGAGGCAGTAACCACCTGGAGCAGCTCTCTCAACAGGCAAGGAAACAAATAAGCTTTTATTTAATGCTGGCAACTTTTCTACTCCAAATTCATTACTACTTACATAATGCTTTGGGGTAGATATGTCCATACTTTTCCGACATCCTGTCAGTGTGAAATCAGCTATGTAATTTCTTGGTAAGTTACTACTTATATAAAAATGACCTTTTTATGATAAAAAAGTTTTATTTATACCTACCAAGTTATTACATGATTGGAGCCCACCTTCCTCCCTGCACATGAATATTGGAGCATGAAACGAATTGAGCTCTTTGCCAGTTTGTCTTCCTAAGGTCCTGATATTGGATGGGGCCTATTCACCTATACCAAACAAAAGAAGTGCCACAGCATGAATTTTGAATTTTTCAGCTGCCACAGTTTAAGAACTAAAGCCAAGTAATTATTTTATCATAAAAAGATAATTTTTCTGTGAATATCCCTTTCTATCCATCTACTTTCCCCACCTTCCACCAGGGGAACGATAGATATGAACACCCATAGCCAGTCAGTCTACATACTTCTGCTGGCCAGTTCGATAGAAGATTGTTTTCTGTTGACAACTTGGGGTGTAACTTTACTTGAATTTTCTCTTGAATATGAATGGTAATGATAGAATAAGGACCTGTATGGTAGAGGTTGGTGTATTAGGCTTTATTTTAGTTCCACTGATCCTCATGACATGCAGTGATGAGGAAAAAAGTGTATGTAATGTGAATGACCGTTGTCAATTATGCAAATGTTGGTCAAATGAATTTATGGTAAAATTGGTGAACCGTAGTAAATGAAGAGAGGCTGATCGTTTGAAAAGGCAGCAAAAGAAGCAAGAGGTTAAGTCTGCTAAGGCTACACTAAGGGAATACATGATTTTCCTTCTTCTAGTAACCTTGTTCGGACCTTTTCTTCCCTTTATTCTATTACGTACTCCTATTAGAGCTTTCCAATTGATTCAGGACATAAGGTTTGATAGAACTGAGTCTGAGTCAGATATTAAGGGTTTAAAGGGCTCGATGAATCAGTGAGCCAAAGTTTCACATAATATTTTATTGGTGTTGCCCTCCTTGGGGTCTCGTTCGGTTTCGGGTAATTCCCCAACGTTAGAGGAAGGGTCAGTGCCCCTGTTCCTGAATAGTCATGTCCTTGGCATGTCCTGTCTTGCTCCTTTGCGGCCTGGAGGAACAGGGAAGCGGGACTTGTCTTGTTGGCCTGACAGCAGTGCAGGTGTCAAACTTCGTTTGCCGAAGGATCACTTGACTGCACTGGGACGTCTAGTTAGTAATGATTCTTCCTGTCTTTCTGATAATGTTAATACAGGCACTCCTTGCTTGTTTGCAGCATTGGTTAGCAGCATTTTGGTTTTACGACACTTGGCTAACAATGTCCTTAACCAGTAAGCAGTTTATCGATGTTGGTGGTGATTTATCAGTGTCAGTAGGCAGTTTATCGGTGTTGGTAAGCAGTTTATCAGCACTTATTGCATTGTAAATGCCATTTATTACCATAATTACTGTGATGTTCCGGTTATCGGACCTCAGTGGGGAATGGAACACCACTGTTAACTGGGGACTGCCTGTAATATAAGGATCATTCAGAGTTTAGGACTGGGTTAAAGATCCTGTAGTCGTTAGAGATGTGTAAAGAGGTTCATCCTCTTCCCATGTTTCTCAGGATTCATCGGCTATGCAAGAAGTGTACGCCTATGCTCAATTTTGCACCTTTCGCCACAGCACCATGTGTCCTTGTGGCTCTCCTATGTTTGGTCTGCCTCTACGAAGGTTTCTCCTTCTGTTGGTCAGCGCACAAAGCTCCGCTGTAGTTCTTTATGTCTATCTCCTGTGCATGCTTCACCTATGTGGCTTTCGCCTGCATGTGTCACCTATGTGGTTATTACCTGTAGTGATAACCTGCACTATCTCTGGTTATGCAGCATTCGTTAGTTCATGCTTCTCCTATGCAGCCAGCGCTTGCACCGTGTTTGGCTTTATAGCATTCGCCTGTGTGCTTAGTTTGTACTGAGTACTTTTGTTCTGTTAATCTTCTCTCTCGGTCTCCCGTTTTTCATGTTCCTGTGACATCTTGCTCAGACTCTCAGAGGGACTTTTGTTGTGCTTCAGGTTCTCAGAATTGTACCAGCAGTGATGTTGCTCATTTTTTGCCTTTGGATTCTTCTTCTCCACTTAGAGATCCTCCAGCTAAGCGCACTTGTGTTTCAGCACCTCTTCCAGTTGCTGGAGTTTTGCCCAATAATCAAATGATTACAGTTTTGGCTGTACTTTCCTTTGCAGCTCAGGAATTGGCTCGGTGTTGCGAGTTGCTTCCCGATCAAAAGTTAGATTTGTTCATTGAACCAGGAAATGTTCAACAACCACGACATATGCCTTTTGAGTCCTTAGAAAGCTGTTATGTTGGTGGTGGCTAAGGAAGTGATGCTACCTATGGGAGGAGTTGTTAGGGAGTTAATTTTGAATGAGCCAACTGCTACATTTTTGCTTTCACCCATTGAGGTCGCAGCTGCAAAAGATGTTGTCAGCCCTCAGACTCTGCTCCAGGCAAAGAAGTTTTGGATTTTATTGGATGATTAGATGAAACAGTAAAGGATGCGGTGGGCAAGAGTGCTCATGATTGCACCAATTTGGTTCTTAAGAAATGTGTACCATTGTGTGTTCTTATCTTTCCAAGCCTGTGACAGATTCATAGAAGGCTGCTGTTCTTATTCTACCTCAGTTAAATAAAATATTTTGTTCTGAAGTGTTATCATCCATTGCACATGAAATACAGAAGATGAAAACACGATCTTTGATTGTTAAGGCTAAGTCACCCAAGCTTCCTCCTCCCCCTCCTCCTCCTCTAAGGAGACATTTTGAGGATCCACCAGAGGATCTGTTAACTCATTTAAGGGACCTGTTAAGTCATCAAAATAAAGTTTCCAGTCCTCATTTGCCAGGAAGGCTTAACCATTTTTGGGAAGTATGAAAAGATCTGGACGCAGATCCCATGGATGTGGAGGTTTTAAGAGAGGGTTACTCAATTACATTTGTAAGCCCTCCTCCACTGTCAGAATCTCCAGTGACACACACTTCATATATCTGCAATCAGGAGAAGTGCAAAATCCTTCAGTTTGAAGTCTTGACACTTCTAGAGAAAGAGGCATTTGAAGAAGTTGCAGAGCCAGACTCGGGCTTCTACAATTGCCTTTTCTAGTTCCCAAAGCCACAAGGGGGATGGAGACCTGTTCTGAATATTTCCAGATTACGTAAATACCTTTGTAAGGCTAACGAAGTTCTCCATGGAGTAGGCAGTGAACTTAGTTCCAACATCCATTTAGAGAATGGAGTGGGTGGTATCGATAGATATGCAGGATGCATATTTTGACATTCCCATAAGAGGGAATACAAAAAGTATCTGATATTGGTTTTTGGGAACAAAGTTTTTCAGTTCAGATTGATATGTTTCAGCTTAAGCCCGACTCCATCAAGTTTTCACAAGGGTTTTGGGTCCTTTAGGAAGGTTGGCCCACTTGTCGGGCATAAAAATGACCCTGTACTTGGACGACTGGCTGATCAGGCTGCCACATTGCAGGGTATTGTGAGGGCAAGAGACAAATCGTCTCTTCAGCAAGGAGTGTCACTGGATCTCAAGAACCCAGACTTGTCGTTGTATAAGACACATTGCACAAAGGCTGGGGAGTTATTGCAGGTGAAGCGCAGCTGTCAGGTCTGTGGACTCGAGAGGAACAGCAGCTGCATATCAGTCTTTTGGAACTATTGGCAATATGGAAAAGTTTGTAGGAACTGGAAGACCTGATAAGCAATCAAATGGTGGCTGTCTTTTTGGACAACACCACATCACTAGCGTACCTGAAGCATCAAGGGGGAAACGGAGTCCGAGTGTCTTTTTCAGTTGACAAGGCATACTCTTATGGTTATAAAACAAGAACTTCTTACTGCCTCAGTTTGGTCCTGGGAAAATTAATATTCTAACAGATGTTCTCAGTCCCAAGGATCAAGTAATAGTGACAGAGTAGGCCTTATATCTGGATGTGTGCTACAAGTTGTGGAAGCTGAGGGTGGGTGAGGTCCCCCTTTATATTCAGAAGTTTATTAAAAAATCCAAAGGTATCACCTTATAAAGTTAGTTTCCTATAGTCTACTATAACTGTGTTATTGTTTTAGATTAATCTGGCTTTATGTTAGCATGGGCTCTTGCTCATAGAGCAGCCTGTAATTATAACTATAACTGTGTAAGTATTTTAATAGCTGGAACACCAAATATCCCTCTGAAATTGTGTAAAACTGCCAATTTTTATGTTATTTTTATGAGAGCTTGTAGGAAGGCCGATAGCAGTGCCAGGAGGGACTCCACAAATCGGATGCACCATTACCAGTGTTCTGTATATAGGCCCTGGTATCGAGATAAGGGGTTTTCCAGCACCCTTACCTCTGTAAACATCATTTAGTTCCTGTTATTTCTCAAGTATGGGAAAAAGTTCTCAGTAGTAACCATTAAAGGCTATAGGGCCATGTTGGCTTCTGTCCATTAGAGGTTTTCAAGAGGAGGTTCCCAGGTGTCTGGTACCTCCTTTATCTTGGAACCTAGATGTGGTTCTAAGGTTTCTTACCACCTTTTGAGCCTTTGAGCAGGCCTCATTGAGAGAACTTTCAATAAAATCTCTCTTCTTGGTGGCCTTGGCAACAGCTAAAAGGGTGTGTGATATGTAGTCTTGTAGGGTAGGTTTTGCTAAGGACAAGGCAGGGCTTTCCCTTTTGCCTTTGTTTTGGGCAAAAAATTATTTTAGGACTGTGTATTCCCTTGCCTAAAACATTGTCCCTACCTAGTTTGAAATCTTTGGTTCCCAGTGAGATAGAGTCTCTTTTCTGTCCTTTTAGAGCTTTAAGGATTTATTTGAACTGCACCAAAGACATCAGGAGTAATGTAAAGAATCTTTTTGCACAATGCTATTTTTCTTTAGGTCCTTGGTGATTGACTCTTATGCAAAATTGGATCCTGTTGTATATATTATCTACCTTGAAGGTAAAGCCATATAACATTCGAGCAGTGGTTACCTTATGTCTGAATTTTTGGAAAAAGTTATCCTTAAAGAAAGTTATTGAGGCCACCCAGCAGTGTTTTAATTCTGTTTTTGCAATGAATTATCTTCACGATAGAAATTCAGTATAATTTTTGCAGAGCAATAGCTCCTCTCATTTGTGCAAGGGATATTATGTCCTGAATCGATTGGTAGCTTTTCTGTCTGCAGTTTTAGCTCCATGTCTGTTTTGTTGGGAATCTTGGAGGTACTCGTGGTTAAGTATAGAAGATGTACCTTCATTTTTGTTGGTACTAGTTGCATATACATCATTTGCTCTGTTGGGTTTTGGCACAGTAACCATACCCTCCCTTCTGCTGTAGGGGGCATCCTCCAAAGAGACCTCGGATATCTTCATGATGAAGTTCTCGTACCTGAGTGACAATCCTCTCAAGGCGGTAGTAATAGCCAGTGGATTGGTTTCACTAGGTAAGCAAACACTTATTTGTACATATGTATATCTGTATTGTATTAAGTAGCCATTAAAGGGCCTGCAGATTTTCACTTAGCCCACCTCCATGTCAAATGTGTGAATCAGCTATATAATGGAGAGGTAAGATTCATTTACATAATAAGTATAAGTATAGTAGTACTTAATTTATGATTTATTTTTTAAATACCTCTCCATTATATCAGTTGCCCTCCCTGCCTTCCCACTGACTGACCGGCTACACATATTTGTACCTATTGTTCCCCTGGTGGAAGATGGGGGAAATAGGTGAATAGAAAGGGATATTCATAGAAAACCAAGTGTTAAAATTTTTTTATTTCAATCTGTCAAGCTACCACTAGCATGGAGGTAAAAGCTATATAATGGAGAGGCAAGTATTTAAAAGATAATTCTTAAATTAAGTATTTATATATTTATTACTTCAAGAATAAAGTCAATTACTGTAATGTATTGATATGATTAACATACTGCTGCCAAGATTTGAGATGTTTCTATTTTCATTCTTGAAGAAGTAATAAACTGATTACTGTGTATTGAAATTAGAAATAAATATCTATCAAATTTCATAATTAAATAATGCATATGATTTTCAGGTGGTGTTGTAGAGTGTTGGTGTGTTGTTAGAGAGGAGCGTCATACTAATGTCTTGGTTAGTCAGGGTCGAGATCTATTTCTTCTTAGTCACGTGGAGCAGCGACCACAAGCATTGGTATGTGTTCATGTAAGAGCTTAGGAAATTTGAGAAGAATGTTTGAAAGTAATATAGGTTGAGCTGCTTTTGCATTCTCACTGATGATAAAGTTAATATACTACTCCTCATTTAATGGAGAAGGAAGAAATTATTTTTTTGCTGATCTTTGAGAGAAGTACTCTCCGCCCATAAAGAGCATTTGATAAAGATACTTGAGTAAGAAAGCAAATGAATTTTCAGTACCCTGACTGGAGTGAACCAGGTGGACGTATACTAGAGATGGCAGTATCTTCTAATTCACGTCATATTGCACTTCTTTCGGAATCGGGGAAGCTTTGGATTGGATCTTCAGATATAAGAATGAAGTATTGTGAATATGATGCAAAGAGTCAAGTTAAACCAAAGCAGATATCATGGTGAGTAAAACTGATACAATAATAAAGTTGATTTATATGTGGTAAGGTATTTTAAAGCTAGTGTAACCAATCCGTGGTTTTATAAAGATGTTATTTATATGAAACGGTTAAGACAGTAAACCCAAGCCCTAGGGATGTTTTGAGAGTTTCTTAAACTCAGATTGTCATTGTTCACATGGAAAAAAGTAAATACAGTCAATGAAATATGGTACAATAAATCAGACAAAGCAAAAAATAATGCAATAATTTCTGGGCTCAGCTGGTGTCGGCCTATGAAAGGATCCTTATATCATTCTTTCTAGGATAAAATAATCTAAAATTACCAGAGAAAAACAAAATTAAGAAAATGTCAGTAAAAATAAACTGACTCGCATCACTCTTAAAAAAGAAGTGTCGGTATGGCAATAGGGGCGAGTGGGAACACTACCACGAGACATTCACCAATTAGAACTTCCAATCAGAATCCCCACAAGAGAGAGCTGATACCAACAGGTGATGCGGCCGCTACTACTACTACTAGAGGACGCACGGACAACAGCGCCCCTAGCGGACATCCTTCCTTAATTATTAGCGCCAGCGTTCGGACGCATTCTCTTTGTGCTTGTGCTATTTACGAGGAATTTTATCACCATTCATCATGGAACGTTCTGCCATCGCAACGGCTAAGTTAAGTGCCTCATAAGTAATGTTTTACATGTTAATTTTGTCTTCCGGGAACCAGTATTTTCCTTCTAATAGGTCATATACAGTTTCCCGGTTGTCTCGTGGCGGCGCCATGCTGCCTCGTTAAGAATTCCCGGTCCTCCATACTGGGACTTCTTATACTTATGGGCTTACTATATTACGTTCATCGTTTTTTACATCGAGTTTTAGGCTAGGTTAGTTCCCCTTTACCATTTCTCCTAGTTTGGTATTTAGGTCTATTCTATGTTCCAGCCCAGCATCCCGGCTCTTGCTCTTCATCGGCTATCGCTGGCTCCGAGTAGGCTTTCTGTTCCTCGGAACAGTTTGCTCCTCCTGGCTTCTTTTTCTTCTACTAAAAGTGTCTTTTCCATCTTTACGATGTAAATTTATTCTATTAGGGTGTTAGGCTAGCCTAGGTGCATGTCCCATGTATTGGTACAGCCATGGTTCACGTGGCCTTCCCACGGTTGTGTTGCTCGCGGCTTAGGCCACTTGCGGTCACGTGTTCCATCGCACCTTCCCCTTCCCCTTCCCTCCCTACCAGGTATAGGGAGGCGCTGGGGGACCCCTTGGTTGTCATGACAACCTCAGTTGCTTCCTCCCTCTCTCTCTGAGGAGGACAGGGTTCCTCCCAGCGGGGGGTATAGGGCGACCACTTCATAGGGTACCGGGTCATCCGAGCGGGTAGTTGTTGAGACGGGGAGGAGTAGGCCACCCCCCCTCTCTCTCTCCCGCCGTGTTACGCCGAGACCCTCCCCCCCTTCCCCAGTTGCTCAGCCACCTTCCCTTTCTATAACGAACGGAGCCTTCCGCCGCAGCCGGGGCACCTTTGGTTATAGATTACTGGCTCCGCCAGCGGGCGGGGTGGTCACTACTAGTTGGTCGGTTGCTTGCCTACTATATCCTTACATCTCCCTCCCCGCTACCGGAAGGGAGCTTGCTTCTTACCCGGGCACTCTTCTAGTAGACGGGTGGAGAAAGGTTTGATATTATTGTTATTTTTATGGATATACCCTAATTTTACGATGATTTGTTTAATTTTATTATTCATATGTTTACCATCCCCGCCATTATCCGTCGTGGTTCCCTTTTACCACCACACCTGGTTGGATTCTATCTCTTGTCTCCGCCGTAGCCTAGGACAACCAACCATTTTCTACCACACGTATTATGGCGGGGCTCTGGTTTAATCTAACTTTCTCGCTCCGGCACCAGCGGAGCAAACTGTTAGGCTGTAAGTGGTCTCCTGATACTTATGTATCTTTCCACTTACAGGCTACCAACTGTCAGGTCCTGGGATGCAACGCGACGTTGTACGACCCCTGCGGCCACGATGAGTGCAGGTCTCACGCTCCATGTGCCACGCCGTACAACGATATGATCGTCTTGGCACCCGGAAGCCTGCACCATCTGCTACGACCTAGTCAGTCAGCTGGTGGAGGGGGTAAGTCGATTATAGACTTCTTTATCATTTTACTAACAACTCTTAGGCATAAGTTTGTTAACCCCGTTCCGCCATTAGAAGCTCATCTCACTTTCCTTTCAGGCTGCTGGTGTGAGGGAGGTCGCCCTTGCTACCGCCCTGAAAGCGTGGGTAGGCGGCTTCGGGAAGAACGCCGCCAAGGCCAGCCTTACATCCTAGACAAGAAGCTGGCCGTACCAGATCTTCCCCGCGGGCAAGTCAACAGGGTATGTTGACCCCTTGTCCGCAGCCCCCCTCATAGCCTCCATCCAGCAAGAAATGCAGCAATCTTTCGGGGTCGTAGCCACACAGGAGTCGGTCCCGGACGTCGCTACCCTGGACCTCAACATTGAGCCTATGGCGGTAGGGGCAGAGGAGTTTGTTGTTGAGGTAGGTGTGTCGGGCGCCCAGGTCTTTCCTGGGCGCTCCTGGATCTTCTCCTGTCCCTTCTTCAAGCGCTTCTTTCCAAGGCTTTGTGGGATCTGAGATCCCTACCCGCTCTCCCGCTCTCTCTGTACCCCCAAAGGTGAAGGGACAGAGAGAACCGAAGACCCTAGTTAAGTCGACTTCTAAGAAGTCATCTTCGTCTTCTTCGGCTAAGAAGTCTTCGACTTCTTACGCTGACGCGGTGAAGGCTAAGCCGAGCTCTTCTTACTCGAAGAGCTCTAGAAGCAAGTCTTCTAAGGAGAAGGCTCGCGCTCCGCCGAGCCAATGCCTTCTCCGGCCTCCACCGCATCCACTCCGGTAACGCCGGTGGGAGGAGCGGGACCCAGCACCTTTGATCCCACTGCTTTCTCAGCAGTGGTGATGCAACAGGTGGGCGAGATGGTCGGCTCTCAAGTCTCCGCCCTGGGGACAAAATTTGAGCAGATGTTCGCACAACTGTCGAGCACTCTGTCTCAATCGGGCCAGTCCAATCCAAGATCTCTCTAACAGAGTTGAGAGAAGAAGAGGACCGAGTAGCTGGGCTCTCTCAGGTCCCCCTTCCAGTCTCCCCCAGTGACAAGTGCTGGTATTTTCCAGCTCCCGCCATACGATTCTCTACCAGCTTCTCTATGGAGAACCCATGGAGAGTAGCCGCTTACGCTCCATTTAAGGATGGTATGATCTCTATCCCGGAGTGTGGAACTCGAAGGATTGAGGACTTCGAGTTTTATCCTCCGGGTTTGACGCAGCCTTTCATTGGCTATGCTAGGCTGACCGTAGCGGCTCTTACTAGGGAAGACAAGATCTCTAGGGAGAATGTTCTCTACAGTAGAGATCATGCTCAACGTGAATGGGTTCACTGCCTTGAGGACTGGGAGTGCACAAACACCAAGCTCCAGGCCTATAAGAGTCCTTTCACTATTTTTGCGACGGAAGAGGAGGCTTCTCTTCCGTTCGCTACAAAAATAGTAGAGACGACTCTTCAGGCAGTCTCAAGGATGAGCCCATGCCACAGCTAAGAGAGGCGGAGTCTACTTCTCCGCTCTTCCCAGCTTTTGGAGAATTGTGGGAGAACTTGCCAGCCACGTTCACGCTTGGTAAGCTCAAACCGGACTGCGCCATGGACCAGTTCGGCGAAAAGCTCCCAAGGCTGCCTGATTCCTTGATTCAGGCAGAGTTCGACGCGCGAACTAGGTTTGGCAGGTCCCTCAATTCACTGATCATAACGGAGATGGCTGTCTCTCGTATGCCACGGAACCTCTGTTTAAGATTTTGGGCAAATCCCAGCTTCAGACGGTCCAGACGGATGCTTTCGAATTCTTCCAAGCTAGGAGGAATTTGCCGAAAGCATGTTCTGCAGGAGTGCACTATTAGGCACGAGCCTAATAGACTCCTGGCTTCTAGCATGTGGGGGAGCGGATCTCTTCCCAGAGTCCGCTGTAAATGAAGTTCACACGAGGCTGCTAGGCTCAACCAGAGCCTTAGAGCTAGGTGGGGTATTTTCATCCAAGAGGAAGCAAGAATCCGCCCCCACTGCTGGTAAGAAACCAAAGAAGTCTGGTAAAAGGTTCCAGCCTTACCAGAAACACCAGCAACAGCAGCAATTTGTTCAGGCCGTCCCAGTTACCCAACAGGGACAACCTGCTACTTACTAAAACAGAACCAGCCCATCCTCCTGCTGTCTCCCCAGTCACAACCTTCGACCTCCTACGCACTCTCGCCGGCCTTCAACCCTACGTATGAAGGTCAGGGCTACCCTCCCTTTAACAGACAATCGAGAGGGTAGGGCGAGAGGCTACTTTCGCCAGCGTGGCGCAGGAAGGGCGACAAGGAGCAAGCAGTTCAGAGGAGGGCGTGGTGGTCAACCCGCCCATCAACAATGAGGCTCCCCAGGTAGGAGGGAGGCTGTTCCTCTTCCGTCACAGGTGGGGGTTCAGCAATTGGGCACAGAGCATAGTGTCCAAAGGATTGGGTTGGAGTTGGATCAAAGATCCTCCTCCAATCAAATCATTCCGCCAAATACCATCAAAGGAATTGACAGATTACGCGGAGGAACTCCTTCAGAAAGGAGCTATTGCGAGAGTCAAGCATCTAAAATTTCAAGGTCGCTTATTCAGCGTGCCAAAGAAAGGCTCAACAAAAAGAAGGGTAATCGTTAGACTTGTCAAAGCTAAACTCTTTCATTCGTTGCGACAAATTCAAGATGGCTTACCCTCTCGCAAGTAAGGACCTTACTTCCGCGTGGAGCCGTCACATGCTCCATCGATCCTTACAGACGCATACTATCATATCCCTATAGCCAGACACTTCCGCCCATTCCTAGATTCAGGCTAGGAAATCAGACATTCTCATTCAAAGTGATGCCCTTCCGGTCTGAATGTAGCCCCCAGGGTATTCACGAAAATAGCAGAAGTGGTTGTGCAGCAATTGAGAACTCAGGGAAATCATGGTAGCAGCATACCTCGACGATTGGTTGATCTGGGCACCAACTGTCGAGGAATGTTTCAAAGCCACCAAAAAGGTAGTTCACTTTCTGGAACATCTGGGGTTCCAGATAAACAAAACGAAATCCAGACTTACCCCGGAGTCTCGTTTTCAGTGGCTGGGAATCCAATGGGATTTGTCTTCCCACAATCTGTCAATTCCATGGCAAAAACGGAAGGAATAGCAAAATCTGTCAGACAATTTCTCAAATGCAAACAAACATCAAGGAGAAACCAGGAAAGAATCCTAGGGTCCCTTCAGTTTGCTTCGGTAACAGATATCCTCCTGAAAGCAAGGCTAAAAAGATATAAATCGAGTTTGGCGATCGAGAGCAAACGCCAAATCTCGAGACAAGTTGTCGAAGTAATTCCACAGATCCTTCGCAATCAACTCGTCCATGGTCAAAAGTAAAGAACTTAGCCAAGCGGGTACCCCTTCAATATCCCCTTCCAGTGTTAACCATTCACACGGATGCCCTCCCTGTCCGGGTGGGGGGGATATTCTCAGTTCAAACAGGTTCAGGGGACTTGGTCAGTTCAATTTCGCCAGCTCCACATAAATGTTCTGGAAGCAATGGCAGTATTTCTTACCTTGAAGAGACTGCTCCCCCGAAAAAGTCTCATCTAAGGCTAGTTTTGGACAGTGCAGTGGTAGTTCATTGCATCAACAGAGGAGGGCCGGGTCCAATCCAAGCATGTGAACCATGTCATGATAGCCATCTTTGCCCTAGCAAACGTACACAAATGGCATCTGTCCGCCACTCACCTGGCGGGGGTAAGAAATGTGATAGCAGACGCTTTTGTCCCGGTCAGTCATCTGGAATCAGAATGGTCCCTAGACGACGGGTCATTCCAGTGGATATGCCGGAGAGTCCCAGGTCTCCAAGTAGATCTCTTCGCCTCACAAGCGAACCACAAGCTCCCTTGCTATGTGGCCCCCAACCTGGACCCTCTGGCTTATGCCACGGACGCCCTGTCGTTAGATTGGGATCAGTGAGAAAAATTTATGTTTTTTCCTCCAGTGAATCTTCTCTTGAAAGTCTTAAGCAAGAACTGAGGACTTTCAAGGGAGTAGTAGCTCTGATTGCACCGGACTGGCCCAAGAGCAACTGGTATCCTCTTCTTCTGGAATTGGGTCTCCGACCTCAACGGATTCCCAATCCCAAGCTGTCACAATCAGTACAAATGAGGACTGTGTTCGCTTCCTCAGGAATTCTTCAGACCCTAACTTTATGGACTTCATGAAGTTTGCGGCTAATAAAGATGCTAATATTGATCCACAAAATATTCTCTTCTAGAATCAGATAAGAGAGAGTCAACTATTAGACAATATGACTCAGCTGTTAAAAAATTAGCATCCTTCCTGAAAGAATCAAACACTACAACATGACAGTTAATCTAGCTATATCCTTTTCAGATCCCTGTTTTTGAAAAAAAAGGTTTTAGCAGCTAGCACTATTACTACTCATAAATCGGCTTTGAAGAAGATCTTTCAGTTAGGTTTTCAGATAGATCTGACTGAATCTTATTTCACGTCTATTCCTAAAGCCTGTGCTAGACTTAGACCCCTTCTCAAAGGCCCACTGCAGTTTCATGGTTCTTAAATGAGTCCTCAAATTAGGCTTCAGATACTGACAACTCGTCCTGTACATCATAATGCTTCTTAGAAAGACATTATTCTTATTAAGCCTAGCTTCAGGAGCTAGAATTTCAGAAACTGTCGGCTCTATCCATAGATGCGGGTCATGTGGAATTCCTCCCCTCATGAGAAGTTCTGCTGCTCCGGATCGTAGTTTTTTGGCTAAAAATGAGGATCCTCTTGCAAGGTGGGCCCCTTGGAAAGTCATCCCACTTCCGCAAGACCCTTCTCTTTGCCCAGTATCAACTTTAAGAGCCTTTCTATCTCGTACATCCTCAAGATCCTCAGGTCCTCTCTTCATGAGAGAGAAAGGTGGTACTTTGTCAGTAAAAGGTATATTAGACAAACAAATCCTTTACTTCATTAAACAAGCCAATCCTGATTCATTTCAAAAGCACAGACATCAGGGGAGTAGCCACCTCAATTAATTACTTTCAACATATGAACTTTGAGGATCTTAAAAAGTATACTGATGGAAATCTCCGACAGTCTTTAAACGTCATTATCTAAAGTCCTTGGAATCTTTAAAATTTTTTTCAGCAGTAGCAGCGGGAAACATTGTTTCTCCTGATACTGTATAGTAGTTGTAGTACAGATCCAGGTCTCCTTTCTACCTACCTCATCCAACATGCCTCACCCTATCACCATGCTACTCGGATATCCTAGCCCTTAGCCGCTGAAATCATATTAGTGGATTGTCCCTTATTTTTTTGCTAGGGGACATCCACACCTTGTACTGATAATGTACTTCAGTGTACCTACCCTTATTTTTATGCTAGGGTAGGACACAATGTGTTTTGTATATTTTGTAAATAAGTTATCTAAGTAAATCTATTTTTACACATGCAACTTACCCGGCAGATATATACTTAGCTTATGTCTCCGACGCCCGACAGAATTCAAAACTCGCGGCACACGCTACAGGTAGGTCAGGTGATCACCCCCTACCGCCGCTGGGTGGCGGTAATAGGAATCATTCCCGTTTTCTGACAGAATTTTTCTGTCGCCGGTGCTGACAACAACTTTGTTGTTAGCTCCTGATTAGAATTTCTTGCTTGCTTCGCCGAGGATTATTTGGGAAGTACTTGATCTTTGGTTGTTGGCATACGCTTTGTGTTAGTAATTATGTCCGAGTTAACACCTGGAACTCTGTTTAGAGTATGTGTAAATGAGGGATGCAAGGTGAGGTTGCCTAAGGCTACTTTGGACCCTCACACTGTTTGTGTAAAATGTAGGGGGAGGGATTGTTCGGTTAAGGATACGTGTGATGTATGTGAGAACTTAACTGAATTACAATGGAAAGAACTAACTTCGTATGTTTAGAAAGTTAGAAAAGGATAGGATTAGAAAAGCTTCAGCTAGAAGTTCAAGTAGATCCTGTTCTGCGGAACAGGATAGTTTTTCTAACCCTGTAGTAGCTTCGCCATCTTCCTTTTTGGTTTCAGCTCCTTCCCCCCGCAGCGAACCCGCAGATGTGTCTGTCGAGAGAGCCGCTGTGGAAGCTTCAATCCGCAATTTGCAACAGCAATTGCGGGATATGAATCAAGGTAAGGGTGAAGTGTCTAGTGATAAATGCAGTGTCCCCAGTGCAGTGGAGGGGGCGTCTGACCGACTCCGCATCGCTCCTAGGCCTAGACCTCTTTCAGACTCCCATGCCCAAGGGAGGAGGAATGTCGAAAGCCGCAAGGGGGATGTAGAGTATCCCCAACGGTCAGGCGTCCCTTCAGCAGGTCCTGTAGACTCGTCCCAGGCTGCTATAGAGAGCTATAGGAAAAGCCTCTTAGGAAAGTGTTTTTCCGACTCTGATTCGTCCTCTCCTAAACGAGGATGGAGCTCTTCTTACAAATCGCGCCCTCTCAAGAGAGCCTGGAAACCTCCAGGAGTAGGCGCTCTAGACTCCAGCCCGGAGCCTTTTCCGGAGTATTCTCCTGCGCCTAAGAAGGCTATGAAGGATCCGGAAGCCTCTCCAGAAGGGATTCGGTCATATACCTAGAAAGATTCCTGTTTGGATCTCTCCAAGAGAATCTCTCTTCGTTAGTAGGCTCGCTTTCGACTAGTAGGCGCAAGGAGCCTGCTCGCAGGAAGGACGCCTCTCTTCCAGTCAAGAGATCTGTTAGGAAGGAGGAGTATGATAGACGATCTTCTCCAGTAAGAGCCTATTCGCCTCCTAGAGTAGACGACTCCTTTGAAAACTTCGTCGAGGCAGGGAAGATGGTATTCTCCTCGTAGAAGCGCGGAAGCTAGGAGTCATAGCGCACGGCAGGAAGGAGTCTCCTTGCGAGAAGACGATCGGTTCGTATCTGTCGAACGATCTCCGAGGAGTAGGATCTCCTCTGCAAGTGGTAGAAAAGGACGAGAACGCTCTAATAAGAGAGATAGAAGCGAGAAAGGCTCTCCTTCTAAGGATGAGTCTAGAAGGCGCCAACGTTCGAGAGGACGTCTGGATGATCGAGTCTCGTTAAGTTACTCAAGACCTTATGGTAGACTTTCTTCGAGGGAGTCAAGCGCTTCTCCTAGTAGGTTCCAAGAGTCTACGAAGAACCTAAACAGGGGTTCGCGCCCTACTCCTGGAAGAGTATATAGAACGGACGCTTACCGTTCTCCTAGCAGGCTTCGAGAGCCTGAAAGGAGCCTAATCGAGGAGTTGCGCCATACTCCTGTAAGACGATCAAGAGTAGGCGCAAGCGCTTCCCCTCAAAGGCAGCAAGAGCCTAAAAAGAGCCTTTCCAAGGATTTGCGCCCTAATCCGGGTAGATCAGGAGTAGGCTCTGACGCCTCTCCTCGTAAGATTCAGGAGCCTGAAAGGAGCCTTCTGTCAGGCGCTCTCCCTACTCCTAAGAGTTACAGAAGAGTAGGCGCAAGCGCCTCTCCTCACAGGCACCAAGAGCCTGAAAGGATCCTGACTTTGGATTCGCGCCCTACTCATAGTAGGCGCTCGAGAATGGAAACGAGTTTTTCTCCGGATAGGCGCCAAGAGCCTAATAACTCAGGCTCTCGATCCTCTCGATCCTCGCCTAGTAGTATCAAGAACCTAGGAGAGAAGTAGAGCGGACTTTTGTTCTTTACCGAGGAAACAGATCTCGGGGATGGAACGAACAGCTCCTTCGGACGAGCTCTTGAAGGATAAGAGTCACATACCGGCCAGGACTTCTTCACCGAAGAAGTCTCCCTCTCCGAATGTAACTTTGGAAGAAGTCTCGGAGGAGGAAGAGACGAAGGAAGTAGGAGTCTCTGATTATAAGAGACTTTCTGCATTACTTCTACAGGAGTTTGGGGACTCACTTTGTTCAGCTGATCCTCCTTCTCCGGGATCTTTGCTATCAAGTACGAAGTTGGCAAAATCCCCTTCTTTTGTCAAGATGCGGCCAACCCTTTCTATGAGGAAGGCCATCAAGAATCTGGAGAACTGGCTCCTGGTAAGAAGGAGGCAGGTAAGACGTGTTTTGTGTCCTCCGTCTAGATTGACAGGTAAGCCGGGTGTCTGGTACGACACGAAGGAACCATGGGGTTAGGCCTTCCGGCTTCTGCAAACGCGGATTTTTCTGCTTTAGTAGAATCTTCTAGAAGACGCTCTCTACTGTCGGCTAAAGCGTCTTGGGGAATGTGCGAGATGGACCATTTACTCAAGGGTCTATTTCGCACACTTGAAGTCTTCAACTTCATGGATTGGGCCTTAGGAGCTCTAGCAAAAAGAGCGCAAGATCCGGAGTTCGTGACTATGGGGAGGTGCTTTCAAGTGTCTTTCATGTCTGGACAAGGCAGTCATGGATGGATCCACAGAAGTAGCATCTCTCTTTGGGGCAGGAGTGCTCAAAAAGAGATCTGTGTATAGCTCGTTCCTCTCCAAGTCTGTTTCGCCATTGCAGAGATCCTCTTTGCTTTTTTCTCCGCTCTCGGAATACCTTTTTCCTCAGGAGACAGTGAGGGACATTTCCAGATCACTGTCGGAGAAAGCTACGCAGGATCTTCTGGCTCAGTCCGCCAAGAGGCTTAAACCGGCGGTGCCGATGGCTAAGAGAGAGGGAACAACGAATAAGGTGTCGTTCCAACAGCCCTTTCGAGGAAGAACGACCTCAAGACCCGCAACTAAGAGTAGAAGGCCATTCAAGAGAGGCAGATCTTCTCGAAGGCCATTCTCGAAGCCACAGTGAGACAGGAGTCCTCCAGACTCCAGTAGGAGCCAGACTTTTGAGGTTCTCGAAAGTCTGGGCTCAGAGAGGGCGACAACTGGTCCCTCTCGATCCTCGAGAGAGGATACCTGATCCCCTTCAGGGAAAAACCGCCCTTAACTTCCACTCCAAGGGAGTTAGCGGCAAGATACAGAGATCCTTTAAAAAACCAAGCACTATTACATCTGGTGCAACAGATGCTAGAAAAGAAGGCGATAGAAAAGGTGTTAGACAAGTCACCAGGATTTTACAATCGCCTCTTTCTGGTACCAAAAGCCTCCGGGGAGTGGAGACCAGTGCTGGACGTAAGCGCTCTGAATCACTTTGTGATCAAAACAACGTTCACGATGGAGACGACGTCGTCAGTTCTTTCAGCGCTGAGAAAAGGAGATTGGATGGTGTCATTGGATCTCCAAGATGCCTACTTTCATGTACCCATCCATCCCTCGTCCAGAAGGTATCTAAGATTCATGATACAGGGCCAAGTATATCAGTTTCGCGCCCTTTGTTTCGGTCTTTCCACAGCTCCCCAAGTTTTCACGGGATTGATGAAAAATGTAGCACATTGGCTGCATTTAAAAGGAATAAGGATATCGCTGTATCTCGACGATTGGTTGATTCGCTCGCAATCCAGGGATCAGTGTCTGGAGGACCTAAGATCAACGTTGGACTTGACTCAGTCTCTGGGACTGTTAGTGAACCTCGGGAAATCCCAGATGGATCCCCAGCAAAGCATTGTCTATCTGGGGATTCTGATGGATTCTCGGGGTTTTCAAGTGTTTCCGTCCGTAGAAAGACAGGAACGGTGCATTCTAAAAGTGAAGACCTTCCTAGAGAAAGAACAATGTTCCGCGAGGGAATGGATGAGTCTTCTGGGGACCCTCTCCTCGTTGGAACAGTTCGTTTCTCTAGGGAGGCTTCACATAAGACCTCTTCAATTCTTCTTGAAGGAGAATTGGGACCAGAAGAATCAGGATCTGTGGGAATCTTTTCCTCTGTCCAGAGAGATAAAGAAAAACCTCAGCTGGTGGTTAGAACCAGGCAGACTGAACGAGGGACTATCGCTGCAGTTACCGAACCCCTCCCTAGTGTTGTTTACAGACGCATCGGAGACGGGATGGGGGGCGACGTTGGGCCCGAGAGAAGTGTCAGGCACCTGGAGTGGGGAACAGGTGTCCTGGCACATCAACGAGAAAGAGTTAGTGGCAGTGCATCTGGCTCTCAGGCAATGGGAAGCCCAAGTCGCAAACTCAGTGTTGCAGGTAAATTCCGACAACACGACAGCTCTAGCATACATAAGGAAACAGGGGGGGACTCACTCCCGCTCACTGTACAAGAAGGCGAAAGAGCTTCTTCTATGGTCAAAGGAGCGGAACATCACACTCTTGACGAGGTTTATACAAGGCGAGAAAAACGTCAGAGCAGACTTGTTGAGCAGGAGAGATCAAGTCATTTCCACGGAGTGGACGTCTACACTCAGAGGTCTGCAATCAAATTTGGAACCTTTGGGAAGGTCAAACATAGACCTGTTTGCAACTCATTGGAATGCCAGGCTGGAGAACTACTGCTCTCCGATTTCAGATCCAAGAGCAGTAGCGATAGACGGCCTACTCCTAAATTGGGAAGGAATAGACGGCTACGCTTTTCCTCCTTTCAAGATCATAGGAAACGTAATAAGGAAGTTTGTTCTGACGAAAGGAGTAAAACTGACCCTAATCGCCCCATTTTGGCCAGCTCAGAGTGGTTCACAGAGGTACTGGAATGGATGATAGATTTTCCAAGGTACCTTCCTTTACGGAACGATCTTCTCAGACAGCCCCACTTCGACAGATACCACAAAAACCTCCCCGCGCTCGGTCTGACTGCCTTCAGACTGTCGAAGGACTCGTCAGAGCGAAGGGATTTTCACGCGCTGCTGCAAAGGCAATTGCAAGGGCCAGGAGGCCGTCAACGATACGCGTGTACCAGTCGAAGTGGGAAGTGTTCCGAAGGTGGGCCAGGAATCAGAATGTATCCTCTTCCAGTACCTCTGTGACGGAAATAGCAGATTTCCTATTATATTTGAGAATAAAATGTAACCTTGCAGTCTCGACTATAAAAGGTTATAAAAGTATGCTTTCCTTGGTGTTTAGACATACAGGGCTAAACATCACAGATGACAAAGATTTACACGATTTGATTAAATCATTTGAGACTTCGAAGTCCAAGACAGCCAGAACACCCAGCTGGAACCTGGATGTGGTACTGAGGTTTCTCATGTCAAAGAAATTTGAACCTCCCAATAACTCAACGTTCAGAGACTTGACTAGAAAATCAATTTTTCTCTTGCATTAGCATCAGCTAAAAGGATTAGTGAACTACAGGCTTTAGAAGGCACAGTGGGCTTCAGAAAGGATTCCTGCGTGTGTTCATTTAACCCCCTATTTTTAGCAAAAAATGAGAATCCTTCTAAGCCTTGGCCAAGGACGTTTGAAGTTAAAGGATTGACTTCCCTGGTAGGGAGAGAAATAGAGAGAACTTTGTGTCCGGTAAGGAGCCTCAAGTTCTATCTAGAGAGGAAAAAACAAATGGGAGGAAACTCAGAGAGCCTTTGGTGCTCGGTAAGAGATCCGAGAAGAACGATGTCAAAGAATGCACAGGCTTTCTTTATCAGAGAAACTATTAAAGAAGCACATGTTGCCTGTGAAGAGGAATACCTCGGGCAGCTGAAAGTGAAAGCACATGAGGTCAGAGCCGTAGCAACCTCATTAGCTTTCCAAAAGAATAGGTCGTTAAACGATTTAATTGGATCCACATATTGGAGATGCAATTCTGTGTTTGCGTCTAACTATTTGAGAGATGTACGTGTGACTTATGATAAGTGCTTCGCTCTCGGACCTTACGTGTCTGCGGATTCGGTGCTGGGACAGGGGGCTGAAACCAATCTAGCTTAGTTTAGATAGATTAGGGATTTTAATCTTGTGGTGTTGTTTTTATGGTCGATTGAAAGTGGTCAGGAAAAAGTACCATTTTCAATTCGTAGTGTATAACAAAGTAGTGTGGTCAGGTGGTCGAGATTGGTTGTTTTCATGCTCCTTGTAATGTTTTGGACCTAGGCTCTGTCTTGTAAGAGGGTTAGTCCCCGTTGATACGACAAAGGTGAAGGCTCTACCATGTAAGTGGGAAAGGCCCCCATTGGTATGATCCAAATAAGGCTTCTGCGAGTAAGCGGGCTCGCCCCCATTGACATGATCCAGAAGGGTTCTCAGTGTAGGTCTCATCCTCACTGGAACTCTCGAGGCAAGCAGACTCATAAGACAGTTCTCATGAAGTCTTCTGCCCAATAAGGTAGGAATCAAGGTAATTAAGTTTATTTTAGTACCTACAACAAAAGTTGTTTTCCCTGTTTTTGAATTGCTATTCATATTGATTAACTATCTCTTACCCTCCTCCAAGGGTGTCAATCAGCTAAGTATATATCTGCCGGGTAAGTTGCATGTGTAAAAATGAAATTGTTAAGATACAATAAAGTTTTACACATACTTACCTGGCAGATATATACGTTTAATGGCCCACCCATCCTCCCCTCAGGAGATAGGAGGAAGAAAAATTCTGTCAGAAAACGGGAATGATTCCTATTACCGCCACCCAGCGGCGGTAGGGGGTGATCACCTGACCTACCTGTAGCGTGTGCCGCGAGTTTTGAATTCTGTCGGGCGTCGGAGACATAAGCTAAGTATATATCTGCCAGGTAAGTATGTGTAAAACTTTATTGTATCTTAACAATTTCATTTTGTTTTAAAATTACACTGCATTATTATAATTTACTGTGTTTATTGTAATTTTAAGTACTTTACATTACTAACTTTCTTTTATGTTACTGTTTAGAATAAGTTAGAATTAAGTACTTAGTTTATATGCTGTAATTGATTTACTTATATTATATCCCTCATTTTACGACTGCTTTTCATTTGTCCCTTTTTCCCATCTTGTCTGTTTCTCTGGTACTCTTTCATAGGCAGACACGAGCTGAGCCCAGAAAAGGGATTTTGACGAAGGAAAAATCTATTTCTGGGTGATTGGCTCGTGTCGCCCCTATGAAACCCACCCTGTATTGTTTGCCCCCCCCTGCAGGACAAGATGTTTTTGGGGGGGGAGATAAGGATGTCCGCTAGGGGCGCTGTTGTCCGTGGCGTCCTCTAGTAGTAGTAGTAGCGGCCGCATCACCTGTTGGTATCAGCTCTCTCTTGTGGGGATTCTGATTGAAGTTCTAATTGGTGAATGTCTTGTGGTAGTGTTCCCACTCGCCCCTATTGCCATACCGACACTTCTTTTTAAGAGTGAGCGAGTCAGTTTTACTGACATTTTCTTAATTTGTTTTTCTCTGGTAATTTTAGATTAATTTTACCTAGAAAGAATGATATTAAGGATCCTTTCATAGGGCGACACGAGCCAATCACCCAGAAATAGATTTTTCCTTCGTCAAAATCCCTTAATACCTCCGTTATCTGTCATGAAATTCCTGGCTTTGTTTATTTTCGTGCTTTTTTGATGCTTTTTTATTATATATTGGGGGGTACAGTAATTGATATTATATTCATTAAAAGGCTATGTACAGTACAGTACTGACATATAAGAGAGAGAGAGAAAAAAAAGATTACATTTTTGCATTTCAATAAATGCAGACTGGAAAATAAAATTAAAATAATTACTGAATATTCAAGATATTTTACAGTATGCTCTATCATCTAAAAACTTTACACTACATACAGTAATATAATTTCAAATACATCTTACATTACTTCTAAAAGAGAGAGAGAGAGAGAGAGAGAGAGAGAGAGAGAGAGAGAGAGAGAGAGAGAGAGAGAGAGAGAGAGAGAGAAGATTAAATTTTTTTTGGCATTTCAATAAATGCAGACTAGAAAATAAAATGAAAATAATTAGTGAATATTTAAGATGCGTACTGTAGAATATGCTGTATCATCCAAAAACACTTGATACTATGTACAGTAATATAATTTCAAAAATATGTTACATTACCCTTAAAAGAGAAAGAGAGAGAGAGGGGTTGAATTGAGGTGCTTATGTACATATGTAAGCTGTTCTGTGATTTTGATGTATTTTAATTGTGCATTTTACTATTAGTATTAATATTTTGTAGTTTCCATTAGTATTAGTATGCAAAAATTAGTAAATAATTTTTTATCATAAAAAATTTATTTAGTCATGAAAATAAAATGAAATTACAATAATTAGTGAATGCAGTGAGCCCCTCGTATTCGCGGACTTGCATATTCGCAGATTTTCTCTTGAACATACACCCCAATTATTCACAGAAAATTCGCCTATTTGCGGTATTTTTCTATGAGAAATATCCACAAATTCATGATTTTAGTTTTTTTTATCAATTTCATCATACAATACACTTTTGTGATAAAACTATTTAAAATATCAGGTATTAACATAAACATTTTTAGTTGGTTTTTCTTGACTTTTAACTAACTAAAATGGGAATTCTTAAGAGTTTTTATTGGGGTTTTAATTATTCACGGGTTCTACCTATTCACATGGGGTCTGGCACCCATCCCTCATGAATACAGTGTGGGGGGGTGGGAACTGTATTGCTTTATGAAAAAATTCATGAACTAGTGAAATTTCCCCTGCAGACAAGTGAATAATGTGTTCCTCTAAAATCTGCACCAAAATGAAATTCAGAAATGTGAAATGTATAAAAACGGGGATCACTGTAGTATTTTAGATATCCTCTACATACTACGTATCATTCTAAAACATTTTATATTTCAAAATCATTTTACAACACAATAAATATCTATAAAATGTACAGTATGTGCAGAATGCCAATGTTATGAATAATATACTCAGGTTAAGCATATTTAGATGGTTTCTCTGGTGTTTGAACCATCAAAATACAGGCAGTCCCTGGTTATTGGCGGATTTGGTAATTGGCGATCCGGTTTTATGCTGTTTGTCTAGCGCCATAAAATCGGCAATTTATGACGCCATAACGGGCCAGATTTTGGTTATCAATGCCACAAGGTGTCGATAATAAACTTATGGCACCATAACATGCTAGGAGAGGTGCCATTAACTAGTTAAGACTGCCTGGTTCAGGCCGGCGATTAGGAACCTGTTCGTTTCTACCGGCCAGGAGAAGAAGGCAGTTTCCAAGAGCACCATCTCCTCCTGGTTAAGAGAAACGGTCAGGAGAGCCTAGAAGGGGATGGGTGTTCCACTCCCAAATAAAGCCAGGCCCCACGACATCAGGACAGTGGGGCCTCTCTGACCTTCTCAAAGAACCTTGTGGTCAACCAGATCCAAAGGGCCGGAGTGTGGAACAGACAGTCCACTTTCATGGCCCACTACCTGAAGGACTGCACCCGTAAATCACTCAATTCTTTCGAAATTAGTCCGGTGATGGTGGGCCAACAGCTGATCTTGGCCACCACCGGGCAAGGGACTCTAAGTGGTAGTCTGAATGAGTGTTCCCCCCTTATCCTAGTCCCCCCATCCCCCTCCTTATCCTCTCCCTGGACCTCAGGAAAGAGTCATGGATCCCTGCAAACCTGAAGGTAAGAAGGTAGATGTATGTGGTATTAGGATTACAAGCCATTGCCTTGTAGTAGCCGCTAGTCCGGGTTACCCTTCCTCCTCAGCCAGCTCCTTCGGCGGACCCTTTCCAGTTCCTCGCCTCCCGCGAGTGGGACTGGGTCCCCCTTGGGGCACGTGCCTGACCTACCTCTGGGACCAGTCTCCCCCAAGATACTCCCTCCTCCTAAGGATGAGTCTCTTATTAACCCTCTTACGCCGAAGCGGTAAAAAAAAATTTGTCTCCCGTGTGCCGGAGGGGTTTCGGAGTGAGCGCGGAAGCGGAAAAAATATTTTTTTCAAAAAATCACAGCGCGCTTAGTTTTCAAGATTAAGAGTTCATTTTTGGCTCCTTTTTTTGTCATTGCCTGAAGTTTAGTATGCAACAATCAGAAATGAAAAAAATTATCATTATCATATATAAATAATGCGATATATGATAGCGCAAAAATGAAATTTCACATATAATTGTATTCAAATCGCGCTGTGCGCAAAACGATTAAAGGTAACAAGTTACTTTTTTTTCGTTGTAATGTACACTAAATTGCAATCATTTTGATATATAACACATTGTAAAACGATCAAAGCAACACAGAGAAAATATTATCACAAAATAATGCATGAATTTGTAACGCGCAGACGTAAAACAAATATTTTTTTCAAAAATTCACCATAATTCTAAATATTGTCCTAGAGACTTCCAGTTACTTTCAAAATGAAGACAAATGATTGAATATTATTATACTGTAAGAGTATTAGCTTACAATTGCAGTTTTCGACCATATCTGACGAGTTAAAGTTGACTGAATGTCGAATTTTTATATATATATATTTTTTATATGCAATTATTTTAGAAATAAGAAAAGCTACAACCTTCAATATTTTTGTTTTATTCTACATAAAATTGCGCACATTTTCATATATAAAACTCTATGAAATGCCTAATATGAAACGGAGCGAAATATTCCGAGAATGGTACGTACGTATTTCGGAGATTTGTGGCGGAGAATCCGCCGCGCCTGAGGGAAGGAAAGATTTTTGTTTAAATTCACCATAAATCTAAATATTTTGCTAGAGACTTTGAATTTGTTTCAAGATGAAGATAAATGACTGAATATTACTAGACTGTAAGAGTTTTAGCTTACACAATTGCGTTTTTTTTCGACCATTTTGGATGAGTCAAAGTTGACCAAACGTGGTGGGTTTTTGTCTATTTATCGTGATTTATATGCAAATATTTCAAAAATGAGAAAAGCTACAACCTTCAATTATTTTTTGTTGTATTCTACATGGAATTGCACACATTTTCATAGCTAAAACTTTATGTAACGGCTAATTTAAATAGTGCAAACATTACCACAATCGCACGTATGATTTTTTCAGAAGAGTTACCGCGCGGACGTAAAGAAAATGTTATTTTTTTCATAAATTCACCATAAATCGAAATATTGTGCTAGAGACTTCCAATTTGTTGCAAAATTAAGGTAAATGCTTGAATATTACTAGAATATAAGCGTTTTAGCTTACAATAGCGTTTTCGACCATTTCAGTATAGTCAAAGTTGACCGAAGGTTGAAACTTTTGGCAATTATCGTTATTTATATGAAAATATCTCAAAACTGATAAAAGCTACAACCATGGGTTGATTTTAGTTGTATTGTGCATGAAATTGCGCACATTTCCACATATAAAACTTTATATAACGGCTAATTTTAAAATGGTGCAAACATTACCACAATCGCATGTATGATTTTTTTCGGAAGAGTTACCGTGCGGACGTAAGGAAAAAGTTTTTTCAAAAATTCACCATAAATCAAAATATTGTGCTAGAGACTTCCAATTAGTTGCAAAATTAAGGTAAATAGTTGAATATTACTAGAATATAAGCGTTTTAGCTTACAATTGCGTTTTTCGACCATTTCGGTAGAGTCAAAGTTGACCGAAGGTTGAAATTTTGGCAATTATCGTTATTTATATGAAAATATCTCAAAACTGATAAAAGCTACAATCATGAGTATTTTATTGTTGTATTCTACATAAACAAAATGCGCACATTTTGGCATATATAATACTTCATGTAACGGCTAATTTACAATGGTACAAAAATTATGTCAAAGTGACGAAATAATTTCCGAGATGTGTCACAGATACTTTTTAGTGCGGCAAGAAAGAAATTCGCGCTTGCGCACCTGGGTATCGATTGTAAGCAAAACAACACCTTGATCCGTGAACTCTCAGCATCCCCCAAGGCGCGTGATTCAAGAGTTTTCGGCTGGTAGGCCTAAAAGTATTTTTCCGCGAATTTTTAAAAAAACTTTTGTATGTCGACGTAAAATACGTCCAGTCGGCACCCGAGAGACAAAAAATGTCGACGTAAAATACGTCCAGTCGGCGTTTAAGGGTTAAGTAGTTCGAGGTAAGTATACAGCGTCGGAACAAATCACAAATTCATAGTAATTTGTATTTTTTCTAGCTATACTTACCTCTTATATACTTAGGTTTCAGGCCCTCCCTACCGTCCCCGAGTACCTTAGGGCAGGAACCAAGTGGTGTGGAAAGCACTGAGGTCAGAGGTCAAGGGTGCGTAGCCTTGACCCTCAGGTGTGGAAGGGGTAACCAGATTTTTCTGGTCGGTACTGGATTGACATCCAGGTCTCTCCTATTAAGTAGTTCGAGGTAAGTATAGCTAGGAAAAATACAAATTACTATAAATTTGTGATATTTGTACAAAATTAAAATTTATCCAAAAAGTACTCGCATACCCCGGAACACCATAGACAACATGCATTAGAGCAGATAAACTGAAAAGTTCCACATTTTGCAATATATATACAGATGGATCTAAATCAGAATACAAAGTGGGATTTGGTGCAGTGTCCCAAGACAAAACTTATCAGTTCTCTTTTCCCAGTAGTGCCTCGGTATTTACAGCTGAGTTATTTGCAACAACATCGACCTTGAAAATAATCAGAAAACACTCATTTAATAACTTTGTGATTTATAGCGACTCCAGAAGCACTATAGAAGCCGTACAAAGTTATAACTTCAAAAATAATATTATACAACAAATTAAGTATTCACTCCATAAATTACATAATAATGGACAAAATATTGAAATACATTGGATCCCTGACCATGTAGGAATAAAGGAAATAAAGAGGCTGATAAAATAGCTAAAGAAGCAGTCCACATGATAAGAACATTTGTAAACATCCCTACTTGTAATAGTAAATGGCAAAATGTATGGAATGAAGAGCCTGAAAGTAATAAATAAAAACAAATAAAACTAGATGTTAAGAAATGAGTTTCAGCATATCAGAGAGAGAGACACGCCTCTGTATAGGCCACAATCATCTGACACATGGGCACTTGAGCAGCCCATGTGACCCTGCTCCCGAGAGCTCAGAGTGCAAGGTGTTGGTAGCTGTCAGACATGTGTTATGTGAGTGTACAAAGTAAGACCAGCAGAGACTGTCAACTTTTGGAAATAAGCCAATAAAAGAAATTTTGTCAGAATCTTTTACATTTTTAGTGGTTCCAATTTTGACTTTTCTGAGGAACTGTGATTAAATTAATAGAATATAAAAATAAGTATGTAATAAAAGCACAAAAACCCTAAGAGTGTTCAATGAATTAAAACAAAATTTAAAGTTAGTTGACTAATTCTGAATTTTAATTTACCTTTTTAGTATGTATGTATGGGGAACATGAGTAAATGTATTTATTGTGTTTGTGTATTTTAGTATGAAAGTATTTACCTTGGTGCAGTTTTTTTTATTTGATTTTAATTTATTCTGTATCATACTGAGTGATCTATTTGATTCCAGTTCTTGGCCTCAGGCCTAGACCTGGCATTTGATTTAATCCTTTGGGCCAGCCCTATGAGAGCTGAAAATCAGCTCAGTTGTCTGGTTACACTACTTTTATAATAATATGTAATGATAATAATCCACTGGCCTTCCCTCCTTTTCCAGAGGCTTGAGGAGGTCCCAGGAAACCCAATAGGCCCCCTATAGCCAAAGAAGTCATTCTATAGGATTTCTAAGGGGTTGCCAAGGAAGTAGGATCTCTCATCAGCTCTTCCCAACCTTTGGGCTCTGGAACCAATTCACATGCCACTAGGTTTTTCATTTCAGAAGCTGTGGGAGTGCAAGCTTTGGCTTGCATTCCCATCATCAGTTCTATAGGTTCTGCCTCTAGACTGGCGCTGTGTCGGGCGTTCGTTTGTGAGTTGCTCCGAGTGCTCATGTTTCTAACGTATCGTCAGCATCCCGAGCTGCTGACAGAGAGTCCTCTCATTGTCACAGTTCAGGCACTATGACTAGCACTTACTGAGTGCTTGCCAGTGCTCGGCAGGTCCCACGTGGTGTCTCGATTCTGAGGATTCAAACACGTGAAAAGGCAAGGAGGAGGTTCCCTTCAAAATTTTTACATAACTCGTAAGAGATTGCCTCTCCCTAAGGAGGCAGTGGTTCTCTCATTAGCCCTTCCTGCCCTTGGGGTGGGGTCTGATTCGCATTCTCCTATGTGGTCTCGCGTTTTGGGTGCCTCGAGCGCGCGATCTTTCAAGTCGCGTTCTTGACCCAGTTCTTAGATTTTTTGGAATCATGAGCACTCAGCAGGTGTATTATCAACTGCCTGAGATTTTATGGAATCTTTGGCATTGCTTAACCAGTACGGGTGGAGTTCACTCTCCAGTCTGGTTTGGTCACAGAATGAAAGAAGTGCCGAAACACTGCCTACCAGCACATTTTTAAGTGCTTGGTCAGGTTCCATCCTTGTGTCTTGGACATTAGCATCTGTGCATGTAGGATAGCAAACACAGAATCCCTCTTTGACCTTTCTTTTCGAGGGAATGCAGCCTTGGAGACTAGTGCATATGGGAGGAAAGCAATAGTCTTTAGCAGACAATACCACCCATAGTCGTGTTGACATCTGCTCAGCTCACTTGATTTGGCTGGGCCTGCTTAGATCAGCACAATCGAGTGCTTGGCTCTGTCTGAGTGAACTTTCTGCTCTCCATGGTATAAGCACCCTTCTTCTTGGGCTTCAGTCATCACAAGTTGATAATCGCCCATGATCTACCCCTCCTGCTAGATCTTATAGCAAGACAGGTAGGAATCCCTTTCTCCTTACCTGCCCTCTTGACCCTCTTGGTTGTTCCAAGAGGTTCAAAGCGGACAGAGAGAATTCCGACGAGTGTCTGGAGATCAGTCCTTGGATCATCTCGTCATACACTCAAGCAGCCAAGGAATGTTTCATTGGGTCCTGTCAAATCTCCCTTCAAGGAGAGAAAATTGGGAGTTTCACACCTCAGGAAAACTCAAGGGTTTTTCTTTGGGATATGAATATCCTCAATATTCATTTAGCAGAGATCTTTGTGCTGATTCATCGGCACATTGATCTTGGGAATAGGACCACGGCTTCCCCTCATTGCTCAAAGCCCTTACTCTCCCAGGAGAGAGAAGGGTTTTCGTAGGAGTGCTGCATTCCTTGCTTGTGAGGGCATTCTTGACTAGATAAATACCTTTTCTCTGGCCAGGGGTCCTGTGCCAACTGCAGATGGTTATGTCTCTGCTTCATCCGGACTTGGTCTCCTGCTGTTTTTCTTGCTGCAAATGATGTTCCTCTCGCAACAAGAAATAGCGAACCTGGAGGACATCATGATGGTGTCTCTCCGGGCAGTCTCCTGATGAGATCTGTGACCCTTCACCTTCTGTAAGGCTTAACTTCCTTGATTGCTATCATTCCTGAAGGAATTCTGCCGTAGAGAGACTGTCCCAATCTGGGGTGGCTCATCTACCCAACACCAGAAAGCAACCTGTGGGCTATTCTTGTGCTAAGGAGAAGGACTTTGTCTTAATTTAGATCTCCAGATTTGTAAGTCCCAAGTCGTCTCGACCCAGAGGAACAGTGCTTTACTTGGTTCTGCCGCTCTCTCTTCAGAGAATTGAATGATACTGCAATAGCTAAGGGTTGTGACAGGGTGACTGCCTTGTCTTTTGGGTATTGGTCAAGATGTTTGGGTCTTTGTAACCATTTGACTCGACCTTATGTTCAGGCCAGCCTTTCCTAGGTCCCCTAAGAAGTCTCAGGTTTCAAAGGGCAATCACGGAAACACTCAGCCTTTTTGTTTCTCTCCTGGGAAGAGGGCAGAAGGAAAGAGAACACTCTTAACAGGTGGACGTCTTTTGCTGGTACCTCCATGAAGTGTTGCTTGTCAATTCTCTGGACTTAATAGTTACGTAACCGAGGCCTGGTAAGCAGATGTCATTCCGGAAGTATCTGCTTCCTTCAAGATTTGATTTTATGACACCCAGTGGTGTTGTTGAGCAACAACACCACAGTATGTATTGACATTTATCAACAAACGAGGATTTCAGTGCCCTCCTGTTTTGCTTAATGTGCAGGTACAGGCAGTCCCCAGTTGTCAGCGATCTGGTTTTATGGGGCTTGTCTAGTGCTGAAAATTGCCAAAAATCGGTGATTTTTGGCACCGAAATGCGTCAGTTTCCAGTTATCAACGTCAGTAGTAGAGTATTGGTGTTGATACATACCTAGCAGTCGCCAAAATCCAGTTATCGGTGGCAAAAAGTGCCAAAAATTGCCAAATTTTGGTTATCGGCGATTTTTGCTTATCATCAAGCCATTGGAATGGAACCACTGCCGATAACTGGGGACTGCCTGTACTTGAGAATAACTGTACTGCACTCAATAGCTCTATCAGCCAGACACATTTCTTATGAAATGTACTGGCTGGGCAACTCACCCTCTGGATTCAAGTGTTGGGCAGAGTGCTGCTTTTCCCATGGAGAGATTGTTGGTCTTGGTAGTGTTTCTCCTCAGGCGAGGTTTAACTGCTAATGAGGAACCTCTCTGTCTTGCCTTGGGTCTCTGGGCAGCATATGACGCTCGCTTAAGATTCTTGTCTTGTGTTCCGCACACACCCTTGTGAAAATCATCAGACAGAGATGTGTCTCGGAAGACTCCCCATCATCTTTCTCTTTACTGCCTGGTATAACAGGAGTCTGTAGTTCTGTAGGTTTTCTGCTCCATTGCACATGACCATAGGCCATTGCAATGACTCGGAATTATTTTTCCAGACAAACTCGATAGTTCTGTCAGCTTTGTGTATTTTTTCTATTCATAAGGTGTTCAACAAATATTGTTTACCCCGAATTGAAAATAGATAACGGAAGACTTCACCTGTTGCCCAACCTGCCAGTTATGCTTCCAGGGTATGAGAGGAGTTCCACCCTGAACCAACCATCAATGTCAGTGACAGGAGCAGTTCCTCAGGCAGTATACAATCCCTGTCTCTTCAAGGCTAAAAACTATTTAGCTCGATACTTCTTTCAGCCCTCAGGGATTGGACCCGTCTTCGCTGGTTGGTGTTATTGATGGGACTTTTCTTCGGGTCAAAATTGCTAGAGTTGTTTCTCTCCTATTCAGTTGTGAAGACGTAGGTCCACATTTAGCCTATCTTTCACAAAAAGTTGTGTTGCTTCTCCTCAGTTGAGATTGAACTACTGATGAAAACACCTCTGAATTGCCATCACGGAGATCCCAGGTCTGTAGACTGTATTTGACTCTCGTTTAGGGGTCCTTTCTTGTGCTTTTGCACATGCTCTTAAGAGAATCATCAGAAAGAGAGGTTGTCTCTCAAGACCGCATCTTGTCTTACTCCAGCATGGGCAAAGAGGATAGATGATTTGCATGGACCTTCCTTAATATCACCCTTAAAATGAACGCTGAATCATTTGACATCAGTTGCCAGGCTCAAATCCTTCATGATCCTGTGTGCCTTGGACATTGTAATCAATGATCCAGATCAATCATACTTTGTTCTGTAGGGTGCTGTGGTACTTTCTAAAAAGGCTTGATTTCCTAAACTGGATATCGTTGACTTTTTTTAGTACTATCTTGCCTAAGAGAGAGAGGTGGCTAAGGACAAGTCTTCCGTTGGGTTTCGTGAAATGATTGGAAGGATGTAGTACTCTGCAACTGGTGATGACAACACCTGTACAATCTGCCCGAGAGCTCACGAAGTCAATGGCTTGGTCCAGTCCTTGCATTCCAAAGAATATGTCAGATTGGAAGATTGACGTGGACTCATCAGTACCACATTTATGTCTTTCTTCCTTCGGGTCTTTGCCCACAAGTCCTTAGAACATTTTTTCCTTGGACCTGTGGTGGTGGCTCAACTAGTTGTTTTCTTACCAGGCTCCTTTAAGAGGACAGTTTCCTTCCTCCAACCAGTGAGTCTTCCTAAGGTAAAGGACCAAGGTTTTGCATATTTTGTAGGAACAAATCACAATTTTTTAAAGTAAATTTGTATTTTTCCTAACCATAGAAACTTCAGGTCCTTCACAAATTTATGTGGGTCTGCCTATGCATGTTCCCTGATGCACAGCTCGGGACACTCCTAAACACCTGTGTGCCCTTCTCAGCAGAGGATGACTGACCTTGAACCTTCCCTGCTCATGTTTCTTTAGAAGTGTGTAAGGAAGAGTCCACACTTCTAAGCTGGGATTCCCTTCTTACAAAGGAACCTAAAGACATTTTTTGCTAGATTGAGGTTACAAGAATTCGCATTTTGCCCTCTCCTCTGGAACATCATGCATGCCAGGATGGACAGGTGTCTCCCTTTCCCTTGCTCACTTTTTGTAACTGGAAAGCTGACATTTCCAGGAGGGAGCCTCCATGTAAAAGATGAGGGATGTATCTTTTTTAGAAGAAATGGCAAATTTTTAAGATACTGTAATTTACATTTTTTTTATACATACATTTTTTTTATACAAACCTGAAGTCTTTTATCATAATCCTCGGACTACCCTTCACATGCTTAGCAGGGAAAGAAAAAGTAACTGCATGTGAACATGGGTGATTCCCTACACCCCACGCTAGCTTCCCCTAAATGTGAAAACCTTAGTACCAAGTTTCAAGGATTGTATCAGCTGTCACCGAAGGTATCCAAATAAAAGACTTTGGGTTTGTATAGTACAGTGGTCCTCAAACTTTTTTGTGCGCAACCCTATTTGGAACATTTCAATCCTTTTTGACCCAGAGTAAAGTAAAGAGAAATGTACAGTGATATATACACTACATATTTTGAAAATAATAAGTAATGTGATCATTTTCCTGTGTCCCCTCGACCCATCAAAATTGATCTTGTGACCCAGCTTTGGGTTGTCATCCATAGTTTGAGAACCACTGGCATAGTATCTTGGAATATAAAAATTAAACAAAAAATTTGGCATTTGTTGAGGTGTTTATAGTAAACTGCAGATTTTCAAATTTACTGTATACGTACTTATTGTTTACTGGATCAAGAGTGGTTACAGTGTCAGGTGTATCAGAATACGTAACTGGAGATAAATGTTGTCTTTCAACTTCAGTCAGCCATGAGCTGTGTGCTGTTTATAGAAATGGAAGAGGCTAAAATGGAATGCAGAAAAGGGGTACCTTGGGAGCAGCATTGTGCAACTAGCTACAACTGGCTTAATGCTAACTTGGGAAGAGGTGGAGGAAATGATCAAAATGATGGAAGAGTGGAATGGAGAGAAGAGCACTGAAAATCAATGTCGGCAAAACAAAGCACATGGTGACAGGAAAGGAAGAAAAAGAAAAAGTACTTTCAAGAAACTGGTCATTTGGTTATTGTAGGAAAGGTGTGGGCGATGAACTCTGTACTGTGCACCAAACATAACAGATGATATTGCAATGCACCACCTGAACACCTGAATTAGCCTTAGTCACCTGACCAGCCTGAACAACGCCCCACAAAAATTACCAACACTTAGGTAAAATTTTAACTGCCAGCGCTACCAACGCTGCAGGTAAACATTGTTACCGAATCACCTGCTTTTTGTTCGCTCACCTGTCAAGACATTTCTTGCAGTGTGCGAACCTTTGGTCACAGCCTGACCCCTACCACGTTGGATAAGATTGTTGTCGCCCTTGCTTGTTTTGGATTTCGCCTTGGCTTTTCTCTGCTTGTTTTTTGATAATGGACTCGGACTGTAAAATGGACTCAACTGCAAAGGATTCTCCCCCAACTAAGACTCCTCTAGACCATCCCAGCGAAGATGCAGCAACTCATCGCTCCTGTACCGCCTGCAAACAGAGGATGAGTACACTCAAATACAATCGACATTCCTTATGTATTTCATGTAGGAAAATTCAATGCAATTTAGGTCGTCCATGTGACGAGTGTAAGGACTGGTCTACGGATCAAATGCAGGTATATATTAAACATAGAAAAGCTCTTGCTTCAAAGAGTAAAGGTAGGGTAGTTTCACCAACTAAACCCAAAGTAGAAGAAGCTAGTGATTTGGAATCAGTTCTGTACAAGAAATTAGAAGATAGGTTGACATTGAGTATGTCTGGGTTATTTACTACACTGATGTCTAAGTTGCAGGACGAGATGAAAGTTAGCAATAGGGAACAATTTACTAACCGCTCTCTTCCAGCTCCACTGCCTGTTCCGGAACCAGCCCTGACGGGTGCCAGGGATCATGGAGATCCAAAAACCGGAAAGGTAGGAACTACTGTCCCACCTGGCGAGGAGCAGGCAGTGTCCGCAGCAGAATTCCCTTATTCCCCTGAAAACATAAGTCTGAAAATGAAATCAGAAATAGGAATGACACAGACAACTGGAAGTATTTCAGAACCTTTGCCCTTTGAAGGTTCCTCGAGCGTTGCTCAATTCAATTTAGCCGACTATAATGGTGATCTCTTAGGCCTTTTACAAGGTTATAGGTCCTTGGTTAGGCAGTGTTTTCTTTTGGGTTTCGATAACTTTCAAGACCATGTTCTTAAGAATTTCCCTGAATTCTGTAACGATATGTATCTAGATTTTCAAGGTGGTAAAGATTCAATTTGTTTTCTTTCCCTTAAAATTATGGCTTCTAACCCTTCTATATCCCCGGGTTTGCCAGTTTCTCTTCCCCCAGTTTTGGGGGTTTCTACTTCAGTCACAGATCATTCGGCAGCCCCACCTCCGGGTGGTCTCATGCCTTCTCCTTTGGTTTTCCCTTATGAGAATACTTTTGCTTCTAATGCGGCTGTGTTGCGTTCTGCAGGTTTTTCCCGTGCGGGTGAGGTGTTGATGTCTTCCCTGCCTTCGCAGGTTTCTTCTTTCTATATCACTTCGTCTTCCGCTGGTTTCGGCGTTGCTGCAGCAGGTGCCTCGGTTACCTGCCCCACTTCTGCGATCACTGGACCGAGAGTAGTTCCCAGAGTATCTTCCGCTGTTTTCCCTTCTTCATCCATCCTTCCTAAGGTAGGAGATATTTTGCTGGAATTAGGTACTGGTGTTAATTCGGTGTTGGGTTTGGTAACAGGACTTCCAGGTTTCCAGACTTTGTCGGGTCCGATGGTTGCTCAGCAAGGACGGTTACGTGAGGATGTTTCGTATTCAGCTGCGGTAGATGTTCGCTCAGGGGATGCAGCTTCTTCGCATGTAGAGGGGAAGATCGCCCTTGGATATTAGTTCGGTTCAATCCAGGTTGTTGAATCATGGTCGTAAAGCTCTAGGTCTGCGCAGCTCCAGCGGTGCTTTGCTTCTGCAAGAAGCCTTAAATCAGTCAGTAGCTTCCGCTTTTCTTGGTAGAGGTTTTGATATTGCACAACCTTTTGTGATTGACTCAAATCCGGGTTTCATTTCTCCTTATGTTAAGTCCTTAGGTGTAGGTCAGGGAAGGTTAGGTTCTCCGTCTTGTCAGGGTGGTATTCCGGGAGTCGGTCTTGCCTCTGCTTCTCCTTCCGCTCAGGTGTATCCTAAGGATGCAGATAGAGAATTATCTGTTGAGGACGAAGGTCCTCCTCCTCCTTTATCAGGCTGTCCGACGACGGTAGACAGCGAGTATCGTAGAATGATAAACCTCATTCACCTTCTGTTTCCTCAGTCAAAAATCGATGAGGAACCCTGTAAACCTAGCCAAGCTATGTTTGAAGAACTTTTCTCGACCAAACCGCTGGTTTTGCATCTACCATGCAAGTTGCCTTGGTTTGGGCATGAAGAACAAGCCCTGAGGGAGGCGGACTCTCGGTTACTTGCGGTAGTGGGGGCAGGTAGGCAGGACTCGGCTCTTATTCCCAGTCGTAAGCCATTGTATGGCGTAGCAGGTAACCCTTCTTCGGGTTTCAGAGTATACCTCTGAACAAATCGGTGGAGGCTCTCCTTCCCAAGGTCCGTGCAGGTAACAGACTCATTGGTATTTCGGTGAGAGAAGCAGCCATTCTGGAAGACACCTTTAGGAATCAATCCGAAGCTCTGTCGTATACTATGTGGATGCTCTCAGACCTCATGGGTTTCTTAAAATGTGACAGGTATATGCCTTGATCCCGTTTTGTTCGATAACCTCATCGAGTCGGTGCGATGGGCTTAGCTCATCAAGCGAATGTCTCTGCTAATTGTACTACCTTTGTCAGCAAGAAGAGGAGGGACCTTTATCTGGGCCATCTCCCACCTCATTTCCCAGATATTCACAAGCAAGTTTTGTCCAGGGCTCCGCTGGCGCTCTGTGAAACTCTCTTCAAGGAGGAAGATGTATCTTCCATGGTAAATTTTGTTTCCTCCACGTCAGTAGTCGATTCTCAGCAAGCCATTATTCAGGTGGCTGCTCAGAGCACTTGGTCCCCTAAAGGTGCGCGGGCACCATTGCCAGGTAAGTGTTCTGGTTTATCTTCCCCGGCCAGGTCTCCCAAGAAAGTCAGGTTTTCATCCAAACCCTCTTCTAGCAAGAAGGGTTTTCGGAGATAGGAGACACTGCCCTCGTCAACACCAGTAGGAGGTTGTTTGTCCCCCTTCATAACAACCTGGGAGAAGTGGGGTATGGAGAGTTGGGTGGTGGAGGTCTTGAAAGTGGGGTACAAGATCCCTTTCCACTCGGCCCCTCCACTATCCAATTCCCCAGTAGTTCTTTCAAGCTATTCCCCGTCATCCATCAGGGGAAAGCTTTGGCAACGGAGATTCGTTCCTTGTGGGATAAGGGAGCGTTAGAACTAGCTTCCCCCACTTCAGGCTTTTACAGTCGAGTCTTCGTAACCTCCAAGGCGGACGGTTCTTGGAGGCCCATCACAGATCTTTCGGGCCTGAACCTTTTCATCGTTTCCATGAAGTTTCATATGGAAACGATTCAGTCGGTGCTGATGTCAGTCCAAAAACACGACTGGATGGTGTCAGTGGACCTCAAGGATGCATATCTCCAAGTTCCAATACAACCAGAATCTCGGAGATTACTTCGTTTCTCGGGTCCACTGGGAACCTTCCAGTTCAAATTCCTCTGTTTCGGACTAACCACAGCACCTCAGGTGTTCACGAAGGTGATGGCTCCTGTTTCTGCTATCATGCATCGTCAAGGCTTCCTCATGAGGAGGTACCTGGACGATTGGCTAATTCAAGCCTCTTCCAGGGATGAGGCTCTCAGAGCAAGGAATTTCCTTCTAAAACTCTGCGAGACATTGGGGATTCATATCAACACGACGAAGATTTCCCTGTTCCCTTCTCAGACTATTACATATCTCGGCGTGGAGATTCGGACGCCTCTTTTGAAGGCTTTCCCGACTCGAGAACGAGTGCGGTCTATTATGAGACAAGTCGAGCTCTTCATCTCGGACAAAGCGTAATTTGCAAAAGAATGGAGAAGTCTTCTGGGGAAGATGTCATCTCTGTCCCCTCTAGTTCAAGACTCTCGTCTCTGGATGCGTTCTCTGCAGGTACGTCTCAGGAATCGCTGGGAGTTTCGGGAAGGGGACGCAGTGATAATCTGGGACAATTCCTGCCTCGAGGATCTTCGGTGATGGTCAGAAGAGGCTCATCTGACCACCGGTGTAAGTCTTGCCCTCCCGATTCCAGACGTACATCTGTATCCAGATGCCTTGAATAAGGGTTGGGGTGCAACCCTGGAGGAAGCTCAGGCTGAGGCCCTTTGGAGAGTTTCGGATTGGGAGGAGTCAATAAATTTCCAAGAATTAAGATCCATAGAGGAGGCTCTGTTAAGCTTCAAAGATCAAGTTCAGGGGAAAATCGTAGCACTCTTTTCAGACAACGCTACGGCACTAGCTTACCTAAAGAGAGAGAGAGGTTCAAGGTCGTCAACCCTGAACATCGTCGCGCAGAGAATCTTACGTTGGTGGGAAAGCCGCAAGACCTCATTACTTCCGCAGTTCATAGCAGGAAAACTCAACGTCCTAGCAGATGCGCTGAGCCATTCGAAAGAAGTCCGAGGAAGCAAATGGACATTAGCGCAAGAGGTAGTCCAATCACTGTTAAAGAGGTGGCCAGCCACGGTGGATCTGTTCGCCACAAGGTTGAACTATTGTCTCCTGGTATATTTCTCTCTGGTAGCAGACCCTATGTCTTGCGGGATGGACGCTATGCTCCACCCATGGGACAATCTACAAGTATATGCCTTCCCTCCGTTCGGCCTCATTCATCAGGTACTGGCAAAGCTAAGAGGGTGCAAGAATACGGAGATGACCCTAATTGCTGTGGTTTCCAGATCTCTTGGAAGTGCTGTTCAAACCCCCAATCCTCCTGCCACGAAGGAAGAATCTTCTCAAACAGCCTCATTTTCATCATTACCACAAGAACCTTCCCGTGCTCAACCTAGCTGCATGGAGACTGTGCAGTGAGCAGCCCGAAAGTCCGGTCTTTCGGAAGGAGTGGCTCGACAACTTTCTATGTGCCTGAGGAAGTCTACAAGGAAGTTATACCAGGTAAGGTGGGCGATGTACCGTCCATGGTGCAGGGCACAAGGGCATAGTATTTCCCGCCCCACGATAGCAAAGGTGGCGGATTTTCTTCTTATCCTCAGGAAATCCAAGTCTCTCTCTTACTCTACTATTTCAAGCTACAGGTCCATGTTAGCGAGCACCTATAGGTTTCATTTACCAGAGATTTCTAATAGTAGAGTCCTTCATGATCTTCTCAGATCTTTTAAGATCGAACGACCGATTGTTCCGCTTCGGGGCCCCCGGGGGTTTAACAGATGTTTTAAAATTATTAAGCTCGCAAGCCTTTGAATCTCTGGAGAGTTTGCCCTTACCAGAACTTACTAAGAAAGTCTTGTTTTTAATATCGCTGGCTACAGCTAAAAGAGTGGGAGAAATTCAGGCTGTCTCAAAATCAATTTTGTTTGCGGGGAAGGATTTGTATCTCTCGTATCTTCCAGAATTTGTGGCAAAGTCAGAGTCGGAAACTAACCCTCTTCCGAGAGAGTGTAAGGTTTCGTCTCTCAAGGATTTCGTCGGAGGTGACGTTGCCAAAATGCATCTTTGTCCAGTGCGATCGCTTAAACACTACCTGTTGCACACTGCCAAATTATTGCCGCGACCGCGGTCTTTATTTGTTTCGCCTAGGCATCCTTCTAGACTGCTATCGAAAAACACAATCAGTTTTTTCGTAAGGGAAGTAATCTCCCAATCTCTTCCCAGAGACACAGTTTCGGGAAACGATGTTCCACGCCCTAGAGCGTAGTATCAGGAGTGTAGCAACGTCATCGGCGTTCCTGATGAATTTCTCAGTTAGCAGGATTTTGGAAGCGGCATCTTGGAAATCAGTGTCGGTATTTACTTTTTTCTACTTGAGAGATGTACAGTTCGTGTCAGAGAGGGGTTACTCGCTAGGGCCGTTCGTAACGGCTAATTCAGTGTTAGGTTAGTTGGCAATTAGCGCAGGATCGGTAGGGGAAGTAGTAATTTTGTTTTCTCGCTTTTCGTACATCAGTCTGCCTACTTTTCTGGTTTATGTCTGGGTTTAGTGTACTATCCCTGGTAAGTATGTTCTTTTGCAGCGGCTCAGCTCCCTCATCTCGACTTGTCGATTCATCACTCACCTTCAGTGGATGTCAGGAAAGATCTGCACTTGGAACTTATTCTCCATACATGGGAGGCTAACAGCCACATGGGAGATGTTTAGTTCCACTCCATACATAGAGGTATACGATACCACATGGGAGGTTTCTGGAAGGATCTGCCCTTGGGACTTATCCTCTATACATGGGAGGCTGTACAGCCACATGTGAGGTGTGTAGTTCCCCTCCACACATGAGAAGTTTATGATACTTCATGGGAGGTTAGACGTGACCAAGACGAGACTTACTGATCAGACTAACGTTGAGGTACTCGTTCCTTCCGTTTCTCACCTGAGCATTGATGGAAGGTGAGTTAACAGTATTAATCCAAGGTAATAGTTTAATGAGTTTATACCAATGTACATCGAGTGGTCGGGCTGAAACGATGAATGAGCCCACTTCCATTTAAATGTTGTAAATTGGGCTAATTCAGGTGTTCAGGTGGTGTATTGCAATATGGAGTTTTCATATTAAAACTAATATTGTAATACCTACCTGAACACCTGAATGACACCCACCCTCCTCCCCTCATCAAATGATTAATAATTTAGTGATTGACGGGAGTAGTCACTGTCGGCTGGCGGCTGGCGGCAGTACCATCAACCGCGGACAGGTGACTCGGTAACAATGTTTACCTGCAGCGTTGGTAGTGCTGGCAGTTAAAATTTTACCTAAGTGTTGGTAATTTTTGTGGGGTGTTGTTCGGGCTGGTCAGGTGACCAGGGCTAATTCAGGTGTTCAGGTAGGTATGTATTACAATATATTAGTTTTAATATGAAAACTTCATGTCACAAGAGGTGCTCAGAATTACAAAATATACATAGAAGACAAAATTTTCAGAGCTGGAAATATATTACAAGATTGGGAAGAGGGGAGAGTCCAGAAACCTGTTATAACAGAGGGGTAGTCTTAGAAGAGGTAGAGCATTTCTGTTACATTGGGGACTTGGGGAGACACTGGACTTGTGACATGAGCCAAGAAAGCAGTAAGAGTATATGTACGTATCTTGAATCAAATGAGAGAGAGCTAACTATCATTAGAAATACACTCTTGACAAGGAAAATGGGGGAGATTTTAAAATTATGTAACCAGAGAAGATTCAAGACTAGAGCAAAGTGGAAAGTACATACATAGAGGAATGAGATTAGTGGAGAGATGTGTTATCAAAACACCAAGAAAAAGGATGAGATCTCAAAGATTAAGATTTTGTGGGCATTTGAAGAGGGAGGATGAGGAACAGTTTGTCAGAAGATCAATAGATATGGAAGTAGCAATATGAAGACCTGTAGAAAAAGCCAGGAAATGTGGAAAAGGGATAGATGAAGACTTAGACCTGAGAGGGCAAAAAAGAGTGGAAAGAATTCATTTCATGTATAACTTCACAATGGAAAAAGTTAATTAATATGGTTGAGATGATGATCATGATTATTAGTAGTTCATGTGAATTCTTTGTTAGGTATTTGTTTTCGCCTTCGTAAGTGTTAATACTTTCTTAGCACTCTCCATACTTATTACACATAATTACAGCTGTAATACTGTTTCTTATTGTTTTTAAAGTGAACAATTTTTTAAAGAAATAAGATTTAAATTTTTCTGTACATTTTCATCTTTTTTAATCTTTAACCTATAAATGCTTTGCAGGTGTGGAACAGGTGCAGTTGTGCTTTTGTGGGATATGACCTTAGAAGTTGTGAGTGTAAATGGTGATGCAACAAGTTATTATCTTGATTCTGCATCATATCTTGTTCAGGAAGCTGATGGAGTGAGGGTCATTGGAAGCGTCTCTCATGATCTGTTACAGAAGGTTAGTGTATGTTTAACAACAACAACAACAATAGGAATTCTATTGTTGTTGTTGTTTTTTTTAAGCCTTTATTGAATATACAGTCAATCCCCGCTATTTGCAGACTCACCCATTCGTGGATTTCTCTATTAACTATATATACCCATTATGTGCGGAAAATTTGCCTATTCGCGGTATTTTTCACTGAGAAATATTCACAAATTACTGTATTTTCATATCATTTTAATGACTAAATACACTTTGTGATAAAACTATTAAAGTATTCAGTTATAAGCATTTTTAGTTTGTCTGTGTGTGTGTGTTTGTGTATGTTTTAAGTATCAAAATAGGCAGTTCTAAGCATTTTAGAGGGGTTTTAAGTATTTGCAGATTTTAGCTAGTATTTGTGATGTGGGCTAGAACCCATTCAGCACATATGGCGGGTCTACTGTAATATATTCTACCTAACAAGCAAATGTTATTGAGCTCAAGCCAAGGAAATATAACAAGGTGGGACTAGCAACCAACCTATATTATTGCCATAGATATAATAATTCTTGCAGTTCAGTCATGTCACTGGATTAGAATAGAACACTTCTAGACAACCAAAAATCTTTGCAAGTCACTTTGTTGAAATCTCTTCTGGGTCCTACCCCGTGGGAGTGATTTGGTTTGTTGCTTTTTGCCCAGTGGCCATGAGCAGGTTTGCTCTGTGTGGCCCCATTGTGGGGTGTAATGGATGTCTTCTGCTGAAGTTCAGCTCATGTGGCACTGTTCTGTGAAGTCCTCTGTTTTCTTGCAATGCCCAGACACTAGTTTCTTTTGGGGTTGCCCATTCTTGAGTGGCTGTTGAGAGTTGGTTGAAGCATGCAATGAGGGATGTAACTTTTGCCCATGGGAACTAAGATGAGGATGGTTGGTGTCCCAGCTGTTAGCCCAATGACAGCATTCGGTCACTGTTTTGGGAGCCTTATCACATAGATGTGTGGCAAGGCATAGAAGAGGAATCCTCGAGTTGGAAAAGTTCGAGGATTTCCTCCATACTAGTGGCTTTGAGAAAGCCTAGCCGTCATTTGAAGGCTTTGGTCTTTTTGATGATCCATTCGGCCAGGTTTGGCCCACTTCCTTTGGCATGCCTCTCCACTGTTGCCTCCAATGCTTGGGAGTAATCTCAAAGGCTTTAATAATGGCTTGATGGACAAGGGTGAGGTCTCCTTGATCCTCTGGTTGGAGAATGTTGAATCCAATTGCACCTTTTTCCTCAAGGTCCATTCCCAGGATCATTGACACTTTGTCAGAAGAGGGCTTCTAGGTTGCTAGGACCTTCTCGACATGGTCGACCAGGCTTCAGGTTCAGCTTCATCCCATGTGCTTATGAAGGAGCCATCACTGATGAGGGTCAAATGTGGAGAGGTAGTTACTGAGTTAATGCCCTCAGTTGGCCTCCATTGCAAGCTGATGCACCCTTTCTGCTGCCATCTCTGCTCTTTCTTTCTCCTTCTCTGCTCTTTCTGCCTCTTCCCATTTCTCCTGGGCTAATCTTTCTTTTTCCTTCTTTGCTCTTCCCATTTTTCCTCTGCTCATTTTGCCTCTTCCCATTTCTCCTCTGCTCTTTCTCCTGCCTCAGGAGAGTATACTCTCTCTCTTGGACCCACTCCCTCGGCTTGGCCTGTCAGTCCCAATTCCTTTCCATTGTCCAGTAGAACTTGAGATCCTCATTTTGCTGTCTTAGACTTTTTGAGATGATGCTTGGATGGGCATGACTCTAGGGTATAACAATGAGGACTTATGACGTGGGATAGGGGTCAGTGGTGATGCTATAGGGAAGTTATTATTATTAATAGGGCTTAGTTTTTCCAGACCTCTGAGTCTCTTACCATAGGGAAGTAAGAGTACCCCTCCGGGTGAGGTGGCACTGGCACTCAGTCTGAATTTGACCTGAGTGACCTGTAGGTATGTATTTTCATAATGAATGACTAACTGTTCTGTGGCACTTAGGATTGTGCTGAAAGGTGATAATTCAAGGGATTTTGAAGCACTGAGGGCTACGTTATGTCCGTATTTTTGGCAAGTTATCTTTACTGTAGGATTAGGAGTATGTGTAGTTTCATTATAAGAAAAAAATTTAACACAACTGGAAGGTCTACATTCATGACAGTTGTACAATGGACGCCCCTTATTTGCGTTTTCCGGATTCATGGACTCACATTCGCAGATTTCTCTCTGGAACATAACCCCCCATTATTCACGGAAAATTTGCCTATTTGCGGTATTTTTCTATGAAAAATATCCATAAATTCATGTTTTTTTTTTTTTTTATCAATTTCATCATTAAATGTACTTTTTTTTTTATAAAACTTTAAAAAAAACAGGTATACAAATTTTTTGTTGGTTTTTATTGGGTTTTAACTAACAAAATATGCTGTTTTGTACATGCAACTTCCCCGGCAGATATATACTTAGCTTATGTCTCTGACGTCCCGACAGAATTCAAAACCGCGGCCACACGCCCTACAGGTAGGTCAGGTGATCACCCTCTCCCGCCGCTGGGTGGCAGGAATAGGAACCATTCCCGTTTTCAGACCAGATTTTTTCTGTCGCGCGTGTCTGACAACATCGTTGTTAGTTCCTCCTGCACGGAATTCTGCTTGCTTTTGCTAAGGATTGTTTGGTGAAGTATTCTTTCTTTGGCTTTGGTATACGCTGATTTGGACCGTTATTTGGATTTGCTTTAGGATTCTTCATTATGGCTGATGTTGTGCCTGAAAACTCGTTTTAGGGTTTGTGTGAAAGAAGGATGTAAGGTGAGACTGCGAAAGCGGCGGTGGACCCTCACACTATTTGTGTTAAATGTAGGGGGAATGAATGCTCAGTTAGTAACACATGTGACGAATGTTTGAGTTTGACTGAAGTTCCAATGGAAGAGTTTGACTGCGGTATGTAAATAAGTTGGAGGAAAGATAGAATTAGGAAAGCTGCTAAAAGTTCAAGTAGGTCCTGCTTTGGATCAGGACAATCTTTCTATTTCCAATGTAATTTCTCCTACTGCTAACGCAGGTTCAGCTCCTTCCCCCCGCAGCGAAATCGTAGATTCGTTCTCGATCGGAGAGAAAGCTGCAATGGAAGTGTCGATCCGTAATTTGCAAAGGCAATTACGAGAAAATGGAAGGTAAGAGTGAAGTGTAACAGTGTTTCCCCAGTGTAGTGGAGGGGCGTCTGACCGACTCCGCATTGCTCCTAGGCCTAGACCTCTTTCAGACTCCCATGACCAAGGGAGGAGGAATGTCGAAAGCCGCAAGGGGGAGGGTGTAGAGTATTCCCAACGGTCAGGCGTCCCTTCGGCAGGCCCTGTAGGCTCGTCCCAGGCTGCCTTAGACAGCTATAGACAAAGCGTCCTTAGGAAGTGGTTTTCCGACTCGGATTCTACTTCTCCAAGACGCGGATGGAGCTCCGCGTCTAAGTCGCGCCCTCTGAAGAGAGCCTGGAAGGCGCCTGCGGAGACGCATTAGACTCCAGCCCAGAGCCTTTTCCGGAGTATTCTCCCGCTCAGAAGAAGAGAGCGATGAGTCTCCTGTTTCTTCCCTTCCTAGGAAGGAATTCGCTGCTTCTACAAAGAAGTTTCTTGGTAGGACTGCAGGAGCAGCTATCCTCGTTAGTAGGCTCGCTGTCTAAGGAGCCTTCTCGCAGGAAGGACGTCTCTCTTCCAGTAAAGAGCTCTCTTAAGAGACGGTCGTCAAGTCGGCGTTCGGACTCTGGTAGGCGTCTCTCTCCTGGAAGGCGCTACTCCCCAACAAGACCGTTTAGTTACTATACGCCTCTCCCTTTTCGAGAACGATCTACTACTCCGACCAGAAGAGCTTCTTCTAGTAGGATCCCGCATTTGTCTAGACGCCCGAATAAGGGCGCAAGCCCCTCTCCTGACAAGGATAGTCGATCCTTTCGTAGGAGTAAAGAATGTTCTTCTCCTTATAGGCGTTGTCTGAGAGATACAAGCGCCTCTCCTTGCTATCTTAAGGAACAAGATAATCTCCGTTATTCACGGGGACGCAGAGAGAGAGAAGAAGAAGTCTCGCCCCCCCCCAGACGTTCTCGGAGAGATTTTAGCGCCTCTCCTAGCAGGCGCCATTGTGATGTTAGACGGTATCTTCAACCAGGCGTTTACTCCGTTCCAGACGCCCAGGAACGGGACCGCTAGCAGCCTCCTCCACGCAGACGCCAGGAGCCTGAAAAGAGCAGGATGGGTTTCTCTACGCTCTACTCCTGTTATGGCTTTTCCTTAGGAGTTACGAGTTGCCTTCTTACAAGAACCTTCGGAAGGAAGTAAACCCCTCTCCTGGCAGGAGCCAGGATGAGAGCAGACGTTTTTCTACCCCAAGGTGCGTAGCGCCTGATAGACGCTACCGATGTAACGCTAGCGCTTCTCCTCACAGGCGCCAAGAGCCTGAAAAGAGCCTGTTACGGGATTCTCGCCCTACTCCTTATAGAGTTTCATGTAAAGATGCGAGCTCTTCCTCTCTCAGGCAGCAAGAACTTTTGAGAAGAAGCAGGCATTCTTCTTCTGCGAGGCCCCTTCCAGTAGAAACTGTTTTCTTCAGGCAATAGGATCTCTTTGGGGAGTGGTCTTCCTTCCTCTACCAAACTTCCTTCGAAGGAAAAGAGCGCTTCTCCTTCTAGGACTCCTTCTCCGAAGAGGCATTCTTCTCCTAATGCTACCTTTGAAGAGGTATCTGAGGAGGAACTTCCTGTAGATGCGGGCGTCTCGGATTACAAGAGACTGGCAGCCCTGCTTCTTCAAGAGTTCGGTGATCTCTCTTCGTCCTGCAGATCCTCCTTCGCCGGGATCACTGCTTTTAAGCACAAGCTTTCCAGTCCTCTTCGTTCGTGAAAATGAATCCGACCCTTTCGATGAAGAAGCCATCAAGGGCTTGGAGAACTGGCTCCTCTCTAAAAAGAAGCGGGCAAGACGGTTTTTTTCCTGCCCTCCTTCGAAGTTGGCAGGTAAGCCAGGTGTCTGGTATGACACGAAAGAGCCAATGGGATTGGGCCTCCCTTCTTCAGCTGATGCTGATTTTTCAGAGTTAGTGGATTCGTCTAGAAGACGCTCTCTTCATTCGGCAAAGGCCATCATGGGGAATGTGCGAAATGGACCATTTACTTAAGGGTCTATTTCGCACACTTGAGGTCTTTAATTTTATGGATTGGGCCTTGGGAGCCCTTGCTAAGAGAGCACAGGATCCAGACTTTGTTTCGATGGAAGTTTTAACAGAGTACTTTCTTGTCTGGATAAGCCTTGATGGATGGATCTACGGAGGTGGCTTCTCTCTTTGGATCGGCAGTCCTTAAAAAGAGATCTGTCTACAGTTCTTTTTTGACGAAATCGGTGTCTCCTCTACAGAGATCCTCTGCTTTATTCGCCCCTGTCTAGTCACCTGTTTCCACAAGAGACATGAGAGATATATCTAAGTCTTTATCCGGAAAGGCTACTCAGGATCTTGCTTGCGCAGTCGGCGAAAAGACTAAACCAGCAGTACCTTTGGCTAAAAGAGAGAAGCCTGCTTTTCAGCAACCCTTTTGAGGGGGGAGAACGACGGCTAGACCATCTCTTAGGAGTAGGAGACCCGGTTAAGAGAGGAAGATCAGCACGCAAGCCCTTCCCTAAACCACAATGAGAAAGTAGTCCTCCAGACTACAGTAGGAGCCAGACTGCTGAAGTTTGCGAAAGTCTGGGCTCAGAGAGGGGCGGACAACTGGTCCCTCTCTATCCTCGAGAGAGGATACCTTATCCCCTTCAGGGAGAAGCCTCCCTTAACAACAACTCCAAGGGAGTTAACAGCAAGATACCGAGATTCTTTAAAGAACCAGGCCCTGCTACAACTAGTAGAAGAATGATGGACAAAGAGGCGATAGAAAGGGTTCAAGACCTTCAATCTCCAGGGTTCTACAACCGTCTTTTTCTTGTACCAAAAGCCTCAGGAGAGTGAAGACCAGTCCTGGACGTTAAGTGCCCTGAATCGCTTCATTGTCAAGACGAAGTTCACGATGGAGACGACTTCCTCCGTTCTTGCAGCTCTTCGTCCAGGGGATTGGATGGTGTCCCTGGACCTTCAGGATGCCTATTTTCATGTACCTATCCATCCCTCGTCCAGGAGGTACCTAAGATTCATGGTACAGGGCAAAGTTTTTCAATTTCGAGCCCTATGCTCGGTCTTGCACGGCCCCATCAGGTGTTCACGGGTCTTATGAGGAATGTCGCTCATGGCTTCATATCGAAGGAGTAAGAATCTCGTTGTATCTCGACGATTGGCTGATCGGGCCCAATCAAAAGATCGATGTCTGGAGGACTTGAAATTAACACTGGATCTAGTTCAGTCCCTGGGACTGTTACTAAACCTCGGGAAGTCCCAGATGAATCCCCAGCAAAGCATTGTCTATCTGGGGATTCTGATGGATTCTCGGGGTTTTCGTGTGTATCCATCAAAGGAACGACAGGAGAGATGTTTACAGAAAGTGACGACCTTCCTAGAGAAAGAACAATGTTCCGCGAGGGAATGGATGAGTCTTCTGGGGACCCTTTCCTCGTTGGAACAGTTCGTTTCTCTAGGGAGGCTACACTTAAGACCCCCTACAATTCTTCCTCAGAGAGAAATGGGATCAGAAGCACCAAGAGCTTTCGGACTCCTTTCAGCTCAGAAGAGCATAAAAAAGGACCTCAGTTGGTGGTTAGAGCCAAACAGATTGAATCAAGGGCTCTCCCTTCAGTTGTCGAGCCCTCGCCTAGTGTTATTCACAGACGCCTCGGAAAAAGGATGGGGAGCGACTCTAGGCTCAAGAGAAGTGTCAGGCACTTGGAATGGGGAACAGGTCCTGGCATATCAACAAGAAGGAACTGGCAGCAGTCCATCTAGCTCTCGTTCACTTCGAACCTCAAGTATTGGGTGCCGTGTTGCAAGTGAATTCGGACAACACGACAGCTCTAGCCTATATAAGGAAACAGAGGGACTCACTCCTTCTCCCTTTTCGAGAAAGCAAAGGAAAGCTTCTTCTTTGGACCGAGACGGCGAATAACTCTTCTAACCAGGTTCATCCAGGGGGAAAAGAACGTGAGAGCAGATCTTCTGAGCAGAAGAGATCAGGTCCTTTCCACGGAATGGACTCTGCATTCAGAAGTGCGACGAGATTTGGGAGACCCAATATCGACCTGTTCGCAACGAATTGGAATTGCGAGGTTGGAGAACTACTGCTCTCCGATTTCAGATCCAAAGGCAGTGTTGCAGTGGGACGGTCCTCCTTCTGGATTGGAAGGGGATCGACGGGTACGCTTTTCCTCCTTTTCAAGAAATTAGGAGAGGTGGTAAGGAGGTTCGTTTCGACGGAGGGAGCCAAACTGACCCTCATCGCCCCATTCTGGCCAGCCCAAGAATGGTACACAGAGGTACTGGAATGGATGATAGATTTCCCGAGGGCCCTTCCACTGCGGAAGGATCTTCTAGACAGACCCCACTTCGACAGATACCACAAAAACCTCCCCGCTCTCAGTCTGACTGCCTTCAGACTGTCGAAGACTCGTCAGAGCGAGGGGGTTTTCACGCAAGGCTGCAAAGGCAATTGCTAGAGCCAGAAGACCTTCAACTCTTCGCGTGTAACCAGTCGAAGTGGGAGGTGTTCCGAAGATGGGCCAGGTCCCAGAAAGTATCCTCTTCCAGTACCTCTGTAAGTGAAATAGCGGATTTTCTCCTTTATTTGAGGGAGAAATGCAATCTGGCCGTTACCACAATAAGGGGATATAAAAGCATGCTCTCATCTGTTTTAGACATAGAGGCCTTAATATCTCGGAGGACAAGGATCTGCATGACTTGTTAAGGTCCTTGAAACCTCGAAGTCCAAGACTATAAGACCACCTAGTTGGAACCTGGATGTTGGTCCTTAGATATTTAATGTCCGAGAAATTCGAACCTCCTCAAAATTCCTCATTCAGAGACTTGACTAGAAAGTCTCTCTTTCTCTTTGCACTAGCCTCTGCTAAGAGAGTTAGTGAACTTCATGGCTTTAGAAGGAAACTGTGGGCTTTAAGGAAGATTCTGCAGTATGCTCCTTTAATCCCCTGTTTGTTAGCAAAGAACGAAAATCCTTCTAAACCATGGCCAAGGACTTTGAGATTAAGGGACTGTCCTCTTTGGTAGGGAGAGACTTAGAGAGGACATTGTGCCCAGTCAGGATCCTCAAGTTCTACCTAGAGAGGAAGAAGCTACTTGGTGGAAATGTAGATAGCCTTTGGTGTTCCGTAAGAAATCCTAAGAGGATGATTTCTAAGAATGCTCAAGCGTATTTTATTAAAGACGTTATCAAAGAAGCGCATGCTTCCTGTGAAGAGGAACATTTAAGGAATTCTAAGAGTCAAAGCACATGAGGTCAGAGCTGTAGCTACCACTTTAGCGTATCATAGGAATATGTCGATTACAGGACTCTTGTCGAATCCACCTATTGGAGGTGCAATTCGGTTTTTGCATCAAATTACTTAAGAGACTGCGAGTCACTTATGACAAGTGCTTCTCTCTCGGACCGTTCGTGTCTGCGGATTCGTTGCTGGGCAAGGAGCTGAACCTAATCCTTTATAGTTAGTTAAGTTAGTATTTTTAAACGTTTTTTGGTGTTGTGTTTTTATGGTCGATTGGAAGGAGTCTTGGGAATGCTCCTTTCAAATCGTAGTGTTAACAAATGTAGTGTGGTCAGGTGGTCGGGATTGGTTTTTTCGTGCTCCTTGTTAGTGATTTGGACCTAGGCTCTGTCATGTAAGAGGGTTAGTCCCCGGTTGATACGACAAAGGTGAAGGCTCTACCATGTAAGTGGGTCACCCCGCCCCCATTGGTATGATCCAAGACAAGGCTCTGTCAAGTAAGCGGGCTCGCCCCCATTGACACGATCCAGAAGAGCTATCAGTGTCAGGTCTCATCCCCACTGAAACTCTTGAGGCAAGCAGACTCATAGACAGTAATCATGAAGTCTTCTGCCCAATAAAAGGTAGGAACCAAGGTTTTAATAAGTTTATATATATGACTACAACAGATGTTGTTTCCCTGTTTTTATTGTTATTTATATTGAGTAACTATCTCTTACCCGCCACCAAGGGTGTCAATCAGCTAAGTATATATCTGCCGGGGAAGTTGCATGTACAAAAAAGGGATTTTGACGTAAGGAAAAATCTATTTCTGGGCGATTTGGTCGTGTCGCCAGCGAATATCCCTTTAATCCATTATTTCTAAGGTAAATGTACTACGCATACCAGAGAATAAATAAAATAAAGAAAAGGTCAGTACAAACTGACTCGCTCACCCTCCAAGAGGGTGTCGGTATGAACACTATGGCGAGTGAGACCCACTACCACGAACCGCTTGCCAATAGAAATCTCCCACTACAAAATCCCACTAGAGGGGAGCCGACCCACAGAGTGGGCAGCAACTACTACTACTCCATCCCATGCTGCCGACTGCTGCGCCTCTGGTGGCCATCCTGAAGTTAGCAGACAATCTTGAGCGATGGGATGGGCAGGGCGGGATTTCGCTGGCGACACGAAACCAATCGCCCAGAAATAGATTTTTCCTTACGTCAAAATCCCTTTTCTGGGCTCAGTTCGTGCGCTGCGCGAAATCGTACCAGAGAAATAGCACAAGATTGTAAAGAATAAAATAAAATAGACAAAAAAGGGTCTCAATAAAAGATAATATAAAATAAAGAAATATAATTGCTAACAGATATACATATACACAATGATACAAAATAGAAATATTACTTAAAATTAACTTAATGTTAATAATATTTCTTAAAATTAACTTAAATTTAACATATATACAGGGCTTATATGGAATATATGTTGAGATTAGTATCTGTGTATAGATATTATGTACAAAGAAATCAAAGCAATTTATAACAATAAACTGAATAGAACAAACTTCAATAATAATATAATAAAGGAATGTATATGACTTAGTATACAAAAACCCGTAACCATTGTAAATACGATGTGTCACCTAGCATAAAAATAAGGGGATCACATCAAAGAAAGAATCATTATATACAATCAATTGTGAGTGACCCTAGCAAAAAAATAAGGGGCAACCCCACTATACCATCATAAGAGCAGCTAAGACTCAAGGTAAACGTAGATGAACATGGCAGGTATAGACAAACTGTTGGGTGAGATAGGTAGAAAGGAGGACTGGATCTTCTACTAAAGATTAAGCAGAGTCGGGGGAAACTATGTTACCGCCGCAACTGCTGAAAATTTCAGAGCTTCCAAGGACTTTAAGTAATGACGCTTAAATACTGTCGGCGATTTCCATCCAGTATATTTTTTCAAATCATCGAAATTCATGTGTTGGAAATAGTTAATTGAGGTGGCTACTGCCCTGACATCATGTGCTTTGGGAGGGAAGGAGGCAGGATTGGCTTGCTTAATAAAGTACAGGATCTGCTGCCTGATGCCTTTAATAGATAAAGTACCACCTTTTTCTCTCTTAAAGAGAGGACCCGATGAGGATGAGGAGGTCCTGGACAGAAAGGCTCGTAAGGTCGATACTGGGCAAAGAGAAATATCTTGTGGAAGGGGTACAACCTTCCATGGTTCCCACCTCATCAAAGGATCTTCATTCTTTGCTATAAAACTACGTTCCGGAGAAAGTAGAACTTCCCCTGTGGGAAGAAATTCAACATGATCCGGATCCCTGGATAATGCCGACAGTCTGAAATTCTAGCTCCTGAAGCCAAGCTTAATAAAAATAGAGTTTTTCTTAAGAGCATTATAAAAGAACATGTGTTATTATCTGTTTCTGAAGCCAGCTTTAGAACATCATTTAAGAAACCATGATACTGACGTAGGCCTTACAGAAGGTCTAAGTCTAGCACAAGCCTTGGGAATAGACGAGAAGTAAGAGTCTGTCAAGTCTATGCTGAAGCCAAATTGAAAAATCTTTTTCAAGGTGACTTGTTGTCGTAATAGTGCTAGCTGCTAAGCCTTTTTCAAATAAAGATCTGAAAAAGGATATAGCTGAATTGATTGTCATGATTCTAATATCTGATTCCCTCAGGAAGGTTGCTAACTTTTTGACTGCAGCATCATACTGTCTCAAAGTTGAATCTCTTTTATCAGATTCCAAGAAGAGAATATTTTGAGGATCAATATTCGCATCTCTTTTAGCTGCAAACTTCATGAAATCCATAAAGTTAGGGTTTTGAGAATTCCTGAGGAAGCGAACACAGTCTTCGTTTGCACTGACTGGGAGAGCCTGGGATTGGAATTCGAAGAGGACGAAGACCCACCCCGTTCCAGAATGAGAGGGTACCAATTGCTCTTCGGCCAGTCTGGGGCTACTAGAGCCACTTGACCCTTGAACGTCCTGAGTTTGTTCAGCACCTTCAGGAGAAGATTCACTGGAGGGAAGACATAAATCTTCTCCCAGTTGTTCCAGTCTATGGCCAGGGCGTCCGTGGCATAGGCCAGAGGGTCCAGGTTGGGGCCACATAACATGGGAGTTTGTGGTTCGCTTGGGATGCGAATAGATCCACTTGTAGACCTGGAACCCTCTGAAGAATCCACTGGAACGAAACTGTTGTCCAGTGACCATCCGACTCCAGAGGAACTGAACGGAGATAGCATCTGCTATGACGTTTCTCACTCCAGCTATAGGGTGGAGGAGAGGTTGCCAACTTAACTTGTCCGCCAGGGAGAAGATGGCTACCATGACATGATTCAGATGACGTGACTTGGAGCCTCCCCTGTTTACACAATGGACTACCACTGCGCGTCTAAGACTAGCTTTATGTGGGAGTTCTTTGGCGGACATAACCTTTTTAGAGTCAAGAACACCGCCATTGCTTCCAGTACGTTTATGTGAAGCTGACGGAACTGGGTGACCAGGTTCCTTGAACCTTCTTGAACTGAGAATATCCTCCCCAACCGCTTAATGAAGCGTCCGTGTGGATGGTAATCCCCGGAGGAGGAAACTGAAGGGGTACTGATATTGACAAGTTCTTGACTTTTGACCAAGGGCGTAGACGATTCCGTAGAATCTGAGGGACTGAGGATAATTTGTCCCTGGACCTGACATTTGCTCGTGAGCGCCGATTCTGGTTAGGTCTTTCAGTTTGGCTTTCATCAAGATGTTTGTCACTGATGCAAACTGGAGTGAGCCCAGAATCCTTTCCTGGGTTCTCCTTGAAGCAAGTTTGTTTGTCCTAGAAATTGCTTTACTGACTTCGCTATTTCTTTCCTCTTGGCTGATGGAATCGACAGAGTATGGGAGGATAGATTCCATTGAATGCCCAGCCACTGAAAGTTTGACTCCGGAGGTAGTCTTGATTTGGTCCTGTTTATCTTGAACCATAGATATTCCAGGAACCGGATTACTTTCAGTGTTGCTTTGTGACATTCCTCGACTGTTGGAGCCCAAAATAGCCAATCGTCGAGATACGCTACTACCATAATCCCTTGCGATCTTAGTTGTTGGACGACTACTTCCGCCAACTTCGTGAACACCCTGGGTGCTACGTTGAGACCGAAGGGAACTACCTTGAAGGAGAATGCCTGATCGCCTATCTTGAAGCCCAGATACGGGCGAAAGTGTCTTGCAATAGGGATATGATAGTATGCGTCTGTAAGATCGATAGAGGTGGTGACGGCCCCACGGGGAAGTAAGGTCCGCACCTGCGAGATGGTGAGCATCTTGAACTTGTCGCAGCGAATGGCCAAGTTTAAACGGGACAAGTCTAAGATTACTCTTCTTTTTTGTGAGCCTTTCTTTGGAACGCTGAAAACAAGCGCCCTTGAAACTTTAATCTGTTGACTCTCGCTATTGCTCCTTTCTGAAGGAGGTCCTCCGCATACTCCGTCAATTCTTTGGATGGAAGTTGAGGAAAGGTGGGTGGGGCGGATTCGCCACCCAACTCCAAACCCAGGCCTTTCGACACAATGCTTTGTGCCCATTTGCTGAATCCCCACCCCCCGGTGGCGGAAGAGAAACAGCCTCCCTCCTACCTGGAAGTTCTCATTGATGTTGGTAGCCTCCGCGGCTCCCCTGAAGTGTTTTTCCTCTATTAAGGGACCTTCCTGATCCTCTCTGACGAAAGGATCGCTTACCTCTGCCTCCCCTACCCGAGCGGTCATACTGCTGAAAGGCCTGGCCTTCGAACACTTGGTTGAAGGCTGGGGAGACAGCGAAGTAGGTGGAAGGTTGAGGCTGGGGGGAAATCACATAAATAGGCTGTGATTGGGCCTTGGAGGTAGAGGGTTGGGCTGCCTGCACCAACGGAACAGTCGAAAACAGGCTGGGCAAACCGTTGCTGTTTCTTTTGGTAAGGCTGGAAACGTCTGGGTTTCTTCTGAGCCTTACCCCTCACTGCTTGATCTTGGCGTCTCTTTTGCAGTGAGACCCAACGATCCTTAAGGCTTTGGTTAAGCCTTGTAAGCCTCTGCCTGGACCTCCTTTACCATTGCATCTGGGAAGAGGTCTGCTCCCCAGATGTTTGATGAAAGCAACTTATTCGGTTCATGCCGAATAGTTGCTTCCTGAAGGACATGCTTCCGACAATTTGTTCTGGCTGTGGCGAATCGAACATGTCAGACTGCACCGTTTGAGTCAGTGACTCAGCTTGAACAGTGGCTCGGAACCATAAGAAATGGTAGCCACCTCTGTCATGGCCATGGTGTTGAGAGAACCTGGCCAGCCTAGACTTGGCATCAACTCTGCCTGAATGAGGCTGTCTGGAAGTCTAGGCAGCTTCTCACCAAACTGCTCCATAGCACAGTCTGGTTTGAGTTTGCCCGCAGAAAAAGTTGTGGGCAGGTCTTCCCACAAATCTCCGGTTGAGGGAAGTAAAGGAGATGTAGGGTCCGCTTCCTTTAGCTGCGGTAACGACTCCCCCTTTTGGGCCGCTGGGATAGTGACCGTAGCAATCTTCGTAAGGAAAGGAAGCGGAGTTCCCTCTTCCATTGTGAAGATGGTGAATGGACTCTTAAAAGGCTGTATTTTCGTATTCGAACAATCCATGTCCTCTAAGCACCTGAGCCATTCTCTTTGAGCCTGGTCACGTGAATAGAGGACTGTCTCTTTAGGGACCTTGTCATCTCGCGTCATGGCAGCGGCAGTGAGCCTGGCGTAGCCGATGAACGGCGGTTGGAGATCCTCCAGGTAGAACTCGAAGTCCTCAATCCTTCGAGTTCCACACTCCGGGATAGAAATAAGCCCGTCCTGGAAGGGGGCGTATGAAGCTACCCTCCAGGGGTTGTTCATAGAGAACGGAGGCAGAGAGTCATGTGGTGGCAGCTGAGCTATACCTGTGCCGAAAGGTGGGGGAGTAGCTAGCGGAGCTTGGCTTAGTCCGGCGATAATGTTATCCTGGGAGTTGATCCTATCAAGACAACCGGGAGAACATCTGTTTCATACTGTTCTTGAGAGACCCAACCAAATCCCCCATGTGTTGCAACAGGCCAGCATTGGGATCCAAAGCCGGAGCTGCTGCGGAGGTGGTCGGGTAGCTCTGAACAGGAACCAAAGGAAGGGGAAGAAACGGTTGAACTCGCTGGAGTGTGTGATCTCTCCTTGGAGGATTTACTCCTTGAGGATTTGGAGCCGCCGGACCCAGAAGCTCTAGACCTCTCTGCTCCGGGTTTTGTAGCCGAGAACTTGCGAGATGTTGACGCCGACGACGTCTTTTTAGACGACGACGACGTCTTACTCAGGTTTTAACTACCGTTTGTCCTTTGACCTTAGGTCTAACGGAGGCATCAGGAGAAGTATAAAGGAGCTCAGCTCCTGTAAAGCTTGGAAGGAAGCTGGAGAGTTTGCAGGAGTAGAAGATCCAGTGGCGCCCAAGGGAAGCCCTTGGGCGTCCAAACGTACTCACCTCGACCAACAGGTCGTCAACACCTACCATCGGTTCAATATTTAAGTCCAGTGTCGCGACTTCCGACGAGATGTCCTGGCCTGGTTCAGTCAACGAAGCGGCGAGCTGCCTGCTGAATTGCCGCCATAGTCGGGGGCCGCCTCTGCTGGGTCGACGTAGCCCGTCCCTTGACTTGCCGCCGGGGAAGATCAGGACCGCCAACCTCTTCTCAAGGATGTAGGGCTGTCCTTTGGCGGCGTTCTTCCCAAAACCGCCGACCCAGGCCCGCAGGGTTGCCAGTGCGGTGTCTCTAACAGCGGGAGCCTGGAAGAGAGGGTATTTGTCAGTTTTTTAAGTTTAAACTTAAAATTAAAACTTAAGTAAAAGGTTAACTTAAAATTATAGAGGATGCGAGATCCCATATAAAACAAGCTTAAGTTTAAGATAAGAGATTAAAATTAACTTAAGAACTATAACCTTGTAGGGATTGGCTAACGGAGTTGGAAATACTTACCCGTCTAAGAGCTGGCTCACCAGATCATAGCAAATCGTGCAGGTCTCGTGAAACCAGACTTGAAGGTTCTCGTGCGGAGTCGTGCATGGAGCATGGATCTGCAGACTTCATGCCCACAGGGGTCCTGGAGCATGGCATTACATCCGGATGCTCACAGTTGGTGGTCTGTAAGTGAAAAGATACATGAGCATCCTAAAAGATATCACTTACAGGCTAGAGGTTAAAAGAACTCCGCTGCATGCCGGAGCGCGAAAAAATTTTGGGCATACCCCTCCCTTATTGTCTGAATAGGCTATAACCCCGGAGAGATCCGGTGTGAGCAGGCAATGGAGGGAAGGTTTAAGGTAGCTTAAATTAAACTTAATATAGTTTAAATTAAATACTAATTCTTAACCTATAGACATCGAACGTACCGGACTAAGTCCGGTGCGTGGCGGAGTCGTGTCGCGAAATCAGCGCGACGGAGTGGTTAGTAAAGACCAACTGTATGCCGCATCTGCCCAGTTCAGCCCGTCAGGTGAACTAGCACCTTTCCACGTGGATGCCCGGAGCTCCGGTAGATAAGAGCACCAGTAAGGTGGAAAGGGCGAGAGGGCAACAGACTCGCGCTAGCAACGGAGCGACGGAGTAACGACGGAGGGGGGGAAAGGCCAGTCCCCCCCCCCTTAGTCATCCGAGCGTGCCGAAGAAGCTAGAGAGGTCGGTCCAGTCTGGGTCTGTCCCCCCCCCAGCCCCCCTACTCCCTCCGCCTAGGGAGCGAGGGAGGCAGGCCCCGGGTATGAGGAGCGAGCGTGGGCAGACCAATCCCTCCCCCCCCGGCCCTATGGAAGAGGCGGAGGAGGGAAGGTGACCTGGGACGGCGTCTGGCTGCTCCGTGATCACGTAGTGACCCGGAGGGCGGTAACAAATGTTAATACAATGAAACATACAGCCTAGGATAAAACAACCGACTGATCAGAGAGATGCTATAGAGAAGCACCGAACTGAAGAGCGGAAGCCATAATGGTGGGAGACCAATAGAACATAACCTAGGCTACGTGAAGCCAGCGCCCGTACACTAACATAAAACATAATTAATCATAATCACTAAACGTAAAGAAAGAAAATAAACAGTAGGAGAAAAAATCCAGGAGTGTACGACTAACTCGAAAGAAAAGTCACCACTCAAAGCTAGCCGGGGCGATACTAAGAGCTCTGGCTAGGGTCTGGATGGAAGATGCCTACGCAAAGGAAGAAAAGACATGCATGCATGACATAAACCCCGTAGGCTGTACCCCTTAATATACAATGGATAACTAATAATAGAGCGTAACGAAATAAGGGAAGGTTCTGGGTATGGAAGACCAAGAACGAACCCGCCACGAGGCAGAACCATGCTGCATGCTTCCGACCTAGAGCTCGTATTTATACCTAAAAAAACGGCAATACTGACTCAAGGCCGGAAAAAACAAATAGCAATAATCATGATTACTAACTTAGCTGCTGCAATGGCTGTTACGCCTCCATGACGAATAAATTCAGAAAAAAGGGCACAAAAACACAGAGCAAAAAAAAGGGGCACGTGTATCTACTGTGCGCTAACTGAAAAAGGATGGCCACCAGAGGCGCAGCAGTCGGCAGCATGGGATGGAGTAGTAGTAGTTGCTGCCCACTCTGTGGGTCGGCTCCCCTCTAGTGGGGATTTTGTAGTGGGAGATTTCTATTGGCAAGCGGTTCGTGTAGTGGTCTCACTCGCCATAAGTGTTCATACCGACACCCTCTTGGAGGGTGAGAGGCGAGTCAGTTTGTACTGACCTTTTTCTTTTATTTATTTTATTTATTCTCCTGGTATGTGTTAGTACATTTTACCTTAGAAATAATGGATTTAAAGGATATTTCGCGCAGCGACACGAACTGAGCCCAGAAATGATATTGTTAGTATACAATAAAGTTTTTTTTTGTACATACTTACCCGGCAGATATATACGATGATGGGCCCACCCATCCTCCCCTCAGGAGATAGGCGTAAGAGAAAAATCTGGTCTGAAAACGGGACATGGTTCTATTCCCGCCACCCCAGCGGCCGGAGAGGGTGATCAACTGATCTACCTGTAGCTTGTGCCGCGAGTTTTGAATTCTGTCGGGACGTCAGAGACATAAGCTAAAGTATAATATCTGCCGGGTAAGTTATGTACAAAACTTTATTGTATACTAAACAATATCATTTTTAAGCATTTTTATAGGGGGTTCTAAACTATTTGTGGATAGGTCTGGTACGCATCCTCCATGAATACGGGTGGGGGGACCACTGTACTAAGTACATAAACTGTTTTTGCACTTCAATCTATGTACGTGCATTATTGCTAATCTTTCAAGTAATTTAATGCTTTTTTATTTTTGCAGGTCCCTTTAGTAGTAGCAGAGACACTTGGAATCGGTTCTATGGCCCCTGGTGCTTTGCTTTTGGAAGCATCTAAGGGCTTTCAGGTAAGATGCCGGGCTATGGTTTTATGGTTTTTCCTTTTAAGTATTTTATTTTTTCTTCACGGCAGCTTAACTAAATTTTATTTCCTGTTAGTATCTAGTTGGAGGCAGTTATCATTCTCATCAGGGATTCTTTTCTTTGCAGTCACTCTCAATCAGTGCACATACCATAGGACAGTTCTTTAAAATGTTTAAGTGTTTTTGCAAATGACAAAGGAAAGAGAAAAGATAAAAAAGATTTTTAGGTGATATGAGGTAGATTTGATGACATTTTAATTCGATACTTAATATTTTGTTGAAAGTCTCCCGAAACAAACAAATGTTCATACTCATATTTCTTTTATCTTTCTGTCCTTCATTCCAATCTTTTTCTACTGGATTCTTACCAGAACATTAAAAACACTGATACACTGGAACCTTGACATATGAATTTAATTGTTCCGTTACCATCATCGTATATCAAAAACAGTTGTATCTCAAAGCATTTTTTCCCATTTAAAAATATGTAGGCAGTCCCGGGTTACGACGGTCTCGGCTTACGACATTCCGAAGGTCACGATGCTTCTCAATTATATTTCTGGGCTCAGCTCGTGTCGGCCTATGAAATTAATCTAAAATTACCCAGAGAAAAAACAAAATTAAGAAAATGTCAGTAAACTGACTCTCTCACTCTATAAAAGAAGTGTCGGTATGAGAAATATAGGCATGGGTGGGGAACACTACCACGAGTCAATTCACCAATTTAGACCTTCCAACATAAAATTCCACCAGAGACAGCTGATACCAAAGGGTGATGCGGCCGCTACTACTACTACTACCAACGCCACGGACAGCAGCGCCCCTAGTGGACATCCTTAATCATTAGTTTACAGCACTTGATGCTTTTTTCTCTCGTGTTGTGTTTTTTCGTAATTTTACTCTTCATTACGATGGAACGTGCAGCTATCGCATCGGCTAAGTTAAGTGCCTCATAAGTAGTATTTTACTGTTTTTTAGTCTTCCAGGGACCAGTATTTTTCCCTTTTAATTTTCTTAATATCATATACGGTCTCCCGGTTGACTCGTGGCGGCGGCATGCCGCTCGTGTTAAGATTTTCCCGTCTCCCATACTGGGTACATTCTCTTAACTTATGGGCTTACTATTTACGTTCATCGTTTATTACATCGTTTTTATAGCTAGGACAGCCTGTTACCATTTCTCTTATTTGGTATTTAGCGCTATAACCGTGTTTTCTGGCCCAGCATCCCGGCTCTTGCTCTTCATCGGCTACCGCTGGCTCCGAGTAGTCAACTGTTCTTCAGACAGCTTGCCTCCTCCTGGGCTTCTTTCTCTTTTACTAAAAGTGTTTCATTTTCCCCCTTTACGATGTATTATCATGTTATTTTAGGTGTTAGGCTAGCCTAGGTGCATGTGTAAGTGTTTACATATAAAAATAGGAATGTTAGTCCATATATATAAAAAGTCTAAAACTAAAGAGGGTCAACCAGATTGCTTGCAGGAATGTATCAGACTAGAGACGCTAAAGATGACGTATACAATAAGTATGTAGGCTAAGATAACATGCCGTCACCTGTAGTCTTCAATTGTTTTATAAACATTAGTCCAAGCTCCCTGCTTGAGACAACTACCCCGACCTATTATTCAAACGGCCTACGTGATCTGTAGCGTGTCTCATTGATTGGTGTGTTCGTATGAAACTATGTCATTGTATGTATGTTCATATGTTTTCGAACTACTGTCTGTTCTTCATAACTTGTAACAGAGATGGTAGGGGACAGGCAGAACAAAGAGTTAGCTATCGTTTCATTAGAAACCGACTGTACCTCTTTACCTAAGCTTTATCCAATGTAGAGGGAATAGGATTAGCCATCATCATTGGCAGAAGCGATCAAGCTATCGTTACTAGAAGACTTGTACAATCATACCCTGATCTTCACATGTAAAACTTCAGAAGATATAATTTTTTTATACTTAGTGTTTTCTACAAGAAACCTCAACCCGAACCATGAGTTTAACACATCGTCGTAAAGATAATACCGACTTTCGTAAAGTGATCTACAAAACCCCAGACCTCCATTGAAGATGGAAGTGCAATACCCAACCGATTAGCGTATAGATTATCGCTAGTCCTAACATTACCTCATAGGGCGCCTTACATACAAGGACACCCAAAGCCCTAATATTGGTGGCAGCGGACCAGAAGAACTCTACAACGTCCTACGAAGAAAAAACAGAATAATAAATCATGAAGTCAAACGACGACGAAAGCAGCAGATTCTCAAGCAACCTAGTATCATCATTAGTGAGCGACTTCAGAAAACAAAAACAAGATTCCGTCAAGCAACTTAGTATCTAAGTTAGTGAATAACTTCAAGAAACAAAACCGCCACGTGTCCTTTTCCTACGGCAACGGAAAGCTTCGTCTCTCATTAGAATCATTCAAGAAAACATCGTTAGTGAGCGTTTCCGGCACTGCAAGAAACAAACGAACGCGTCTGCAGCATCGGATTTCAAGGGCTCGAATCATGAAAACAACGCGCACGGGGGAAACTGAAGCCAACCAGGGTCGTCCGCTAAATAGAGAAGGAGGACCAAGGCCGTGTGTCGTTATCGGAAACACCGTGACTTCCCACAAAAAAGCAAGCTAAGTACATTTTTTATTCATTTGGAGTAACTTTGAGTGTTTCCTTTGCAGGTCGAATTTCGTTATTCATGTGGCTGAAAGTTACGAGACATTCTTAATCTTACTTTTTTACAGAAAATTATCTATATCATTGAGATTTCGCTACTGCGAGTTTTTATCTTTGAGTGTCTGTTTCCAGAAGTTCTACTGAAATATCATAATCATATACTATGTTAACTTTATCATTTTGGGTGATTATTAATCCCTTACGTAACAAAATCATATTAAACAGTGAATATGCGTTTACGCAGTGGACGTCTGTATTTATACAGATGCATGGATAGGGTCGTTAAAGCACCGTAGTGATTAGAAACACACAAAAAAAAACAAGTGGAACACCCGTACAAATCTATATAAATTAGAGGTAACACTATTTCGGGTCATGACAATAAATGCTCCTTTGCAAAGTCCCGATCGCAGTTTTTAGCCTTGAGTTTTTGAGTTATATAAAATATCGAACCTCAATGACTCAACTTAACTTTAAAAATACGGCTGGATTGCAAGGAATAACATGTCTGTAAAAAACTTTCATCAGGCTAAATGCGCTGACCAGGATCCCTCACTATTTCAAATTTTAGCAAAGAATGAAGTACAAACAGTTAATATTGAATGCAGTAGTGATAACTTGTCTTATTAGTAATCACTCCAGTTCCTAATAGTTCGTCATTCATTGCTTTATACGTAACCAGCAACATAATGCTAAAAACACACAATACGTTGCCGATGGTAATAAAGAGAAGGATCCTAATTATTACAAAAAGAAATAGAAACAGTAGCCCGTTCAGAATCAAACAAGCAAACTCGGTGACTGTGTCACCTAGTCAAGCGGTCAAGGTTAGTTAAATCTGCCGAGTTTTCAAAGCGAAGCAAATTCCACACAATAAGCGACTCTAGCAGAGTGGGGAAAAGCGATGTTGGTTCATACCAATATCTTTTTGAATTAAAAAGGATTTTTCCTATGAAACACACGACCGTATAAAGTAATCAGAGCAGGTTTTCGTTTTTTTTTTTAATACATAAGTTATTATAAGTAGTGGTGGATAAAGCCCGACTGTACGCGCCGTAAAAATTAGAATATCTTGTTTATTTCTTTAGTAGACGTAATATCTTGTATTTACGGACTCACCGTCTGTTGTTCGAACTTCCCTAATGAGAAGTCCGGATAAGCGAGCGCTTACAGATACCTCTATAGTTATAAAAAACATTGATCTGTATGTAGTGTAATTGTAAGATCCATCTAGGGGTATACAAAATATTATCTTACATCCTGCAAAATAAGGCGTGTTTATCAAAGGAAAATCCTATAAACCTTCAAACATAGTAAAATCCGTTTGAACAAAAATGAGACAGTTAATCAAATAATAACTTATATAAAGGAACTATACATTTGTCTCATAAATCGTAACATTGTTCAAATGACCCAACAGAATTCTCCCACAACCGCAGTCGTACTTTGCACGCAAAATCTCGAGAAGCATGCACCCTCGAATGTCTTAGTGCGTGTAAAAAGACTTTGCTGGGAAATGAAATTTTAATCCTTCCCGACACTCTGAAATATAACGATTTCCGCGAACAAAGCTCTAAAAGTATACATATCGTGGATACGGAAGTTATAAATATCGCATTTTTTATTGTTGCTAATTTTTAATCACGCCCAACCAGTCGTGGATGAATCTCTCTGATAATCTATCTAAAGTAATATCCGTAAAGTCATTCAAGCAGAGGTGATTCAGCAGAATTTTTTTTATCTTCTACCTGAATACCAGGAAGTTTCTCCACTGGCGAGTGATCTCTGGGAGAAAAACGGATGTCATTGAAAACAAAACACGGTCTAAGGACAAACATAAAGCTATTTACGTACCTTCGTATAGATTCTCAATGAAATTTTAAAATAGAGATAAATGACGAAGTTGAAAAATGTTAGTAATAGGAGCCATTAGGAAATCAAATAAGCCCATATAATTTTTCCCTCAAACGTCATGCCATAAAAGATCGGACTTGCGTATCTGCGCAGATTACTGTCGCTTCAAACAAGGAAACGACTTCCGATAGTTTCCAGTGCGATGTACCGACGACATCTTATCTCTGTTAGGTTAGAATAATTTTTTTTTTTTTTCACCAACTTGGACTTACTTAAATGCTTTTACCAGATACCATTACCTAAGTGATTGTACCTCATACACCGTTTTCAGCACACCCAGGGGACATTATCAATTTTTACGTATGCCTCCGGGGCTTTACGTTGCGCCCCAAATTACAATATAGTGTTTGGAGACTTTTAGGGGATAACCTACATGCCTATATGGATGATCTTGTAATCTTTTCTAATACCTTAGAAGTACATTCACATAAAGTAGAGCTAGTGCTACAGAGACAAAGACAAATAATCTCAGAGTAAAATATCTAAATGTGAGTTTTTTCAAACCGAACATGTTTATCTAGGTTTTATGTGTCTGGTCAAGGTCTTAAAAGTAGTCCATGGTAAGGTGTCGGCTATTCATAACTTCCGGTACCTATTAACGTAAAAAGGGGATACAGCACTTTTGCGCTGTAGTGGGTATTACAATCGTATGTAAATATGTAACTCTTCAATGATGACAGCTCCTTTAACAGATCTTACGAAGAAGAGCGTAGATTTATTATGGTCTGAAAAGCATCAACAGGCGTTCGATATCTTAAAAGCGGAAAATGCAGCTTACCTAACTTAAAAATCCCTGATTTAAATAAGGAATTTTTTTTTTATTGCAACAGACGCCTCAGACCAAGGGGTAAGAGGGTATTACTTCAGTAATATGATAAACAGTTCTTCCCTATAGCTTTTTATTCACGTAAACTAAAGCCCTCTGAAAGTAAATATGCAGTAATAGGCAAGGAAGGGCTAGGTATCTTTAACACTAGTACATTTTTAAGTTCATAATCTATGCTATCCTGATAAAGTCCTTACTGAACATGAGTCCTGTTTACCGAGTTTTTCAAAGGCTTTAATCACAGTCCAAAAGAACTCGGTGACAAATGATCATTCAGGTCTTTGGAGCCAAGATAAGATATCTACCTGGGAAAGCAATTATCATAGCTGACGCATTATCCCGCAATCCCGCACCATACTGCAAAGAACCATTAATTAGACTAAAAGATATAGAAACATCCGTACCTATTGTTAAAACCGTATCTAAACAAGAAAATTCCTTAACCCAAGAGATCGCGAGCATTGAATATCTGGGTCAGAGCGCAGAACTGTTACAAACTGAACAAAGAAACAGAGTCAGCAGCAATAAACACCAAACAATAAACACTTCGAAACGGAAACAGGGTCAGCGGCTAAGCAAAAACAATACACACTTCGAGCAGAAACCCTAAAGCAAAAGTATACTTAAGGTATGTGTATCAGAATAATGTAATCAAATGTAGTATTATATGTAGGTCCGTGACGAGGAAAACCCGAAGAACACAGCAGATGACTAACGACCAGGTAGTAATAATAATCTCTTTCATACCAATCGTCATAAACTGGTTGCATTCCGTCATCCAGGGTTCCATAGTATGTCACAGAAAGCCAAATCACTATTTTACTGGCCTACAATGCTTACAGATATAAAAAGCACATAATAATTGTAACATGTGTCATGAAAACAAGGGATACACTAAGACTCCTGTCAGTTTAGGAGCCTATCCTGTGCCAAATCAATCCTTGAAAGAATATACGTAGAATTATTAACAGAATTACGAGTCTGACAGAGGGAATAAACACTTCTTAGTGTTTTAATAGTTCCTTGACACGTTATATAGAATTAATAGCACTAAAAACAAACACCGCAATTGAGTGCGTTACGAATATTTATGAGTGCTAAATCAGTAAACATGGAATTCAACACATGATAATCTGAACTCGGGTGGTGTAAATCAATATAATCTCCTTAACACTTTGTTTGTGAATTCCTATCCATTAAGAAAACCAATAATATATTTTATCACCCAGAGTCAATCGGTTTGGTAGAATAACGGATAATTAAATAGGAAGTGTCAATGTCTTACGAGTTACAACTCGTGATATTGGATCCGACCGGATTATAGCGTTCTCGCGGTTTTAAATACCTTTATCATTTATATCTTGTATCTATAGAATTGATGCCGCAAGTAGCCTTATACGGTACGCCGCTAGAACACTTTTCCACATATTCAAGCCAACCATTAATTTATCAAATATATATAAAAAAATATATAAATAAAATAAAAAATAAATAAAAATAAATATGGATACAAGTGGAGTCAATATAATACACTCCGTAAGAAGTCGGAAGGGTTACAAATTATAATAAAAAAGGAATCACGATAAAATCAATAAGCAAAACGTAACCCAAGGTAATTAAATATCTAAATATATATGCGTAAAGATTTGAACTCTAACTTAACGCTTTAGTAATGACAAATAAGCTAAAAGTTCAAACACATATCCAAAAACCTACTGACATATTGTCTGTCCCGGTAATTTATTTTCGTAGTCAATGAAAAAAAATAAAAAAAATAAATAAATAATAAAAAAATAATAATAATAAATAATAATAAATAACATAAAAATAAAAGAGATTTTTTTTAAAGTCAGGAAGTCTAGAAGTGAAAAATGTTATCTATGAAAATAATCCTATATGAATCTTATACAGGGCTAATAATATATATAGAATTGTATGGAAACCTTTTTCATATAGTTTGAATAAGGAATATTTAATTTAACATAATTACAATTATGCAGTTTTCCAACATGAAACTAATATATTGTTCAATTTTGGTACTGTTGTTTTTTTTTTTTCAGACATTCTTCTCATGCGGGTGGAGAATTAAAACACTAAAATATCATTTGAAAATACTAAAGTCGTATCTCTTACAGCAAGTAACGTAACTCTTAGCTGGCTGAGAGCAATCTCCTGCCAAGTGACGACGTCATCATTGCCGTATCAGCATTTGTTCCTTTTAACCTCAATAATCTGCTTACACAGGCTTCATATCTGTGTCGTCTCTGCTTGCAAAAGCAGATTTGACTGGAGAAAGGAATGCTTAGCCCGAACCTCTCATGGGCAAGGTAAACGTTAGGTACAAAGTGTCTATCGGTATGCGCAATGCAACTTGCAAATCATTTTAAAATTAATAAACAAAATAAGCAAATAGAATTTCTATAACAACAAAATAGAATTAATTTTTTTTTCTGAACCTCATAGACATTTAGAAGTATCAAGTATGTATATATGAAATATTTACTTGCAACATTAGCCTATTACAATTCAAGTAAACATTCATGGGAAAATGTCACATTTTCTTGAAAAAAAACAAAAACCCAAATTTTATTTGGAAATTAGTTACATAGTGGGTTTTTTTTCGTTGCATCTCCTACCTATTAATAAAGTTTTTTAAAAATTAACCTCAGAGGATTGCGCACGAGAAAAATTGAATATTAAACTTTTGTTAGGGCACATAGAATCGTGATTAATCTTCTCTTTGACTCTTATGTTTGCCTGGCAATCTTACAAATAGCTCCGTTTTCCACTTCTTTGTCTAGTAACTTACTACCAGTAATATCGAATTTTCTTTGAGATTTGTATTGATATCTGTTTATTTGTTATAATTATGGATATTTTTACAGTCATCATAGACCTGGATAGGTTCACTCATTGTTAATGCCATGGATAAAAAAGTTTGTACAGCGGACTCTTTTGAATTCCAAAATATCAGCGAATTCATGTGGGTTAAGTCTGGTCTAAATAGCTCTCTTCCCTCCCCTGTATTTGGATGTCGTCTGAATTTACTTTGCCCTTGTGACAAGTATAATTTCACTTGCAGGCTGATTAATGGAACCTGGTTACAGTATCCTGCAGTACGAGAGTTTCACATCGCAACTTCAAAAATCGTTCGTCGTAGCGGACGACTACAGTCAAGTAACAACCGCCTACAATGTGAAAGGAATTTCATGGACTTCTTCGACCGACACCGTATCTCGTCGTTAATCTCGTTTTCATGCGGAACGCTCCAGCGGTTGTCGGAATTCGACTACAAAAGGGACATACTTCCGACAATTACGACCCGAAGGATATTCAACTCTACTTTGCTGGCGAAGGACTCGTGCTGGGGATGTTTTTTTTATTCATCGCGAACGTAATCGTGTAGCTTAGGATGCAGAGAATAAGTATGAGCGCAAAAATAGAACGTTGGACCCGCCCAGGCAAATTTTCCCCTTGTTTTAACCATTGAAAAAGGCCGTTTCATTTGGCTAAAGGTGGTTGTCTGGAACTGTGTAAGGACGCAAAGTGGTTCGAAAGCTAGTTAAAAGTGAAGTAGTATAACCTCGGTCATGTATCCTATATATATAAAGTATCATGTATCCTATAGATATAAATGATCATAAATAACAGAATCGAAATATATTTTTTGCGTGTACGCACTAGGAATCTATATATAAATGATCATAAATAACAGAATCGAAATATATTTTTTGCGTGTACGCAATAGGAATCTCTTATATAAATGATCATAAATAACAGAATCGAAATATATTTTTTGCGTGTACGCAATAGGAATCTATTTAAAGTGCACATATATTAATCATAATTATATGAATCCATATACATATGTATAAACAAATCAGTAGCCATATAATCAATACGTTACCTTTTATCTTACCAATATCTGAGTTAGTATATTGATTAATGAATCAGATATATAACATTTAGCATAAAAATCAACGAATCAATCAGCATAAACATTAATAATTTTATCAATTCATATATGAAATATTTTATCAGTTAAAATATGATTTTTATCATATTAATCTTCATTCTATGCAATTATCAGAGTACATTAGTATTTTCTGTAGCATAAGTATCTTAATGAGATGAAGTGGAAAAAACTGTATCATTATATATCACGTGATCACTATTATTTTACCAATATCATTGTTTTATATTTTATTACTTGAATCAATTCATGTACACCATGAATTTTTTATTTACTTATATATATATATATTCACATAGTGTCTGTATCACACTCCTATAAGTCAAATGCAAGTCAAGTTTGAGTAATATTCAGTAGTTGGTTTTGGTAGCTGACCGAGCTGATGTAAGTGTTTTACATAATAAAAATATGTAATGTTAGTCCATATATATAAAAGTCTAAAACTAAAGAGGTCAACCAGATTGCTTGCAGGAATGTGATCAGACTAGAGACGCTAAAGATGACGTATACAATAAGTATGTAGGCTAAGATAACATGCCGTCACCTGTAGTCATTCAATTGTTTATAAACATTAGTCCAAGCTCCCTGCTTGAGACAACTACCCCGACCTATTATTCAAACGGCCTACGTGATCTGTAGCGTGTCTCATTTGATTGTGTGTTCGTATGAAACTATGTCATTGTATGTATGTTCATATGTTCGAACTACTGTCTGTTCCTTCATAAACTTGTAACAGAGATGTAGAACGGAGGCAGAACAGAGTTAGCTATCGTCATTAGAAGACCTGTACCTCTTTACCTAAGCTTTATCATGTAGAGGAATAGGATTAGCCATCATCATTGGCAGAAGCGATCAGCTATCGTTATTAGAAGACTTGTACAATCATACCTGATCTTCACCATGTAAAACTTCAGAAGAATATATATTTTTTATACTTAGTGTTTTCTACAAGAACCTCACCGAACCATGAGTTTAACACATCGTCGTAAGATAATACCGACTTCGTAAGTGATCTACAAAACCCCAGACACTCCATTGAAGATGGAAGTGCAATACCAACCGACTTAGCGTATAGATTATCGCTAGTCTAACATTACCTCATAGGGCGCCTTATCTACAAGGCACAAGCCCTAATACATGTACCATGTGTTGGTACAGTCTGGTTCACGTGGCCCCTCCATGGTTGTGTTGCTATCGCGGCTTAGGCCACCTGCGATCACGCGTCCCATAGCACCTTATCCTTCCCCCTTCCCTCCCTACCATCCTCCCTTTTCCCTCCCTACCAGGTATAGGGAGGGGTCTGGGGGACTCCTTGGTTGCCATGACAACCACAGTAGCCTTCCTCCCTCTCTCTCTGAGGAGGCCAGGAGCTCCCTCCCAGCTGGGGTACAGGGCGACCACTTGTCTCGGGTACCGGGTCACCAAGCGGGTAGCTGTAGGGACGGGGAGGGTAGGCCACCCCCCTCTCTCTCTCTCTCCCGCCGTGTTACGCCGGGACCCCGCCCCCCACCTATTGCTCAGTCCCACCCTTCCCCTACTGTAATGAACGAGCCTCCGATGAAGCCGGGGGCCCCTTTGGTTATAGGTTCGTCTGGCTCCGCCAGCGGGCGGGGTGGACATTACTAGTGGTCTGTCGCTTGCCTACTATATCCTTTTTGTTTTTTTTCCGCTACCGGAGGAGAGCTCGCTCCTTACCCGGGCACTCTTCTAGTAGACGGGAAAAATTTATACTTCGTTATATATATATAAGGATATACCCTAATTTTACGGTGAATTTTAGTTTTAATTTATTTATGTGTACCATCTCCGTCGTTCTCCGTCGTGGTTTCATGGCTCCTCACCACTCCTGGTTGGAATCTTTCTCCTGTCTCCGGCGTAGCCTTAGACAACTCCAACCGCCTAGTTACCACACGTATTATGGCGGGGCTCTGGTTTAATCTAACTTTCACGCTCCGGCATGCAGCGGAGCAATTGTTAGGCTGTAAGTGTGCACCTGATACTTATGTATCTCTCCACTTACAGGCTACCAACTGTCAGGTCCTGGGTTGCAAACGCGACACTCTACGACCCCTGCGCCCATGAGGAGTGTAGGACTCACGCCCCGTGTGCCACCACCCACAATGGTCTGATCGTCTGGCACCCAGAAGCTTGCACCATCTGCTACGACCTTGTTAGTCAGCTGTTGGGTGGGGTAAGTCTACTCTTAGACTTCTTGTCGTATCACTAATAACACTTAGTTTTAAGCTTTGTTCAACCCTGTCTCCGCCGCTAGAAGCTTCATTTCGCCTTCTCTTTCAGGCTGCCGCCGTGAAGGAAGTCGCCTTGGCAACCCTGAAGGCTTGGGTGGGCGGCTTCGGGAAGAACGCCGCCAAGGGCCAGCCGTACATTCTCGACAAGAAGCTGGCCGTTCAGATCTTCCCCGGTGGCAAGTCGACCGGCTATGTTGACCCCATCTCGGCAGCCCCTCTCATAGCTTCGATACAGCAGGAGTGCAGCAGGCGTTCGTGTCCGTCTCCACGCAGGAGCCGGTCCCAGATGTGGCTAACCTGGACCTGAACATCGAGCCTATGGCGGTAGGGGCAGAGGATTTGTTGGTTGAGGTAGGTGTGTCGGGCGCCCAAGGTCTTTCCTTGGGCGCTCCTGGATCTTCTTCTCCTGTCCTTTCTACTGCCTCTTTCCAAGGCTTTACGGGATCCGAGATCCCTGCCCGCTCTCCCGCTCTTTCTGTACCCCCGAAGGTGAAGGGACAGAGAGAACAGAAGACCCTCCATAAGACGACTTCTAAGAAGTCGTCGTCTTCTTCAGCTAAGAAGTCTACGACTTCCTACGCTGACGCGGTGAAGGCAAAGCCGAGCTCTTCTTACTCTAAGAGCTCTAGAAGCAAGGCTTCTAAGGAGAAGGCTCGCGCTCCAGCCGAGCCAACGCCTTCTCCGGCATCCACTCCGGTAACTCCTGTTGGGGTGGCGGGACCAAGCTCCTTTGATCCCACCACCTTTTCGGCAGTGGTGATGCAGCAAGTGGGAGAGATGGTTGGCTCGAGGATGTCCGCCCTCGTTCTAGGTTTGAACAGATGTTTGCGCAGCTGTCAAACACCATCAATCAGTCTGGCCAATCCATTCAGGATCTCTCTAACAAAGTTAGAGAACAAGAGGACCGTTTTGCTGGACTTTCTCAGGTTCCTCAGCCAAGCTCCCCCGTAGCAGGTACTGGCATTCTGCAGTTACCTCCCTACGAATCCCTACCAGCCTTCTCCATGGATAACCCATGGAGAGTGGCCGCTTATGCTCCATTCAAGGACGGCATGATCCTCTATTCCCGGAGTGTGGAACTCGAAGAATTGAGGACTTCGAGTTCTATCCTCCTGGACTGACTCAGCCTTTCATTGGGTATGCTAGGCTGACCGTGGCTGCTCTCACTAGAGAGGACAAGATTTCCCGAGAGAACGTGCTGTATAGTAGGGAGCACGCACAGCGGGAATGGGTTCACTGCCTAGAGGATTGGGAGTGTACTAACACTAAGCTCCAAGCTTTCAAGAGTCCTTTCACTATTTTCGCGACGGAGGAGGAGGCTTCTCTTCCGTTCGCTACCAAAATAGTGGAAGCGACTCTTCAGGCAGTCCTCAAGGATGAGCCCATGCCACAGCTGAGGGAAGCGGAGTCTACTTCTCCGCTCTTCCCAGCATTTGGAGAATTGTGGGAGAACTTGCCTGCCACGTTCTCGATTGGTAAGCTTAAGCCAGACTGCGCAATGGACCAGTTTGGCGAGAAGCTTCCAAGACTGCCTGATACCCTGATTCAGGCTGAGTTCGATGCTCGAACTAGATTTGGGAGGTCCCTTAACTCCCTAATCATCACAGAAATGGCTGCCCTGTCTTATGGGCACAGAACCGTCATTCAAGATTCCTGGCCAAATCTCAGCTCCAGAACTGTACAAGCTGATGCTTTCGACTTCTTCCAAGCTAGGAGGAACTGCCGAAAGCACGTCTTGCAGGAGGCCACTATCAGGCACGAGCCTAATAGACTCCTGGCTTCCAGCATGTGGGGTGCGGACCTCTTTCCCAGAGTCCTCTGTGAACGAGGTGCACCACGAGGCTGCTAGGCTCAACCAGAGCCTTAGGGCTAGGTGGGCATCTCTTCCAAGAGGAAGCAAGAGACCGCCCCTGCTGCTGGTAAGAAGCTTAAGAAGACAGGAGAAGGTTCCAGCCTTACCAGAAGCAACAGCAGCAACAGCAGTTTGTTCAGGCCGTCCCAGTTACTCAACAGGGACAGCCATCTACTTCAAAACAGGCTCCTGTTGTCCCCCTCAGTCTCAACCGTCAACCTCCTACGCAGTCTCGCCGGCCTTCAACTCTATGTACGAAAGCCAGGCCTACCCAGCCTTTAATAGGTTCTCTAGGGGTAGCAGGGCGAGGGGCCACTTTCGCCAGCGTGGCACAGGGAGAGCTGCAAGAGGTAGACAATTCAGAGGAGGGCGCGGAGGTCAACCCGCCCAACAACAGTGAGGCTCCCCAGGTAGGAGGGAGGCTGTTCCTCTTCCGTCACAGGTGGGGGTTCAGCAAATGGGCACAGAGCATCGTGTCCAAAGGATTGGGTTGGAGTTGGATCAAAGATCCCCCTCCAATCAAATCATTCTATCAGGAACCATCAAAGGAATTGACAGATTATGCGGAGGAACTCCTTCAGAAAGGAGCTATTGCGAGAGTCAAGCATCTAAAATTTCAAGGTCGCTTATTCAGCGTGCCAAAGAAAGGCTCAACAAAAGAAGGGTAATCTTAGACTTGTCAAAGCTAAACTCTTTCATTCGTTGCGACAAGTTCAAAATGCTCACCATCTCGCAGGTACGGACCTTACTTCCCCGTGGGGCCGTCACATCCTCCATCGGTCTTACAGACGCATACTATCATATCCCTATATGCCAGGCACTTCGTCCATTATTCCTAGGCTTCAAACTAGGAAATCAGACGTTCTCATTCAAAGTGATGCCCTTCGGTCTGAATGTAGCCCCCAGGGTATTCACGAAAATAGCAGAAGTGGTAGTTCAACAGTTGAGAACTCAAGGGATAATGGTAGCAGCATACCTCGACGATTGGTTGATCTGGGCACCAACGGTCGAGGAATGTCTCCAAAGCCACAAAAAAGGTAGTTCAATTTCTGGAACATCTGGGGTTCCAGATAAACAAAACAAAATCCAGACTTACTCCAGAGTCTCGTTTTCAGTGGCTAGGATCCAATGGGATTTTGTCTTCCCACAATCTGTCAATTCCGGTGGTCAAAAGGAAAGAAATAGCCAAGTCTGTGAAACAATTTCTCAAATGCAAACAAACATCAAGGAGAAACCAGGAAAGAATCCTAGGTTCCCTTCAGTTTGCCTCAGTGACAGACATCCTCCTGAAAGCAAGGCTGAAAGATATAAATCGAGTTTGGCGATCGAGAGCAAACGCCAAATCTCGAGACAAGTTGTCAATAATTCCACAGATCCTTCGCAATCAGCTACGTCCATGGACAAAAGTGAAGAACCTTGCCAAATTAGTACCCCTTCAATATCCCCTTCCAGTGTTAACCATTCACACGGATGCCTCCCTGTTCGGATGGGGGGGATATTCTCAATTCAAGCAAGTTCAGGGGACTTTGGTCAGTTCAGTTCCGCCAGCTTCACATAAACGTCCTGGAAGCAATGGCAGTATTCTACCCTGAAGAGACTCCTTCCCCCGAAGAAGTCTCATCTAAGACTAGTTTTGGACAGTGCAGTGGTAGTACATTGCATCAACAGAGGAGGGTCCAAATCCAAACACGTAAATCATGTCATGATAGCTATCTTTGCGCTAGCAGACAAACACAGATGGCATCTGTCCCGCACTCACCTGGCGGGGGTAAGAAATGTGATAGCAGACGCTTTGTCCCGGTCAGTCCCTCTGGAATCAGAATGGTCCCTGGACGACGGGTCATTCCCAGTGGATATGCCGGAGAGTCCCAGGTCTCCAAGTAGATCTCTTCGCCTCACAAGCGAACCCCCCCCCACCCCACAAGTCCCTTGCTATGTGGCCCCCAACCTGGACCCTCTGGCTTATGCCACGGACGCCCTGTCGTTAGATTGGAATCAATGGAGAAAAATTTATGTGTTTTTCCTCCAGTGAATCTTCTTTTGAAAGTCTTGAGCAAGCTGAGGACTTTCAAGGGACTAGTAGCTCTGATTGCTCCAGACTGGCCAAAAAGCAACTGGTATCCCCTGCTTCTGGAATTGGGTCCTCCCGACCTCAACGGATTCCCAATCCCAAGCTGTCCGCAATCAGTACAAATGAGGACTGTGTTCGCTTCCTCAGGAATTCTTCAGACCCTAACTTTATGGACTTCATGAAGTTTGCGGCTAACAAAGATGCTAACATTGATCCACAAAACATCCTCTTCCTAGAATCAGATAAATAGAGAGTCACTATTAGACAATATGACTCAGCTGTTAAAATTAAAAAATTAGCATCCCTTCCTGAAAGAATCAAACACTAACAACCATGACAGTTAACTTAGCTATATCCTTTTTCAGGTCCTTGTTTGAAAAAGGCTTAGCAGCTAGCACTATTACTACTCATAAATCGGCTTTGAAGAAAATCTTTCAGTTGGGTTCCAGATAGACCTAACAGAATCTTACTTTACGTCTATTCCCAAAGCCTGTGCTAGACTTAGACCTTCTCAAAGGCCTACTGCAGTTTCATGGTTCTTAAATGATGTCCTCAAACTAGCCTCAGATACTGACAATCGTCTTGCACATTCATAATGCTTCTTAGAAAGACGTTATTCTTATTTAGCCTGGCTTCAGGAGCCAGAATTTCAGAACTGTCGGCTCTATCCAGAGATGCGGGTCATGTGGAATTCCTCCCCTCAGGAGAAGTTCTACTTGCCCGATCGTAGCTTTTTGGCTAAAAATGAGGATCCCCTTGCAAGGTGGGCTCCTTGGAAAGTCATCCCACTTCCGCAAGATCCTTCTCTCTGCCCAGTATCAACTTTAAGAGCCTTTCTATCTCGTACATCCTCAAGATCCTCATTCTCTCTTTATGAGAGAAAAAGGTGGTTCTTTATCAGTAAAAGGAATCAGACAACAGATCCTTTACTTCATTAAACAAGCCAATCCTGATTCATTCCTTTAAAAGCACATGACATCAGAGGAGTAGCCACCTCAATTAATTACTTCCAACATATGAACTTTGAGGATCTTAAAAGTATACTGGATGGAAATCACCGACAGTCTTTAAACGTCATTACCTAAAGTCCTTGGAATCTTTAAAATTTTCTGCAGTAGCAGCAGGAAACATTGTTTCTCCTGATACTGTATAGTAGTTGTAGTATAGATCCAGGTCTCCCTTTCTACCTACCTCGCTCCAACATGCCTCACCCTATTGCCATGCTACTCGGAATACTCTTAGCCTTAGCCGCTAGAATCATTTTGGTGGATTGTCCCTTATTTTTTTGCTAGGGACATCCACGTTAAGTCAACATATAATGTACTTCAGGTTTCTACCCTTATTTTTTATGCCTAGGGTAGAACACAATGTGTGTGTATATTATGTAATATCTTAATTAAGTGATATCATTCTTTGTTATTTTGCCATTACATTATTATGTATTATATTCTATGTTCTATATAAGTTAATTTTTAAGTACTTTATATTGATTGCTTTCTTTATCATACCATTGTATTAGGATAAGTTAGCTTTAAGTACTTTGTTTGTATCTGTAATGTCCCTGATTCACTTATATTATATATCTCTTTTTTACAATTGGGTTCATTTGTCCTTATTCCCATCTTGTCTGTTTCTCTGGTACATTTTCATAGGCCGACACGAGCTGAGCCCAGAAGAGGGATTTTGACGTAGAAAAATCTATTTCTGGGTGATTGGCTCGTGTCGCCCTATGAAACCCACCCTGTCTTCTTTTACCCACCCTGCAGGACAAGATGTTCATAGATTAAGGATGACCGCTAGGGGCGCTGCTGTCCGTGGGCGTCGGTAGTAGTAGTAGTAGCGGCCGCATCACCCTTTGGTATCAGCTCTCTCTGGTGGGGATTTTATGTTGGAAGGTCTAAATGGTGAATGACTCTGGTAGTGATCCCACTCGCCTATATTCTCATACCGACACTTCTTTTATTAGGAACGTGAGGCGACGTCAGTTTTACTGACATTTTCTTAATTTTGTTTTTCTCTGGTAAATTTTAGATTAAGAATTTTGCCTAGAAAGAATGATATTAAGGATACTTTCATAGGGCGACACGAGCCAATCACCCAGAAATAGATTTTCCTACGTCAAAATCCCTTTTATCAGACATTATTTCCAGGGTTACAACGCATGTTCCAGGGTTACGACGCCTACAATGCTCATCTGGCAGATGAAATATGACATAAAAAAGGCAAAATAATCAATATTTGAAGGTTTTTTTTCATGAAAAATGCCATAAGAATGCAGTTTACATAGTTTTCAATGCACCCAAAGCATTAAAAGTAAGGTTTTCTTAGGATTTTTGACGATGTTCCGGCTTACGACAACCCCCGTCGTAACCCGGGGACTGCCTGTAATATGTATTAATCCGTTCTAGCGCTATGAAACCACTCCACAACTCGGCTAAATTACATATAATATACACAATTTATACACAAATAAACGAGTAATAACACACATAGTGATAAAATAACATAGTAATGTGATAAATGATAATAAATGTTAATAAAATCAATAAAAAAAATGGAATTTTACTTACCACAACGAAAGATGTCGTGAGACCAGTAGGAGGAGGAGGTAGGGAGGGGTGGCAGGGAACGATTTGTTCTCTTTTATTTACGTATGTACATTAATAACTACGTAATAAACACAAATGAAATAACATTGCTAAACTAATTTTTTTTTTTTAATTACGTAAACACTTTCTCATCACCTTCTTCACGTCTTTATAGCTTCCTTCTGCTTGATGATCGTGGTTATTGTAGAAGGATTTCGACCATACTCGTTTGCCAAATTTGCTATAATTTCATGTTCTGCTTCTATCGAGATCATTTTCTTGGGGTTTTTCTTATCACCTGCTTTGTCTTTAGCTTTGGGACCCATGGTTAATAATAAAATAGACAAAATAACACGAAAAATAGGCACAAATACAACAAACTACACAACGACGTGTTAACCCCTTCTTTACCGGGTGGGTGAGCAGAATGTAAACATTGCGTTCGCTGCCGATCCGAATCTCTCGCTAGTGTCCCTTGTACAAGGGACACTGGTGGTCAGTGAGAAAACTACAGTTTTGAATAGAAATTCGGTCTTACAGAATGTTGGTATATCCACCTGGAACATGCACATAAAGTATTATCAAAATAGAACAGTAAATAAGCACGTAATAACAAAAAAAAGAGCAATAACTAAAGCGAAAGCCCGCCGATAAATATGGAAATCGCAAATTTTATAGTACATCTCTCAAAAATTGGTCGATGTCGTTTTTTACGTTTTCTAAGATTAGTTTCATCACAGAAAACAACTTTAGGGGTATCAGGGGTATCTAAACTAATTTTTCAAGTTTCTTGTCCTCAGAAAAAATTGCTTTTTTGCTTTTTCTCTGGTTTGGTTTTTTATATATAAAGTTACTATAAGGCTTTATTTTTACCTTCATTTATCTGGTGTTCATATCTTTTATTTGTAAAATGTAATAAGTGAATAAATAAATAAATACAGTAAATGATGATGCAACTGGTTTTATACTTGGGTAGAAGTTATTACATGTTTACGCTTGTCTGGTTTTGTGATTTTGTGTTGAGATGTAGTTCATCTGTCACCTACACACTACCATAAGCAGTAATAATATTTTTTGGGGTTCATCATACGTCTGGCATCGTGTCATACTGTTTATTTTGCTCCAAACTCTTCAAACCGAAATTACAGAATGATTGGAAGTCCCTATCTGAAAAGAGGAGTTTTGGTGGTACTTTTCGTACCACCTTTATGCACCCGGGGCAGTGTAGTAGACTTGAATGGTGGTACCCGCCTACCTCCAAACAAACTTTCGGTAATGAAGAGGTTAATGATGCAGCACCAACAAACAAACAGACCGAACGCCATCTATCGGTCGCCTATACAACTATCACTCATCGCAAAATCGTATCTCAAATATTTTGTTGTATATCAAAGCATATATTTTTGCAAATTTTCTGTTGTATCTCAAAACATTTATATATTAGGGCAATCGTATGTCAAGGTTCCACTGTATATGACAAGGAGAAGTGAGTGATGAAAAGATGACATTTTTCATTTTGACTTTACTCATTGACACGGTAATGTAAATATTTTTGTAATGCATACAACACTCATTATTCATTTCATTCATATAGTTTCTCTCTTTTCTTTTGATATTTAATATTCATTCTAATTTGATTTTACACCATTCTCTCAAAATGTTTTGCTCATATTTATTGTATTTTTCAATCTACAGTAGACCCTTGACTCACGAACACAATCCGTTCCTAGACCTTGGTCGTGTTCGAAATTGTTCGTGACTCGGAGCTAATTTCCCCATAAGGTTTAATGGGTATAATATTAATTGGTTCTCGACCCCTACGAACCAATATATATTATGTATATTTTGCCTTATTTTACACAGATACTGTAATGTAAAAGTCAGTGTAAAAAACCTTAATATATCTAATAATATAATTTAAAATGGTAAACTAACACTATAAAAACGTTTGTAAAGTGAACACTTACTATGGGACTGGCGAGAAGGACTGGCTTGACGGACAAGAGAAGAGGAGGGTTGGTGGGTGGGGAGGAGGTTATTGTGCGGAAGGAGACCCTCCCCCATCCAGGTCGGGGAGATCTCGTTCCGGAGATTCAACTCTTCTAGGTTTTTTTGGTGAACTTTTAATCACAAACTTATCCAATGTCTGTTGCCTTTTCCTTCCTTGCATAACTCTTCTGAAATGGCTCATTAAATTTTCATTTGAGCATATTCACGATCCTGTTCGTAACAATTTTGTCCGGATGATACAATTCAAGGAAGCACTGGACATCATTCCACTTTTCCAATGCGGCTTTTATCACATCCACCCTGCTGACAATTCTGTAGCCTTCCCTCCCCATCATCCTCTTCGTCTAGTTCAGTGATTGCTCCCGAGCAAGTTGCTCCTGCTGCTCTTTGTGGAGTTGAACAAGTTCGTCCGCAGTCAAATCTTCTGAATGTTCAGCGACCAATTCTTCAACATCTTCGTCGTTGACTTGTAGACCCATACTGTTGCCCATGGACACAATTTCTTGCACAATCTCTGCATCGAAGCCCTCAAAGTCACGGACAGTTATGCACTGGGGCCAAAAGCATTTCCGCCATGCAGAATTTAATGTGCGGTACGTAACTTCAGTCCATGCGTTATCAATGAGGGTTATGCAGTGAAAAACATTAAAGTGCTTCTTCAAAATTCTTTAAGGTTAATTTTGTCTCTTCAGTTATACGGAAGCATCTGGAGAAGAGCGCCTTCGTATATAATTTCTTAAAATTGCTAATGACTTGTTGGTCCATGGGCTGGAGAACAGAGGTCGTGTTGGGTGGAAGGAACTTGAACTGAATGAAGTCATGTTCACTGCAGTCAGCCAAGTACGAAGGGTGTGCCGGGGCATTATCCATGATCAGAAGGCACCGCAGGGGCAGCTTGTTCTTCTGTTTAGGTACTGACTCACGGTCGGCGCAAACACTTCATCAATCCACTCCATAAACACAAGCTCCGTGTCACCCATGCTTTTGTATTGGCCCTCCACATTACAGGCAGTCTGGCCTTATTTACGTTGTGCTGCTTAAAATGCACGACGGGTTATTTGAATGGTAGACAAAGTAGCGGCTTTAGTTTCAAGTCGCCACTTGCGTTGAGCATAACAAAAGCGTAAGCCTGATCCTTCATTGGGCTTGTGGCCTGGGAGCGGGGCCTCTCTTCTTGGGTGATAAATGTCCTGTTGGGCATCTTCTTCCAGAAGAGGCCCGTTTCATCACAATTGAAAATCTGTTGAGCTACGTATCCTTCGACCTCCACAAACTCGGCAAACTCGGTCACGAATGCCTCAGCAGCAGCCTTGTCTGCGCTAGCAGCCTCGCCATGCCTAATTACAGAGTGAATGCCAGTTCTCTTCTTGAAGTTATCAAACCACCCTTTACTAGCCTTAAAATCATCTGGCGTGGCACTAGTAGAAGGAGTTTTCCTTCAGCAAACTCTGATACACTTGCCGAGCTTTCTCGCAGATGATCGGATCGTTTTTACACTATCACCTGCCATCTGTTTCTCATGTACCCACTTCAAAATGATTTTTTTCTGCCTCTTCGAGGGTTTGCGATCTCATCTTGGTTAGTACTGTCACTATCCTTCGCAACATTTGCTTCTTTAATGGCATCCTTGTTTTTCAAATTGTCGAAATTGTCGACTTGGCCATCTTGTACTCACTTGCGATATCGGTCACGCGAACACCACGTTCAAACTTTTCTATAATTTCTTTCTTTATTTCAATGGTTATCTTCCTCTGCACCCTCTTCTCACCATCACTCTTCACTTTCTTACTTTCACCACCACTCTTCACTTTCTTAGGGCCCATTATGAAGAAAATCACAAGTTTTAGCGCAAAAAATGCTAAGCGAATTGACGAACGTCTTGTACACAATGAGATGAGACAAAGAGTGATGCGTGGGTGACGCCGTGCGTGGGAGGCTGGAAGATGGCTGGTCCCATGGCAACTCAAACGCTCTCACGTGTGCTGGGCGATTTCGCGCATTTTTCAAATGTTTGTGTCTAAAAATTAGTTTGTGAAACAAAGTGAATTGTTATTTTCCAGAAATTTCCAGCATTTTTCAAATGTTCATGTCTCAAAATTAGTTCATGACCCAAACAGAATTTTATTTTCCGCATTTTTTTTTTTCCGTATCTCTAAGTTAGTTCGTAAGTCAAGGGTGAAATTTTACCTATAATTTTGGTCGGGGATCGAGTTGTACGTGGGTCAATGCGTTCGTGAGTCAAGGGTCTACTGTATTGTCTTTCCTTCCTTTGTCTTGCTAGTTGGCATATTGTTGCAGCCTTTATCATGCTAGGAGAGTGAAACATTTGGTTGATGTGAAATGAAGAGGGTGTGGACTTACTTGTCCCTCTGGTTCCCTCTTGTGTTATGTGTAGGGTTGAAATGGAGAGTTGTGACCAAAGCTTTTGTTTTTCTCTTTTGTATTGTTGTTTTTGTTTACTTCTATACTGTATTTTTTTTGTGAAAGTGTGAATTTTTCATAAGTTTCCATTGGCTTAACGTATAGTATATCATTCATCCAAAAACCCATAGAATTCAAGAGTCAAACATATTTTTTTCAGAATAGCATCATATTGTATCCTTTGGTTTTTGATAACTTGAAGTTTATCTTTTAAGGAACGGAACACAAGAGCAAATGATTGTTTGGGTATGATTAAGAATTCTATGGAAGAAGCTGTATCGCAGTGCTTGCAAGCAGCACAACATGAATTTCGTCCGCAGACACAGAAAATGCTCCTTCGGGTAAGATAAGAAGCTACTATTCTTGTTTGCTGTCACATCTAAAGTTAGAAATTGTACTACGGTAGTTCCATTTATCTCTCAAATATCTGAAGTGCCTCTTTGTTCCGACACGGCATACAAACCTTCGGCTCCTTTTACAATAGGAAGGTTACTAGCGGCAGCTGGATAGGTCGTAAGCTTTCGAACAAGGGGTTCGGTAGTTAACTGCTTGTCCGACAGGCGCAGCGCGCGCAGCTGACGGAGGTAAACAAATCACTTTTGCTTTCGGCCTCACGGTGGATGGACGTGTGTGGTTTCGCTCTCTGCCCGCTGCTCGTCGTTTTTGCTTTCTGTTTTGTTTGTAATTGTGTATGAAAGATTGTAAGTACCAAAGTTTCTCTCTTTTCATATTAATTACGCTGATCATTAATGATGGATTCTCCGCGCCTCGCTACCCAAGGAGACTTGCCCGGGTACCGAAGGGCGCAAATGTGGAAATTCAGATCTTTTCCCGAGATAGACCCTCATGTTTTGTGTGCTCGGTGCCAGGGGCGCGAATGCACCCGGGCCGAGCCCTGTGATGTTTGTATGAACTGGTCGGAAGGCGCAGTGACAGTTGTATGAGGGCAGGACGAAGCGAAGGCCTGCAAAGGAGTCGTCGGAAAGCTCTCCCGCGACTCCTTTGGTGACGGACACTTCGTCTTCTTTCCTGCCGCCCGCTCAACTTCCTCGTATCGCGCCTTCCCCTTCGGGGGGGGTGTCTAGGTCCTTCTCCTCTCCCGATTGTATGTCGGAGTGTGGAGGAGGGCGCTACGATACCCCGACGTAGAGTTGTACTCTGGGTCCTCTATCCGCTCGTCTTCGCGCGAGCGGGTAGAGGATCCTCCTAATCACCCGACTTTTGCCTCCTCAGGTGCGGTTGCCGTGAAGGATGACCTTGGACAGGTGTGGGGCTCGTTGGACTGCAGGGCGTGCCGAGTGTCCAGGGGATGCTCTATCATCTCGCTGGCTCCGTGGCGGTTACGCACGCGACGGTAACAACCACCACACGACCCTGACAACACCTGGCTACGCGTCACCTCCTCACCTGGTGTACACCCAGCACGCGTCTCTGTAACACCAACAACATCGGTGCAGGGCCAGTCGCCGTAACTCGGGGGAGTGTGATGCCGCCACCTGGGTTTTGCCGTGCTGCCGCGACCGGACTTCATGTGCCCGAAGAAGCTCGCCCCTGGACCTCCCACCGGTACCGATGACGTCTGTGCCGCTGGTTCGACCAGCTGTATCTGCCGTACCTGCCGTGACCACTGCTGCTGTTCCTGATCCTGTTCCTGCCGTGTCTGCTGCCGTTCCTGTGATGCCCGCACCTGCTGATGTCGTTCCCGTTCCTGGCGCCGCTGCTCCCGATGCTGGTCTGTTCGGACAGGTACGTCCGGGCCCTGTTGCTTCGGCAACAGCAGCCCCGGCTCCGTCCTGGATGACAGAACCTGACATCGGTCCTGAGGAGGTTGACGAAGAAGAAGAAGAAGAGGAAGGAAGGTGTCGTCGTCGTCTTCATAGTCTTCTGTCGTCGTCGGTCTTCATCGTCTTCTTCGTCGTCGTCGTCTGCCGCCTCTTCCCCTTCTTCTTCTAAGGCTCCCCGCCTAAGAAGAAGAAGGTCGCCTCCCCCCCCACCCCCCCCCCTAAGAAGTCTTCTTCGGGAGCTTCTAAGGGCCCGTCTCGCTCTGGTGAGACGGGGGGTTCTTCCGCTGGTCGCCCTGCTCCTTCGGGAGCAGGACCCGTCTCTTCTCCCGCAAGGAAGAAGACTACGGGGACCAGAGGGGTGCCGGCTAACACCGGCACTTCCTCACCTGCTGTCAGTGGTTCGGCCACAGCAGCAGGATCCGGCTCGCCGCTCGTTCGCGAGAGGTACCGAGTGTACGGTCGCCTACCAGCGACCGTGCAGCCAGGAACCAGACCCCTGAGTCCGCTCAGCGTCAGGTTCACGGCACGGAGCGGAAGACTGGTGACAGCCGCTCACGCGACTCTCACCAGACCAGCTCTCGCTCTCGCGGCGAGCAGCTGGCTACCCGGCCCGGGCGGACGTGACGGTCCATGGACCGGCCACGGGCTGAGGCTGGGAAGAGGTCCCCCGTTCGCCCGGCACCAGCCACGGCTGGTACCAGCGACGTGACGCGCCGTGAGGATACGCACCGGTCTCACCGTGACAGTGGAGCTCGCCGGTCGCCTGACCGTCACTCTCACAGAGAGCGATCGGGTACGGCGACCAGCACCAGACTCCTCTGACACACGAGACCGGGGCCGCTGTTCTCGGTCCAGCCGTTTCTCCCAGCGAGACGGCTCGACTAGGCCTGCAGCTCGATCGCCACAACGCGGGTTGACGATCGCCTGCAGTCTTCCAAGCCCGCTGGTTCTGCCAGCGAGCCGAGGAGGGAGCGTCAGGTCTGTCCTCTCCCATACCTTCAACCTCCTCGGGTTACACCGGGAGGGGCGAGGTATTGAGGAGTGATCGTGAAGGGTGCGCCCTTCAGGATCCCGCCACGTCGTCGTACGTACCAGGCTCGGTTCTCGGACCAGCCAGGTCTTACGCACAGGTGGTTGGAGGAGACCGAGAGGGGGCTGTCGCTGCTCCTCTCCTTGAGGGAGGAGGGTCTCGGGAGGTACTCCTGTTCGAGGGACTGGACGGTCCGACTCCACAGGATGCTATCACGCCCGAGATCCAGAGAACTTTGCCGAGGTTATTGCGCTGATTCGTCAGCACAACGACCTCGGGGAAGGATCGCCGCTCCCACCATCCGAGCCCACGTCCCGGCTCGAGTCGTTCTGGGGCCCGAAGAGGGAACCCAGACCGACGGTGGGTTTGCCGCGGTCAGAGCTGGCTGACTCAGTGCTGGACCAAGTTGAATCGCTTGTCTCTGGACATGGACGCGGGTTCGCTGAAGTCGTTGGCAGGTTTCTAGCAAGCTACTTCCACCTCCTCTTGCTACGACAGCGGCGGTTTTACGTGCCATCTGAGGATCCGATGCCGCCCAAACAGGTGAACCCGGAGTTAGCGAGGCTGACTCCGGGTGTGTCTCTGCAACAGCTCCTGTCCGAGAACCTGTGGTTCTCGCAGCAAGAGGCACTAGGCCTGGAATCTACCGCCATGGCAGCTTTCCAGGCCGTCTCCTGGCTAGATCTGTGGTCCCTCACAGTATCTAAGGTCGCAGCCAACTCTGGGGGAATTTCTCCCGAAGATGACTCGGCCTTCAGGAGACTTTGCCAGTCTGGGGGAAGAGCCATCTCCTTCCTTGCCCACCAGACGGTGAACCTGTGGGCCAACCTGGTTCTCCGACGAAGGGACGCTGTCCTTACTCGGGTTTCCAGGGCGGCGGGCGTGAAGCGGCATGGGTCTTCGAAAACGGACCGCTACGGAGTTCCACGTCTCTCTTCCCACGAGAGATGGTGGACGCTGCGGTGGACAGACGGCGCACTGATGACAGTGACCGTCTGGTTCACCAGGCAGTCTCGAAGGCTTCTGGGCAGCCTCGGACTGCGGCCAAGTCTAAGAGCTCGCTAGCGCCTCCTCGGCTGCTAAGACGGTTGCTGCGTCGAAGCCCCGAGGAGTGACTCTGTCTTCTTCGACTTCTGGTAAGGGGGGCCGTAACCAGCCCTCCTCCCAGCCCTCCTCATCCCGTGGAGGCTCTGAAGAAGTCGAAGAAAGGGGGGAAACGCTAGGGACGGCGTTCCCCCTCACCTGCTGCCGGAAGTGGGGGGGTGCCTGGCCAGCCATTGGGCAACTTGGCAGCGCTACGGCGCCGAGACCTGGATAGTAGAATGTCCTTCGGGAGGGATATCTATTACCCTTCGAATCTCGGCCACCCCTCACCTCCAACCCGGTCCAACAGCAGTCGTACGTCCCCGCCGGGTCACCGAAGGACGTAGCACTCAGACAGGAGATCAAGACCATGCTGAGCAAGAGAGCTGTAGAGATCGTCACGGATCAGTCACCGGGCTTTTACAGTCGACTCTTCCTGGTGGAAAAGTCTACGGGAGGCTGGCGCCCGGTGATAGATCTCTCTCCCCTGAACCGGTGGTTTGTCGCCAGACCCGGTTCACGATGGAGACGGCACGCTCAGTGCTCGACTCCATCAGGTGAGAACGATTTCATGCTTTCAGTGGACTTGAAGGATGCGTATTTCCAAATACCCATTCATCAGTCCTCCAGAAAGTACCTCCGCTTCATCCTCGACGGGACGGTGTACAGTTCAGGGCACTGTGCTTCGGTCTCTCAACCGCCCCACAGGTGTTCACGCGAGTGTTCACTCTGGTGTCTGCTTGGGCCCATTCGCACGGGATACGTCTGATGAGGTATCTCGACGATTGGTTAGTCCTGGCGAGCCCCGCTCGCAGTTGCTACAGGACAGGGATCGACTGCTCGAGTTCTGTCGCGATCTGGGGATCGTGGTGAACTTCGAGAAGTCCGATCTCGAGCCCAAGCAGAGGATGAAGTACCTGGGTATGCTGATCGACACGGTAGCAGGGCGAGTCTTCCCCGCAGACTCGCGGATCAGCAGATTCAGAGAGGCAGCCAACCAGTTCCTGTCTCGGCAGGAAACAGGTAGCTCAGCGATGGCAAGTCGTGATCGGACACCTGTCGTCACTCGAGAAGTTAGTCCCTCACGGGCGTCTTCACCTGCGGTCTCTTCAGTGGAGACTAAAGGAGAGTTGGTCACAGGCGACGGATCCCCCAAGCTTTCCAGTGTCACTGACACAGGAGGTGAGGCAGGACCTAGCCTGGTGGCTCGACGACAGGAACCTCTTAAGAGGAGTGCCTCTGCGCACTCCCCCCCGGACATTGCAGCTGTTCTCAGACGCATCGACCGAGGGCATGGGGCGCACACCTGGAGGAGTTGCTGACTTCAGGAGTGTGGGACGAGAACGACAAGCACCTTCACATCAATGTACTGGAACTCAAGGCAGCGTTCCTCGCTCTCCAAGAGTTTCAGGACCGCTTGATGGGACACTCAGTGGTGTTGATGTGCGACAACACCACGGTGGTGGCTTACGTCAACAAACAGGGGGGCCTAGTGTCCCTCCCGTTGTACCAGTTGACTCGGCAGGTGCACGAGTGGGCTCAGGCACACTCAGTAGAGCTGTCGGCACGCTACATTCCAGGGAAGAGGAATGTAGTAGCAGACACGCTCAGCCGTCGGGATCAGGTGATAGGGACCGAATGGTCTCTACACCAGGACGTGGCGGAAAGGCTCTTCGACCTGTGGGGGCGACCAGTCGTGGATCTGTTCGCCACCCGGCACAACAGGAAGCTCCAGGTGTTCTTCTCGGCCGTGCCGGACCCATGGGCAGCTGCAGAGGACGCTCTTCAACACCCGTGGGACAACCTCTTCGCCTATGCCTTTCCCCCCCGTTCAGCCTGATTCGCAAGGTGATCAGTCGAGCGCTGGTCACCCCGAATCTCAGGATGATCCTGGTGGCTCCCAAATGGCCACAGGCCATTTGGTATCCGGACCTGCTGGCTCTTCTCGCAGGAGAACCGAGAGAGATTCCCCCTTGGCACAACCTTCTCGCCCAGCCACACGTCGAGCGGTACCACCGAGCAGTCCAGTCCCTACGTCTTCACGGCTGGCTGTTATCCACCATCTCTTGCGAACGAGAGGCTTTTCTCGTAGCGCAGCAACAGAGATGGCTGGGAACGTCCGTCAGTCCTCTGCAGCTGTGTACCAGGGGAAGTGGGCCGTCTTCTGTGGTTGGTGTCGTAGACGGGGTCTATCTCCTCTCAGAGCCACTCTTCAGCAGGTAGCGGATTTCCTCGTGTTTCTTCGCCGAGAGAAGCTCCTATCAGTCCCCACAGTGAAAGGATACAGAGCCGTCCTTGGCGCTCGTCCTGAAACTGAGGGGTTGGACATCTCGAACTCGTTCGAGATCTCCTTGCTGATGAGGAGCTTCGAGAGGTCTTGCCCACCCAGGGAACTCAGGCCCCCTGCTGGGACGTGACTCTCGTCCTTAGGAGTCTGACTCGAACACCGTTCGAGCCACTCCGAGAGTCGTCAGACAGGGATCTGACCCTCAAGACCCTCTTCTTGCTGGCCCTGGCATCGGCGAAGAGAGTAGGGGAACTTCATGGTCTTTCCTATGATGTACGCACTCCAGGGGATGGGGATCCGTGACGCTCGATTTCGTCCCGAACTTCGTTGCGAAGACTCAGAACCCTTCAGTCCCTGATGACAGGTTCGAGTCATTCACGATTCCCTCCCTATTGGACTTCACCGATAATGATGCGGATGAGATGCTGCTTTGTCCTGTGAGGGCGCTACGGCGCTATCTGAAGAGAACTCGTCACCTCAGGCCTTGAGTGTCGACGCCTCTTCGTTAGCACCGGGGTCACCAAGAAAGAAGTAATCCCCAAGAACACTCTTTCTTCTGGCTGCGTGAGGTCATCAGGAGGGCGTATGAGGCTGATGATAGTGACGACATCCGTACGTCCCGTCCGAGAGCTCACGAAGTCAGAAGTATTGGCCCCTCGTTGGCGTTTCGCAAGAACTTCTCCGTGGCGCAGGTCCTGAAGGCAGGGGTCTGGTCTAACCAGACTACCTTTACGTCCTCTACCTCGGATATTGCCCACAGGTCCTTGGACACCTTTTCCTTGGGACCCGTGGTGGCTGCTCAACAAGTTGTGTAGCTAACCCAGACCCTCGCAGGCTGAACAGCATCGAGTCCTGGTGTGACTGTGTGGATGGATGTGTGAGTGAGTGAGTGACTGGCTCTCTCTTCCCATCTCTTCCTTCCCCTCTACCTGCGGGCAGAGGGCCATGGTCGTCACTACGCTGGATGAGGACGAGATGCAGGTGAGCTATATGACAGAGCCCCATCCTGTCCCTTTCACTAGGGATAGGAGCAGAATATCCACCACTTCCTTCTGCAAGGGGGGGAAGTGGATGCCTACAAGAGTCAAACCCATGACTTTATATTTGCTCCTGTACAGGAACAAGTTCTTGCATTGCTGGTACTAAGAGATGCGCATGCCCCTCTCTTAGTACTCGTCCAGAGGTCTGACCATTGATCCTGCGGTGCACACCCCGATCAATCGGACAGAGGCTTGGATCCCTCCCTCGCTCTTACGACCAGGGAAGCTTCCAAGGTAGGGCGAACACCAGTCTGTTCACAAAAGACTCAGATTCCACCCACCAAGAAGTGAGTCTTCCTATTGTAAAAGGACCGAAGGTTTGTATGCCGTGTCGGAACAAATGACAATTTGTCCAAAATTGCATTTTTCCTAACTATACAAACCTGAGGTCCTTTTACACATAGCCCCACCTCATGCCACCCCTCACTCTGCAGTTTTTGCTTGGGCCAAAGCAAAAGTGATTTGTTTACCTCCCAGTCGCGCGCGCGCGCCTGTCGGACAAGCAGTTAACTACCGAACCCCTTGTTCGAAAGCTTACGACCTATCCAGCTGCCGCTAGTAACCTTCCTATTGTAAAAGGACCTCAGGTTTGTATAGTTAGGAAAAATGCAATTTTGGACAAATTGTCATTTTTAAGTGTTCTTAGTATGACTCTATTTAAATTTTAGCACCATTGGTCTTCTAACATTTTTGGCAATCAAGTACATATTTTTCAGAGAACTAAAATTCCAGATTCTGTTCTGTATGCTGTGCATGATTATTCATTTGAGTTAAGTTGAAGTGCAAGAGATATACATATGTATTTGTAAATTCAATTTCATTTATCATCATCATCATTACTTGTGCTTATTTTTGCCGGTTTTTAATCCTAAGTTTTTGGGCTTCAGAAATTCCAGTTTATACATGCATAAGTAAAATTCTTACTCATTTTTATTGCATTAAGAATGTAATTAGATACCTTAGTAAAAAGCTAAAATTGAATTTTCTGGGCTCAGCCGTGTCGCTCCGTGAAATGTGTCCTCTTTAGCACTATTTCTAGTAAAATATTGCTATGATACCAGAGAACTGCTAAATTGGACATGTCAGAAGTCTCTGACTCGCTCACCTAAATAAAAGGTGTCGGTATAGAAACTGGGGCGAGTGTTAAACACTACCACAGCAACCCCTCCAATTAGCCTTTTCCTCATCAAAGACCCTGAAAACGGGGAGCCGACCTATAGGTCACACCCAGCTACCCTGTTGAAGGGGACTGCGGCGACATTCTTATCGATAGCCTCCCAGCGTTGCACGCTTGTTTATAGCTATCTGTTCTTTTTATTGGTTTCTTTATTCTTTTTCGTTATGGATCGTCAATCTGCCTCTTCACCCAAGTTAAGTACTGGTTCGCCCTTTTTCTGTATTTAGGGAGTGATTTTGCCTTTCGTTTTGCCTTTATTTAGGATTTTGTTAGGCGTCTCCTCCCGTAGCGAGCGGTAGCGAGCCGCCATTACGTCGTTCCCTTGTTTTGTACCAATTTCGAGCGGGCTTCTTTCACGTACCTATATATTTATATTTATATACTTGTAACTTATAGTATTTCAGTATATATTTTATTATGTCTTGGGTGGCAGTTGCTTTGTCGATCTTGTTTGATCTACGTTTATTATTTTCATGATTTCCTGTTTTTCAAGGGGGTCGTCGTTCGTGCACGTTTCTTTGTTTCGTGCTTCGATGTTTATCTACCGTTCCCCCCTCCCCCCTTTTTATTTTAGTTTGGGTATTTCCATTCAAGAATTCCCCCTTTTTCTTTTCGTCAGCTTACCGTTTGTTTTCGTTTGTCGTAAGCAAGTAATTTTTCCTTGGTGCGCCACTCTCATCGAGTGGCCTCCATTGCATTTTATATTTTTCGCCCCTTATTTTCATTACCCCTGTTAAAGCATGTTTTTCCCTTAGCTTTAAGTAATTGATTTTATTTTGTCTATGTATATTTGGGTGTTCGGTCGGGCAGCTAGCCTTCATAGGCTTGCCTGCGTTTTCCTCGTGATTCTTTATTCGCGGGGATTCGCTGGTCACGTGATCGTCCCCCCTTCAGCCTCCCTCCCTCCCCCTCTCGTGGGAGGGCTCCCCGTAGTTGGGTGCCGCTCTCGTTGTTTGTCGCTGACGGCCGGTCCCACCAGCGGAGGGGGAGGGGGGGTGTAGTGGGTCTCCCAGGACCTTGGGCTGGGGAGTGTCGCTTCTTAGCCGACCGCCTCCGGAGTTGTTAGTCGCACTGCGTTTTCAGCCTCGGCTTCCGTGGATTGTTGCGCTCTGCTTCTTTCACTCCCGGAGCTTACATCCACCGCCTAAAACATTCCTCTCCGCATAAGGCGGGTTTAGATTCCGGCCTCTCCTGGAGTCATTGAGGGTTATGTTTACGGAAGTTACTCTTCCGTAGGCGGAGATAGTATATTTGTTATTTTAGTTTTTATTATTATCATTATTTTTATCTTTATTTTTATTTTTATTTTCTTTTTGCCACGGAACTTGCGAGTTCATGTGGCCGTCCCGGGTTACTCGTGTACCCCCCTCTCCGGGTCATACAGCTCCGGGTATACAACTCTAGGGTGTTTCTTTTTTTTTTTTCCTTACGCAGTCCCCGGGACGTTAACATATGAATATATATACCCTTTCTTTTCTTTATAGCCCGGAATGCCCCGGCACAAAAAAAAAAAAAAAAAAAGAAAAGAAATATATTCCATTATCCTATTAAGTGTGTGCAATTGTTTCTTATATATTATTGGACTTACAGGCCTCTCAGTGTCTGGTTGCCGGCTGTAGTGCTGCTCTGCAAGATCCGTGCGGCCATGACGTTTGTCGGGGCCACGCCCCCTGTGCAGTGCTGCTTCCTGATTCCGTGGTCTGGCATCATGAAAACTGTTTTGCCTGCTACGACTTGGTACATCAGCTAACCCTCTTCGGTAAGTTTACCGCACTGCTGGTTCTATGTTTTTATTGTTAAAAAAAAAAAAAAAAAAATATTGAAATGAGATAAAATAAATGATCAATTAAAATTTCTTTAAATTAAATTACATTGATTAATCAATAATTATAGAATAATGTTCAAGGAATTTACTTGGTATTGACACATTCCTTGCATTACAGGCTGAGCAGTCTATTAAGGATGCTGCACTCTCCGCCCTCAAGATCTGGGTTGGAGGGTTTGGACGGAACGTAGGGAAGGCTAAGCCGTATACTATTCTGTCCCGAGATATGGCGACTTTGCTCTTCCCAGCCGGAAAATCTGCCGGATACGTCGATCCAAAAGTAGCGGCACCGATTATCAAATCAATCCAAGACTCAGTTATTGAACAGCAAGAGGCGGAATTGCCGGACCTTGGACTAGAAGAAGTCTCACTTGAAGTGGTTGAGAATTTGCCCGTTACACTAGGCACGGGTACAGGTAACAGTGTTAATGAGGCTAGCTTAGTTAGTCACCGGGATCTTTCCTTGAGTGACTCTGATTCTTCCTCTCCTTCTACTTCCAATTCCTTCATGGGTTTCACAGGAGGTTGTGCCCCCTCCCAGGTTGCACTCCTTTTCTGTATTCCTAAACTAAAGAAAAAACCTGCGGGTAAAACTTGCTTAAAGGCAGATCAGAGACAATGCCAAGGCCTGGGCAGTCACCAGAGGTTCATACACATATTAAAACTAAAATAAAGTCGCTTTCCAACCTTCAATCCCAAGGTCTCAAGGAGGGAATTCTTCCTATTGCCCTACCAGTCCCATTCCATTAACTTCTAGGGACCGGATACCTCATAAGGTACTGCAAGAGGGACAGGATGATTCTCCTTCCGTTGACCAAGACCAGTTCAACACAAATATTCTAAATCAGGTCAGTAGCCTTGGTAGCTTACTCAGCTCAGTTGCAGCAAGGTTTGAAGAAGTGTTTAGCAGGTTAGGTGCTCAGGACTCCCTGATTGCAGGTCTCAGACAGGAGTCGGCAGTTTCGGCCCCTTCTAGTAGCTTGATGCAAGCTCAGAGCATGCCTGACGGGTCCACGCTCCCTCCTTTCCACCCCGGTAATCCCTGGAGGGTGGGCTAACTTCGCTCCGTTTGTCAATGGGATGTTGACTATAGAAGGTTGCGGCACACGTAGGCTCGAGGATTTCGAGTTTTTCCCTGAAGGTTTACAGCCTCCATTTATAGGCTATGTTAGGCTTACGGAGGCAGCTCTGGTTAGAGAGGATAAGGTCCCCAAGGAGACTGTTATCCTTTCTAGAGATCAGGCTCAGCAAACATGGATACGGAGCCTAGAAGAGTGGGACTGCTCAAATACTAGAGTAACAGCTTTTAAAAGTCCTTTCACCATGTTTACAACTGATGTCGGGAACCCCTTACCTTTTACATCAAAGGTAGCAGAACTTACACTCCAGGCAGTGACTCGGGAAGAGCCCATGCCCCAGCTTAGGGAGACAGATCCCACATCTTTACTACTCCCAGGTAGGGAGGATTTGTGGGAGGATTTGCCAGCTACGTTCTCGGTAGGCAAGCTGAAGCCAGATTGTGCAATCACCATTGTTTAGTGAACGCCTTCCTAGGCTGTCAGACGCATTGATCCAAGCCGAATTTGACGCTTAAGACACGTCTCGCAAGGTCTCTTAACTCCCTAGTGATGACAGAGACGGCGGCTCGGAGTACGCTCAGGAGCTGCTGTTTAAGGTCATTGCGAAGTCGTTACTTTTAAGCATGCAATGTGACTTGTACGACTTTGCGATTGCTAGGAGAAATTGCAGGAAGCATGTTCTATCTGAGGCTACGATCAGGCACGAACCCAACAAGCTTCTAGCTTCCTCAATCTGGGGTGCAGATCTCTTCCCAGCTTCAGCAGTAACCGAGGTTCAGAGCGAGGCATCACGTCTTAACCAAAGCATCAGGTTGCGTTGGGGAATCCCTTTCAAAAGGAAATCAGAGTCTTCTTCCTCCAGTTTTAGGGCTAGGAAGAGGCAAAGGAAGTTCCAACCTTTCCAAGTCCCGCAACAGCATCCTGTGCTACAAGCTGTTCCAATTCAACAGGTATCCCAGCCTTCGACTTCTAAGGCTCAGCCTCAGCAACAGCATCAATTTGTCTTCCTTTCGCCGCCGTCTAACCAACAGGTCTCCTCACAGTATTCAGTGTCGCCCGCTTTTAACCCGGTCTATGAGTCGGGCATTTCACCCCTTTACCAGAGTTGCTAGGGGTGGCAGGGCTAGAGGATCCTTTCGCCAGCGCGGAGGAGCCAGAGCCCAAGGGCGAGCTAGAGGTGCAAGGTCAGGCAGAGGATCCCGGCCTTCATCATCTCAATGAAGTTTCTCAGGTAGGAGGCAGGCTGTACCTCTTTCGTCATCGTTGGGGGTTCAGCAGTTGGGCAAAAAGCATAGTATCCAGAGGCCTAGGCTGGAGTTGGATCAAAGGTCCTCCTCCACCCATCACCTTCTATCAGGAACCAACGCAGGAATTGATGGATTACTCCAATGACCTTCTCCAGAAGGGAGCAATCTCCAGGCCGAAGAACTTGAACTTGAAATTTCAGGTCCGTCTTATTCAGCGTCCCAAAGAAAGGACCGACAAAAGAAGGGTGATCTTAGACTTGTCCCGTCTAAACTTGTACATTCGTTGCGACAAGTTCAAAAATGCTGACCATCTCTCAGGTGCGGACCTTACTTCCCCGTGGGGGCCGTCACCACCTCTATAGATCCTACAGACGCCTACTATCATGTCCCCCCGATAAGCTCGGCACTTCCGACCATTCCTCGACTTCAAACTAGGGAAAGAAGCCTACTCCTTCAAAGTAATGCCCTTCGGGCTAAATATAGCACCAAGGGTTTTCACGAAACTGGCGGAGGCAGTGGTGCAGGAGCTAAGATCCCAGGGTATATTGGTGGTGGCGTACCTAGACGATTGGCTCATCTGGGAGATGGACAAAGGCAAATGTATGAAAGCCACGGACAAGGTCATGTCTTTCCTGGAATATTTAGGGTTCAAGATCAACAGGACCAAGTCCCGGTTGACTCCGGAGTCAAGTTCCAGTGGCTAGGGATTCATTGGGACTTGGATTCTCACACTCTTTCCATTCCAGCAGGAAAGAGAAAGGAGATTGCCAAGGCAACAAGACAATTCTTAAAGTGCAAAGAGACTTCGAGAAGGAATCAGGAGAGGATACCTAGGCGCTCCAGTTTGCCTCAGTCACGGACGTTCTGTTGAAAGCCAAGCTCAAGGACATCAATCGAGTTTGGCGTTCGAAGGCAAATGCCAAGTGTCGGGACAAGTTCGCCCGGATACCTCTGATTCTCAGAAAACGCCTGCGCCCATGGACAAAGGCCGCCAACCTAGCCAAGGAGTTACCGTTGCAGTTTCCTCCCCCGTCCCTAGTGGTGCATACGGACGCATCGCTGACAGGTTGGGGAGGTTATTCACAGCACGAGAAGGTTCAGGGAACTTGGTCACCTCACTTCCAAACACTTCACATCAACATTCTGGAAGCTATGGCAGTGTTTCTGACTTTAAAAAAGCTCCGTCCTCCAAAGAAGACTCATATCAGGTTGGTCCTCGACAGTGCAGTAGTAGTACACTGTATAAACAGAGGTGGTTCAAAGTCAAGTCATGTGAACCACGGGATGATAGCAATCTTTTCTCTAGCAGCCAAGAACACCTGGCATCCTGTCGGCTACTCACCTGGCAGGAGTCCACAATGTAGTGGCAGACGCCCTGTCTCGGTCGGTCCCTCTGGAATCAGAATGGTCACTGGACCAAGAATCCTTCAAGATGGTTTGCCAAAGAGTACCAGGTCTAGAAGTAGATCTGTTTGCCACAGAGGCAAACCACAAGCTGCCTTGTTACGTAGCCCCAATCTGGACCCTCTGGCATACGCTACGGACGCCCTGAGCATAGATTGGAACCAGTGGACGAAGATCTATGTATTCCCTCCCAGTGAACCTTCTCCGAAGGTGCTGCACAAGTTGAGATCCTTCGAAGGTCAGGTGGCTCTCATAGCCCCTCACTGGCCCAAGAGCAACTGGTTTCCCCTTCTCCCTGAACTAGGTCTTCGCCCTCACCCTCTCCCGGACTTGAGACTATCACAACAAGTTCAAACGAGGACTGTGTTCGATTCCTCAGGTCTTCACAAAACCCTAACTTTATGGATTTCATGAAGTTTGCAGGTAAGAGAGTAGGCGACATTGATCCACAGAACATGTTGTTCTTGGAGTCAGACAAGAGAGAGTCTACGCTTCGCCAGTATGACTCAGCAGTTAAGAAATTGTCTTCGTTCCTCAGAGAATCAAATATCAAAGTAATGACATTGAACGTGGCCATAACCTTCTTCAGGTCTGTTTGAACAAGGCTTGGCAGCTGCAACAATAACAACCACTAAGTCAGCTCTGAAAAAGATTTTTCTTCTCGGGTTTGGTATCAATCTAACCGAGTCTTATTTCACCTCTATCCCAAGGGCATGTGCACGTCTACGGCCCATCACAGACCGTCGTCAGTGTCATGGTTTCTTAATGATGTTCTTAGGTTAGCCTCGGAAACAGACAACTTCAAATGTGATTACCAAACCATTTTGCGTAAAACTCTGTTCTTATTGAGTCTAGCTTCAGGTGCCAGAATATCAGAGCTGTCATCTTTATCTAGAGATGAAGCGCATATTGAGTTCCTTTCCTCGGGGGACGTGTTGCTTTCGCCAAATAAGCAATTTCTAGCTAAGAATGAAGACCCCTTGATGAGGTGGCTCCATGGAAGATTGTCCCGCTTCCGCAGGATCCATCGTTATGTCCTGTTAAAATCTTAAGGGACTATTTATCTAGGACGTCTACCTATTCCGAAGGCCCCCTTTTCATTAGAAAAGATGGTGGTACACTATCTCTAAAAGGCATTAGGCAGCAGATTTTATATTTTATCAAGAAAGCCAGCCCAGGGTCATTCCCCAAGGTGCATGACATTCGGGCAATAGCAACTTCTGTTAACTTCTTCAAATATATGGACTTTGATGATCTGAAGAAGTATACTGGTTGGAAGTCACCCTTGGTTTTCAAAAAGCACTACCTTAAGTCTTTAGTGGATCTTAAATATCATGCAATAGCTGCAGGAAGGCCAGTGTCTCCTACTGCTACATCATTATAGTACCGTCCTTGTGTCATATGAATCTTTTCAATTATGCCAGCCTCATTAACATTTTACCTACCTCAGCAAATGCCTTAGCTATTAGAATAAGTGTATAATTGTGTATAGTTTACGTACATACAACAAATTATCTGTAATTATTTTATTATGTATGTGACTTGTTGCAAATGTTGCCCCATGTTTGGCTATACATATAGTATATTTTGTAAATAAATTGTATTTTTTCCAATTCTAAAATATTTTATTATTCCTTTGATTCATTAATATGATTTTTCCTTTCAGGATAGTAGGTATAGCTTGGTGTTTCTCTGGTACAATTTCACGGAACGACACGGCTGCCCAGCCCAGAAAAGGGATTTTGACGTAGGAAAAATCTATTTCTGGGCGAGGAAGCCGTGTCGCCCAGTGAAAATCCCCCCACTTTTTCCTTTTTTTCCCCCCCTTGCTGTGCACCAAGCTTCTTTGCTATCGATAAGTATGACGCCGCAGTCCCCTTCAACAGGGTAGCTGGGTGTGACCTATAGGTCGGCTCCCCGTTTTCAGGGTCTTTTGATGAGGAAAAGGCTAATTGGAGGGGTTGCTGTGGTAGTGTTTAACACTCGCCCCAGTTCTATACGACACCTTTTATTTAGGTGAGCGAGTCAGAGACTTCTGACATGTCCAATTTAGCAGTTCTCTGGTATCATAGCAATATTTTACTAGAAATAGTGCTAAAGAGGACACATTTCACCGGGCGACACGGCTTCCTCGCCCAGAAATAGATTTTTCCTACGTCAAAATCCCTTAATTATTATATTAAGTAATTGAATAAGGATATTGATATTTACAATTCTAAAGAGTGTAACAACCCTTTACTGTTTGGATCTGATAAAAGGTATACACACAAATTGAGCGTGAAGTCCAGACTTTTTTTTTTTCTTTTTTTTAGTTCCAGTATTCCACTGAGACTGAATGTCCAAGGAGTTTAACTGTCAATCATTTTTGCTTTTATTCATATAAAATAAGCCCTTTATGTGAAGGATATATTGATTTTTAGGTAATGCAATGCTTCTTGTGTGATTTCTTAAATTTGTAATTTTCTTTTGCAGGCATCAATGTTTGGCAAAAGTTTCATTCCAGAAATTAATCCTGAGCCGTGCAAGAAAGCTATATTTACTCTACGGGTTCTTAATGCTGTGAGAGATTACAGAGTAGGTAAGTGTATATTTAAAGAGTGAATTCCAGAATGTTTTTGTATTTCTGAAAATGCACAAAAGACACTTTTGCGCTTTCATCCATTTTGTTGAACTTGGTCACTAAAATATCCAAATGATTTAGAAGCAAATTTCTAAATAAATCTGAATGTATAACTATATCTTAACCAGCCCTCTGTTTCTTCCAATGGGCTCTCTGGAGAAAAGACAAGATAATAGTCACAGCCATATTCATACTTCAAAAATCAGAATTGAGGATGAAACTTCTTTGCAGGAAACCTACCAAAATGTAGTTGCTTTACACACCTACAAAGCAGGCTCATTGAAATAGCTACAGGCACACACACCATCATTCGCCTACATCATTCCTGGAATTCCAGTTTTAAACAAATTTAGCTTGATTAGAGTCTAACAATCAAAATATAAAATTTCATTTGTTGGTAATTGTAAGAAATACAAAGCAGTTTTTAACTGATGATATGGAATGAGTGTAAGATGATTTTGATAGTAAGCTGTGCTGTAAAATTCAAATTCTAGTACATATATTTACTCTTTTTAATGAGATTCTTATGTTTCCTGATAATAATGCTATGCAGTAATTTTTAGTTGTATCTTAAAATGTGTGTGACAATCTCCTTTATTATCCATATGATCTGTTGAAAAATATTAAATATTCCTAGATTTTCCTAAATTTTTAAATATGCAGTATGCAATACAGAAGCAGCTTCAGAAATTACAGTGCTTTATGTGCATAACTCAAAGTAATATTTTATTCACTTAGAATCAGTTTATCTGAATGATCTCCCAACTCTTTAATAAAGGCCTTGGACATAATTCCTTTCCTGTGTGAACAAAAATTGTCAGTACATATTAGAATAAATTTGGAAAGTGTATTATTTTATTTTGTGACATAAAGGAAAAAATGGAGCATATTGAATTTTGTGATGTGAAGATTGTAGACAACATTGGCTGTTTGTTTTTACATTGCATGTTCTTTTTCTTTTAGGGCTGCCTCTAACATGGAGCCAACTAGAACATCTGACTCTCCCAGTGCTCCTAGACAGACTTGTTTTCCGCAGACTCTTTCCCTTAGCTTTGCAAATAGCTGGTTTTTTAAAGCTACCGGAATCTGATGGTGCCTCACGAATCTTAGCTCACTGGGCTTGTTACAAGGTCTGTAAAATCTTCTACAGCATTGCCTTTTTCTTATTTAGATGGGAATATGTCAGAGCAAATATTGATATTGAGATACTTATCATTCTTGTCTTTTCAGGTTCTTCAACCATCTCAAAAGAGTGATGAACAAATTGCCAAAGAAATCAATAGTAAGTTAGGATATACCCCAGGCATATCATATACCGATATTGCCAATCGCGCTGACAGAGCTGGAAGAAAACAGTTGGCAGTAAAAGTATGTTTTCTTATTTTATATGTTTGGTTTAAATGCCTTGTGTCTGGGTGACATATACAGTGGACCCCCGCTAAATCGCGGTTCTGCAATCGTGGATTCAGTACTTCACTGTTTTTTCTGTAAAGCATATCCCCATATATATTCCAGGAAATTCACTGCTTCAAAGCAGTATTGACTAATTACTGTATTTTCATTTTATTTTCATGAATGAATACATTATTTATGCTAAAAGAATTAATTTACTAATTTACAAATAGTATTGATATTAATTTAGACAGCAAATATCAATCAAACATTATAAGTAAAATCCCTTAATATTAATTTATCATCATCCTAATACGTACTGTATAAAAAAAATTTCACCCCTCCATCTCTCTCTCTCCATGACAACACACTATTGGTTGAAGGAGTGGGAAGTAGCCAATGACAATAAAGCATGTAGCTTGATGCTTTGTATGTAGTACAGTGGTACCTCGAGATACGAAAGGCTCAACTTACGAAAAACTTGAGATACGAAAGCTGACAAAAAAAATTTTACTGCTCTACATACGAAAAGTTTTCAAGATACAAAAGGTTTCTGAAAGTCTGAGATTCGCCCGATAACAATTTTGAAACTCGCGCCGCGCGCCGCCATCTTAGTTCTAGTAGACTTGCCACCATCCTCCTGCTCTCCCATTGGTTCCTGATGCTAGCCAAGCCATGAGATCCTTCTCTCCTATTGGACAGCATCCCTCCCATCATGCATCTTACGTGGGTGGCGTGCCTTCGCTCGGCCACTTCGCACCCGAAGCTTTATCGTACGCATGCGGCATTCATTCGGTCCAACGATTTCGTTTAGAATCGTAAATTCGTTAGTGATTTCGTTGTGCTACTTTATTGTATTGTGAGAACCTAATTAGTATACGTACTACATACGTAACTTAATTACGTACATTACATATGGGTCCCAAGAAAGTTGCTGAAGTTCACAGAAAGAAGAGAATGTTTTCTATGGAGACAAAGATGGAGATAATAAAAAAGTATGAAGCTGGCTTGCGGTTGAGTGTGATCGCTAAGGAATACGGCCGAAATCCATCGACGATAAGCACCATCCTTAAGCAGAAGGAAGCCATCAAAGCAGCTACACCTTCCAAGGGCATGACTATTTTGTCCAACAAGAGGAGCCATGTGCATAATGAAATAGAAAGGCTGCTTCTTGTATGGATCGAGGACAAAGAAATCGATGGCGATACGATTACCAAGACGGCAATCTGCCAGAAGGCCAGCGCTATTTTCGGCGATTTGATTGCCCAAGCCGAAGACGACAGCGGAAAGGGGACATCAATGGCAACCCCAGAGTTCAAGGCTTCTTATGGGTGGTTTGAAAAATTCCGTAAACGGACTGGCATCTATTACATAAAGTATAAAAAAGTAAAAAGAAATGTAAAAATAAAAAAAAATAAAAAATAAATTTTATTTTAAGTTTTTTGTAAAGTTAAGTGTTACAGTTTTGTTAATGCGTTTTGTAAAGTTTAGTTTGTTTTTCTGACATTTTTTTATGTGTTTCGTAAAGTTAAGTGTACGTATCTGCCTTTTGTCCTCCTCCTCCTCTGCCGCCACTTTCGGAGATAGCCTCACTCGAAAGGTAAACTTCCACATTTTACATTACAGTAATAATATTTCTTGTACACTAATATACACTTTATTTTCAGGTTTTGCATTTTTATTATTAAGTTACGTATTGAATGGTCCAAATTGTTGTAGTATTTCATTGTTTATAGGTCAATTTACCTTTATTATGAAATTTACTGGGGTGTTTTTGGAGGGCTTGGAACGGATTAGCCATTTTACATGTAAAATGTGGTCCAAGATACGAAAACCTCATGATACGAAAGGCGCCTCGGAACGGATTAATTTTGTATCTCGAGGTATTACTGTACTGTCGACAGTGTATAAGTTGTATTTTTGTTCCCCCCCTTTCTCTCTCTCTCTCTCTCTCTCTCTCTCTCTCTCTCTCTCTCTCTCTCTCTCTCTCTCTCTCTCTCTCTCTCTCTCAGTGATATGAGAAAATTTTTATGCAAATGTAATATGTAGCTTTTTGTAGGATTAATAATTTATTTATTAAGTTTCAGATATTAATATTTATGCAAAAACAGCAAAATAATTCAATATTAAATGAAAATTCCTTAATATCGAGAGGTGAACCTCCCTCAAGCAGCATCGGAACTTTAAGCCAATCAGCAACTAGCAGCACTAAATTCTCCCCTGCGATGGCTGTTCTAATCCTTGCAACCAATAGCATGTCACAAGCCAATCTGCATTGAGGTAACATGTCCTTTATTTATACCCTGCTGTGTGATTCACTACTTCTAACCCTCCCAACCAATAACAGAGAGAGAAAAATGTTAGTGTGTAATACAGTATATACTATCTCTCACATTGACATTTTGTTGTTTACATTAGTATTAATATTTGAAAATTAGTAAGTCATGTATTTATCAAACATAACAAACATGCTTATTACATAATGCATAGAAATTCTCTCTTTATCTCAGTGAGAGAGAGAGAGAGAGAGAGAGAGAGAGAGAGAGAGAGAGAGAGAGAGAGAAGGGGCTCTATAGCTCTGCATGAGGTATACACCGCCATAGATCTGAGGACTTGCAAGGCTGAGAGGGACATGTTGCCAACAAAGCAGGAGCAGAAGCAGGAGAGAGGAAAAATAAATGCTAGTGACAGATACCAAAGCATCTTATTACAAGTTTTGTCATTGGCTACCTCCAACTCTTTCATCCAAAAGCAGTCATCATACGAAGAGAGAGAAGGGGTGGGTGTATTATTTGTGATGAATCTTACCTACTGTTAAAGTTAGCTATATCTTTGAGCTGATTAGGCGAGTCGACATTCAAGCAAAAAATCAAATGGCTGCCCGGATGACTGTCTAGCTTATCTGTTCGCCACCAGGTGTGTTTAGAATGTTTTAGCTCTTACCAGAATTCTCCTTGCCGCTATTGTGGTTAGGCGATTGTTGGTATTCTATAAAGTTTGGCTATTTTACATGTATTTAAAGCAAAGTATTGTAATTTCATTTTCCTAGGATATCTTCCACTGGAAGCAAAACCAATAACATCAGGCTATGTAGGAATGATTTTGGTGTAAGGAGGAGGTTGGAATTTGAAGTGGAGCACCATTCGGTTTATACCAGTTACAAGGGTACAGAGTGTGATCCTGGAACTAGATGTGAAGAATGTAGGGAATGGTTCTGAAAAATTTATGCCTGAATATGTCAGATATGGGAAGGAAGGGAATCTAAAAGATTGTGAAAGCAATTGGTTGGATCAGGACTTGTACCTGTCAGTTCTATCCTACTTTAGTGTCCATTCATCTGCAGCTATCCATACTCAGACTAGGCATTTTGGTAGTGCTAGTATTGACTTCCTTTGTAGCTCCACCTTCTGCTCCTCATTTGGTTCAGGAAGAGTGTATCGAGAGGTTGGAATATGATGTTGAACCTATTTTTAGTTGTAATACAAGTTCAACTGAGTTCGTGACGGGAATGTTCCAAATCCCTCCATAGTGTGTGCTCTTTTTCGTGTTTCCCTGTTAGAAGTAAGGTGTTGGTGCCCTCGTCTGTACGTAGCCCGAGCCTAGGACTGCCATGCGACAGTTGGTAATGTCCACCGCCAGGGAACCAGGTTGGTTCTCGGGGTGATGGGGTTCTGTGCCTTCCAATATCTACTTTGCCCTTTTCACGGTCTGAATCTTGTTTAAAGTGACTGCCTAAGGACCATTAAAGCGTTCGCATAAGGACCGTTTTGGTAAACATTAAACCTTTCTCCTTAGGCACATTCTGCCGTCATCACCACCTACTTTGAGGTTTTAGCATGCATAGGATTAATAATATATAATATAGGTATAGACATTAGACAATTTTATTGAGGTGATAATGTGTCTGTAGTGAGTTTTACACATTCTGATATTATGTCGACTCAGTCACCTGTTTATCCAATCTCTCTTGTTTTGGTTATTCTAAATTCTCATCTCCTAGCCTATTCCTCTTTCTGTGAAATGCTTGTGTTTGTTCTTTGCATGCTTTTTCTTCAGCCATCAGCAAATCCCTTACTACTGCCTTGATTAATGTTTCTCGTTGAAGTCTACACTGTCTATAGTATCTAAGGTTCTCTCCAAGTAAGATATTATTCTAGCTTCAGAGCTTTCTAATGACGTGTCGTATAGGAATGCTTTCAAGTATATACAATCACTTTCGGACAAGGCGGGAGAGTCGTAACTCCTCTCCCACTGCCTCCCAATCTTTCCCATTTTCATGTGCCTCGTTTTCATTCCCTCAGTTACTCATGCAGACCGTGTTGACTTGTGCAGACGTAGTTGACTTGTGCGGACTTGGCCATGTCCTGAGTTGCTTGAGACTGCTTTCCTTTCATCAAGTCGTGGTGAATGCGATACAGCACTTGGCTGCTGTCGCCAAGGGTTGCGAAGAAAGAGCAATCCTTTAACCTCTTTTGTTTACCTCCTGTCGGCAGCTGTCTCCTCCTATTGCCTGCTGGTGGAAGAAGAGTTTGAAATGGAGTTAGAGGAACTTGTTCGTCTGGTCGGTGTTTGTTGCAACATTACGCTTCGCTGTATCCTCATTTAATTGAGGAAAGAGGCTACATAGAGAATATGTCTTGCTTGTCTTAGCATATTTTGGCGCCCTCTAAATATTGGAGAAGAGAACCAACGCTTTCTCCTATTAGAGCGCATTTCATTACTTTTCTTGTGGTCGGACGTACAAATCTCCATTTAGGTCTGCCTTGGCAAGTCGTCTTGTTTCTTATAAATCGCGGAGAGCCAAAGACCGCCTCTTTCAATACCAACCCTTATTGGCGCTTTAATTGCCTTAAGTAGGAGGTTCGGTTTTTTTTCTCTTTCCTGTGGGGAAACAAACTCGGGACTGACAGACAAGGTGATGGAGTTTCAGTTTAGCTTGTTGAGTTGTTACCTTTTACTCAGTAGCTACGTTATTTCGTCTCTGTGTCAGCTTAGAGAAGTGGAGGCACTGACCCAGCGAGTTTGTGAAGCCAGCTTTTAAGGGTTTGGTGCCAGCGGGAGTTTAGTGAGGAAGAGAGTTTACTCATTTCTGATGCTGCAGGGTAATGTCCTCATGCTTATACTCACTGGGTTTGGAAGAAGTGAGAACACTATTGCTTCCTGACTGATTATGCAGCCCAGGTTAAGGAGATAAGGGAGTATCTATTGTTAGTCTTATTTTATACCTTTTGGGGGTAAGTGCAGACCTCAGGCTCTGGGATATGGACAGTTGCAACCTCCTGACATGCATGGAGAGACTTAGGACCAGTACTTTCTTTTTTGGTTATCCTCCACTGGTTTAATCTCCCTCTTATAGCTGTTACGGCCTCTGAGGGAGGTCCGCTTCAGGTTCGATATGAAATAAACAAAAAAAAATATTTCAACACCAACAGTTGAAACTGGGGATACAAATATAGAAAGAAACACTAACACAACAAAGGTTTATTTACAAGCTTACTAACAAAGGTTAATGCAGAATGGTATCTCCTATTTACATAAAAAAATAGAATCTTACACTGCATGTACTGGGGGAACAGCGAGGCAATTCAAATACTTGCTAGTCAATTTGGCAATTCGAAGGCTTTTCATCTAAATATTTCAACACCAACAGTTGAAACTGGGGATACAAATATAGAAAGAAACACTAACACAACAAAGGTTTATTTACAAGCTTACTAACAAAGGTTAATGCAGAATGGTATCTCCTATTTACATAAAAAAATAGAATCTTACACTGCATGTACTGGGGGAACAGCGAGGCAATTCAAAGACTTGCTAGTCAATTTGGCAATTCGAAGGCTTTTCATCTAATCCTTTGGGCCAGCCCTGTGAGAGCTGGAAGTCAGCTCAGTGGTCTGGTTAAACTATTTTTATAATAAATAATATAGATTTAACTTGGGTCCTGTGGTGGCTGCTCATCAAGTGGTATGGCTCACCTGGCTTCCTTACTGGGACTGGCTTGGTTAAACTATTTTTATAATAAATAATATAAATTTAACTTGGGGTCCTTTGGTGGCTGCTCATCAAGTTGTATGACTCACCTGGCTCCCCTACAGGGAGAGGTAGCATCTTGCCTAAGGTGTACGTTAGCAAAAAGAGAATGTGAGTGAGGGACTGGTCTCCTCCCTTTTCCTCTCTCGTAGAAGACAGGTAAGTGGCAAACCGTCACATGCTGGTTAGGTTTGTCATGCAGGTCAGCCTACATAACTGAGTACCCTGTCTATAATTGTGTAAATTATTAGATGCAAATCCTTCCCCTCTCTCTAGCAAAGGGAGAGTGGGGCTGACAGTAAAACAAACCTGTTGGTTTTACTAGCCTTTTATTGTCTCCAAGTTTAAGGTTCATCCAAGCCCTTTTTGAAATAATGACACAAACATTAATTCAAAAGGCCAAGATCATAGGCATGGGACTCCATCTTCAGCTCTTCAAGACCAGGAAGAGAGGCCCAGGTAAGCAGAGCTACCAGTCGGTTCAGAGATTTAACCAGAATCCACCCACCAAAGGTGAAAGTCTTATGTCAAGACCAAAAGTTTGTAATTTTAAAGTAATTTGTATTTTTTCTAAAATACAAACCTGGAGGCCTTTACATTAACCCCTTCGCCACCAGCCTGCTGCATTGCTGCAAATGCTTACATACCGCATGAGACCCCCTGTCAACCGCGAGTATCAATCATTACTTGCTCCCACTAAATTTTATGTTATTCATATTTTTCCTTTATATTCTTATGTGAAAACATTGTGTGTGCGGATATCAATGAATATTTTTTACCCCATTGTCAAAAAATTACAAAAAATATAGTAAGAATATCGGAAAAAATAGGAATATTTAGTGGAAAAAGTAATTGCAGAAGTAGGAACTGTTATAAAGTAGTAGAAATAGTAAAGTAATAAAAAAGGGATTTTGACGTAGGAAAAATCTATTTCTGGGTGATTGGCTCGTGTCGCCCTATGAAACGGATTCCTTATTTAATATCATTCTTTCTAGGTAAAATTAATCTAAAATTACCAGAGAAAAACAAAATTAAGAAAATGTCAGTAAAACTGACTCGCTCACTCTTTAAAAGAAGTGTCGGTATGAGAATAGGGGCGAGTGGGAACACTACCACGAGACATTCACCAATTAGACCTTCCAATCAAAATCCCCACTAGAGAGAGCTGATACCAAACGGGCGATGCGGCCGCTACTACTACTACTAGGGGACGCCACGGACAGCAGCGCCCCTAGCGGTCATCCTTAATCTATGAACATCTTGTCCTGCAGGGGGGGGCAATCAATACAGGGCGGGTTTCATAGGGCGACACGAGCCAATCACCCAGAAATAGATTTTTCCTACGTCAAAATCCCTTTTCTGGGCTCAGCTCGTGTCGGCCTATGAAAGAGTACCAGAGAAACAGACAAGATGGGAAAAAAGGACAAATGAAAATCAGTTGTAAAAATGAGGGATATAATATAAGTAAATCAGTTATTACAGCATATAAACTAAGTACTTAAGGCTAACTTATTTTAAACAATGACATAAAAGAAAGTTAGTAATGTAAAAGTACTTAAAATTATAGTAAACATAGTAAAATACAATAATGCAGTGTAATTTAACAAAATAGATTCACTTAGATAACGTATTTACAAAATATACAAACACATTGTTTCCTACCCTAGCATAAAAATAAAAAAAGGGTAGGTACACTGAAGTACATTAGCAGTACATAGTGTGGATGTCCCTAGCAAAAAAAATAAGGGACAATCCACTAATATGATCTCAGCGGCTAAGGCTAGAATATCCGAGTAGCATGGCGATAGGGTGAGGCATGTTGGACGAGGTAGGTAGAGAGGAGACCTGGATCTATACTACGACTACTATACAGTATCAGGGGAAACAATGTTTCCCGCTGCTACTGCAGAAAATTTAAAGATTCCAAGGACTTTAGATAGTGACGTTTAAAGACTGTCGGAGATTTCCATCCAGTATACTTTTAAGATCCTCAAAGTTCATATGTTGAAAGTAATTAATTGAGGTGGCTACTCCCTGATGTCATGTGCTTTTGGAAATGAATCAGGATTGGCTTGTTCAATGAAGTAAAGGATTTGTTGTCTAAGACCTTTTACTGATAAAGTACCCCACCTTTTTCTCTCATGAAGAGAGAACCTGAGGATCTTGAGGATGTACGAGATAGAAAGGCTCTTAAAGTTGATACTGGGCAGAGAGAAGGGTCTTGCGGAAGTGGGATGACTTTTACCAAGGAGCCCACCTTGCGAGGGGATCCTCATTTTTAGCCAAAAAACTACGATCCGGAGCAAGCAGAACTTCTCCTGAGGGGAGGATTCCACATGACGAGCATCTCTGGATAGAGCCGACAGTTCTGAAATTCTAGCTCCTGAAGCTAGGCTTAATAAGAATAATGTCTTTCTAAGAAGCATTATGAATGTACAAGATGAGTTGTCAGTATCTGATGCTAGTTTGAGGACATCATTTAAGAACCATGAGACTGCAGTAGGCCTTTGAGAAGGTCTAAGTCTAGGCACAGGCTTTAGGGATAGACGTAAATAAGATTCAGTCAGATCTATCTGGAAACCTAACTGAAAGATCTTCTTCAAGCCGAATTTATGAGTAGTAATAGTGCTAGCTGCTAAATAAAACTTTTTCAAACAAGGATCTGAAAAAGGATATAGCTAAATTAACTGTCATGGTTGTAGTGTTTGATTCTTTCAGGAAGGATGCTAATTTTTTAACAGCTGAGTCATATTGTCTAATAGTTGACTCTCTCTTATCTGATTCTAGGAAGAGGATGTTTTGTGGATCAATGTTAGCATCTTTATTAGCCGCAAACTTCATGAAGTCCATAAAGTTAGGGTCTGAAGAATTCCTGAGGAAGCGAACACAGTCCTCATTTGTACTGATTGTGACAGCTTGGGATTGGGAATCCGTTGAGGTTGGAGACCCAATTCCAGAAGCAGAGGGTACCAGTTGCTCTTGGGCCAGTCTGGAGCAATCAGGGCTACTAGTCCCTTGAAAGTCTCAGCTTGCTCAAGACTTTCAAGAGAAGATTCACTGGAGGAAAAACATAAATTTTTCTCCACTGATTCCAATCTAACGACAGGGCGTCCGTGGCATAAGCCAGAGGGTCCAGGTTGGGGGCCACATAGCAAGGAGCTTGTGGTTCGCTTGTGAGGCGAAGAGATCTACTTGGAGACCTGGGACTCTCCGGCATATCCACTGGAATGACCCGTCGTCTAGGGACCATTCTGATTCCAGAGGGGCCGACCGGGACAAGGCGTCTGCTATCACATTTCTTACCCCGCCAGGTGAGTGCGGACAGATGCCATTTGTGTTTGTTTGCTAGTGCAAAGATGGCTATCATGACATGGTTCAAACATGTTTGGATTTGGACCCTCCTCTGTTGATGCAATGAACTACCACTGCACTGTCCAAAACTAGTCTTAGATGAGACTTTTCCGGGGAAGAAGTCTCTTCAGGGTAAGAAATACTGCCATTGCTTCCAGAACGTTTATGTTTGGAGCTGGCGGAATTGGAACTGACCAAGTCCCCTGAACTTGTTTGAATTGAGAATATCCCCCCCACCCGGACAGGGAGGCATCCGTGTGAATGGTTAACACTGGAAGGGGATATTGAAGGGGCACCCGCTTGGCCAGGTTCTTTACTTTTGTCCATGGACGGAGTTGATTGCGAAGGATCTGTGGAATTACTGACAACTTGTCTCGAGATTTGGCGTTTGCTCTCGATCGCCAAACTCGATTTATATCTTTCAGCCTTGCTTTCAGGAGGATATCTGTCACTGAAGCAAACTGAAGGGAACCTAGGATTCTTTCCTGGCTTCTCCTTGATGTTTGCTTGCATTTGAGAAATTGTCTGACAGACTTGGCTATCTCTTTCCGTTTGGCCACTGGAATTGACAGATTGTGGGAAGACAAATCCCATTGGATTCCTAGCCACTGAAAACGAGACTCTGGAGTAAGTCTGGATTTTGTTTTGTTTATCTGGAAACCCAGATGTTCCAGAAATTGAACTACCTTTTTTGTGGCTTTGAGACATTCCTCGACTGTTGGTGCCCAGATCAACCAATCGTCGAGGTATGCTGCTATCATTATTCCCTGAGTTCTCAATTGTTGCACCACTACTTCTGCTATTTTCGTGAATACCCTGGGGGCTACATTCAGACCGAAGGGCATCACTTTGAATGAGAATGTCTGATTTCCTAGCCTGAATCCTAGGAATGGGCGGAAGTGTCTGGCTATAGGGATATGATAGTATGCGTCTGTAAGATCGATGGAGCATGTGACGGCTCCACGAGGGAAGTAAGGTCCTTACCTGCGAGAGGGTAAGCATTTTGAACTTGTCGCAACGAATGAAAGAGTTTAGCCTTGACAAGTCTAAGATTACCCTTCTTTTTGTTGAGCCTTTCTTTGGCAACGCTGAATAAGCGAACCTTGATTGAAATTTTAGATGCTTGACTCTCGCAATAGCTCCTTTCTGAAGGAGTTCCCTCCGCATAATCTGTCAATTCCTTTGATGGTACTTGACGGAATGATTTGATTGGAGGGGGATCTTTGATCCAACTCCAACCCAATCCCTTGGACACTATGCTCTGTGCCCAATGCTGAACCCCACCTGTGACGGAAGAGGAACAGCCTCCCTCCTACCTGGGGAGCCTCATTGTTGATGGGCGGGTTGACCTCCACGCCCTCCTCTGAACTGCCTACTCCTTGCCGCCCTTCCTGTGCCACGCTGGCGAAAGTGGCCTCTCGCTCTGTTACCTCTCGATTGCCTATTAAAGGGAGGGTAAGCCTGACCTTCATACATAGGGTTGAAGGCCGGCGAGAGTGCGTAGGAGGTCGAGGGTTTGTGACTGAGGAGACAGCAGGAGGATGGCTGGGTCTGCTTCGAGTTGAAGGTTGTCCCTGTTGGGTAAACTGGGACGGCCTGAACAAATTGCTGCTGTTGCTGGTGTTTCTGGTAAGGCTGGAACCTTTTACCAGACTTCTTTAGTTTCTTACCAGCAGCAGGGGCGGATTCTTGTTTCCTCTTAGAGGAGATACCCCATCTAGCTCCTAAGGCTCTGGTTGAGCCTAGCAGCCTCGTGGTGTACCTCATTTACAGCGGACTCTGGGAAGAGGTCCGCTCCCCACATGCTGGAAGCCAGGAGTCTGTTAGGTTCGTGCCTAATAGTGCACTCCTGCAGAACGTGCTTTCGGCAATTCCTCCTAGCTTGGAAGAAGTCGAAAGCATCCGTCTGAACCGTTTGAAGCTGGGACTTGGCCAGAATCTTAAATAAAGGTTCTGTGCCATACGAAAGAGCAGCCATCTCTGTGATAATCAGAGAATTGAGGGACCTGCCAAACCTATTTCTAGCGTCGAACTCTGCCTGAATCAAGGAATCAGGAGCCAGCCTTGGGAGCTTTTCGCCAAACTGGTCCATAGCACAGTCCGGTTTTGAGCTTACCAGCGTGAAAGTGGCAGGCAAGTTCTCCCACAATTCTCCGAAAGCTGGGAAGAGCGGAGAAGTAGACTCTGCTTCCCTCAGCTGTGGCATGGGCTCATCCTTGAGGACTGCCTGAAGAGTCGCTTCCTACTATTTTTGTAGCGAACGGAGGAGAAGCCTCCTCCTCCGTCGCAAAAATAGTAAAAGGACTCTTGAAAGCCTGGAGCTTAGTGTTGGTACACTCCCAGTCCTCAAGGCAGTGAACCCATTCGCGTTGAGCGTGATCTCTACTATAGAGAACGTTCTCCCTGGAGATCTTGTCCTCCCTAGTGAGTGCCGCTACGGTCAGCCTAGCATAACCAATGAAAGGCTGCGTCAATCCCGGAGGATAAAACTCGAAGTCCTCAATCCTTCGAGTTCCACACTCCGGGACAGAGATCAATACCATCCTTGAATGGAGCCACTCTCCATGGATTCTCCATGGAGAAGGCTGGTAGCGACTCATAAGGTGGTAGCTGGAGAATACCAGCACTTGCTACTGGGAGACTGGATGAGGAGCCTGAAGCAAGCCCAGCTACTCGGTCCTCGTTCTCTCTAACTCTGTTAGAGAGATCTTGGATGGACTGGCCCGACTGAGACAAAGTGCTCGACAGTTGTGCGAACATTTGTTCGAACCTGGTTCCGAGGGCGGAGACCTGTGAGCCAACCATCTCTCCTACCTGTTGCATCACCACTGCTGAGAAAGCAGTGGGATCAAAGGAGCTAGGTCCCGCTACTCCAACCGGCGTTGCCGGAGTGGATCGGTGGAGGCCGGAGAAGGCATTGGCTCAGCGGGAGCGCGAGCCTTCTCCTTAGAAGCCTTGCTTCTAGAGCTCTTTGAATAGGAAGAGCTCGGCTTAGCCTTCACCGCGTCAGCATAGGAAGTCGAAGACTTCTTAGCTGAAGAAGACGACGACGACTTTTAGAAGTCGTCTTAAACAAGGGTCTTCGGTTCTCTCTGTCCCTTCACCTTTGGGGGTACAGAGAGAGCGGGAGAGCGGGTAGGGATCTCAGATCCCAAAAAGCCTTGGAAAGAAGCGGTAGAAGAAGGGACAGGAGAAGATCCAGGAGCGCCCAAGGAAAGACCTTGGGCACCCGACACACCTACCTCAACTAACAAATCCTCAGCACCTACCGCCATAGGCTCAATATTAAGGTCCAAGGTTGCGACGTCCGGGACCGTCTCCTGCGTGGCCACGGCCCCGAAAGACTGCTGCATCTCTTGCTGGTGGAGGCTATGAGAGGGGGCTGCAGATATGGGGTCAACATACCCTGTTGACTTGCCACCGGGGAAGATCTGAACGGCCAGCTTCTTGTCCAAGATGTAAGGCTGGCCTTTGGCGGCGTTCTTCCCGAAGCCGCCCACCCAAGCTTTCAGGGTTGCTAGGGCGACTTCCCTCACACCGGCAGCCTGAAAGAGAAGGCGAAATGAAGCTTCTAATGGCGAGCGGGGTTAACAAGCTTATGACTAAGTGTTGTTAGTAATACGATAAAAAAGTCTATAATCGACTTACCCCCTCCACCAGCTGACTGACCAGGTCGTAACAGATGGCGCAGGCTTCCGGGTGCCAGACGATCATGTCGTTGTAAGGCGTGGCACACGGGGCGTGAGACCTGCACTCATCGTGGGCGCAGGGGTCGTATAACGTCGCATTGCACCCAAAGGGACCTGACAGTTGGTAGCCTGTAAGTGGAAAGATACATAAGTATCAGGAGAACACTTACAGCCTAACAATTGCTCCACTGGTGCTGGAGCGAGAAAGTTAGATTAAACCAGAGCCCCGCCATAATACGTGTGGTAGCAAGATGGTTGGAGTTTGTCCAAGGCTACGGCGGAGACAAGAGATAGAATCCAACCAGGTGTGGTGGTGAAAATTGAAACCACGACGGAAAACGGCGGAGATGGTATATATATAATATAAATCTAGGAATTCATCGTAAAATTAGGGTATATCCTTAAAAATAACGAAATAAATATCAAACCTTTCCCCCCCCCCCGTCTACTAGAGAGTGCCCGGGTAAGAAAGCAAGCTCCCTTCCGGTAGCGGGGAAAAAGGGAAGGATATAGTAGGCAAGCAATAGACCACTAGTAGTGACCACCCCGCCCGGTACCCGAAACAAGTGGTCGCCCTATACCCCCAGCTGGGGAGAACCCCTGGCCTCCTCAGAGAAGGAGGGAGGAAGGCAACTGAGGTTGTCATGGCAACCAAGGGGTCCCCCAGAAACCCCTCCCATATACCTGGTAGGGAGGGAAGGGGAAGGGTAAGGTGCGATGGAACACGTGACCGCAAGTGGTCTAAGCCGCGATAGCAACACAACCGTGGAAGGGCCACGTGAACCAGGCTGTACCAATACATGGACATGCACCTAGGCTAGCCTAACACCCTAAATAGAACTAAAATTACATCGTAAAGATGGAAAAGACACTTTTAGTAAAAAGAAAAAGAAGCCCAGGAGAGGCAAACTGTTCCGAGGAACAGAAGCCTACTCGGAGCCAGCGATAGCCGATGAAGAGCAAGAGCCGGGATGCTGGGCCAGAAACACAGAATAGCCCTAAATACCAAACTAAGAGAATGGTAAATGGGCTAACCTAGCTAAAAAGGCGATGTAAAAAACGATGAACGTGATATAGTAAGCCCATAAGTATAAGAAGTCCCAGTATGGAAGACCGGGAATTCTTAAAGAGGCAGCATGGCGCCGCCACGAGTCGACCGGGAAACCGTATATGACCTATTAGAAGGAAAATACTGGTTCCTGGAAGACTAAAATACGGTAAAACACTACTTATGAGGCACTTAACTTAGCCGTTGCGATGGCAGCACGTTCCATAATGGAGAATGAGGTAAATCCAGAAAATAGTACACAAGCAAGAAAATGCGTACGACGCTTAGCGCTAATATTAAGGATGTCCGCTAGGGGCGCTGCTGTCCGTGGCGTCCCCTAGTAGTAGTAGTAGCGGCCGCATCGCCCGTTGGTATCAGCTCTCTCTAGTGGGATTTTGATTGGAAGGTCTAATTGGTGAATGTCTCGTGGTAGTGTTCCCACTCGCCCCTATTCTCATACCGACACTTCTTTTAAAGAGTGAGCGAGTCAGTTTTACTGACATTTTCTTAATTTTGTTTTTCTCTGTAATTTTAGATTAATTTTACCTAGAAAGAATGATATTAAGGATCCTTTCATAGGCCGACACGAGCTGAGCCCAGAATAAAGTAGCAGAAAAGTAGTACAGTAGTAGTAAAATAGTAGTAGTGGTAATAGCAGTACTAGTTTTCTTACTGAAACAGTTATTCCTAGGTTTCATACAGAAACTGCATATACATCAATGAATGTTTACGGCACTGGTAATAATAATAATAAAACAGTAATAATAGTAATAATAATAATAATGATAATAAAAGCAACAGCATCTCGTGACCAATACGTATATACATATGGGGCAGTTTATTTACCCCCATTATCATCAGCAAGCTATAAAAAAACACATCTCATCACGAGTAACAGGCCTCCATAGAAGAAGTCCTTTCACCTTACGCTTCCTGTTTTGAATGAAAGTACTACTCTGCCCGAGCATTCATCCATTCACACAATATGTCAATTACATCACCACAAAAAAGGAAAAAAAAAATGCATCACGTAAGCAGTTAAAATCTGGTGTGTAAGCAGGAATCCCATTGCCACCCTCCGTGAATCAGGGAGGCCTGGGTCTGGGCGCAAGTCACAAGATGGATCAGTTATGAACCGCCAGCCTTCGTCGACAAGAGGTTCAATGTCTTCCAAACACTCGTTGTCACTGTCAACCTCTTAAGAAATTATCACTATAATCATCATCTGATAGATTTGGCAGGTACTCAGACCCTGACTCTTAAACACTATCATCTGACATGATACTGAAAAAAAAAAACATATAAAATAACTGCAATCAAAAGGGAAAAAGGTTTAGAATTCAAATCCACATGGTTTACGGACAAAATTGTAATCATCCTTCTCAGATAATAGCCTGAGGCGCACTGGCATATGTTGGCCAGTACCCCTCCTATGAAAATGACGTCACGACGTCCTTTGGACACTCATTGGTTAGAATGAATTGTGGGTGGAGCTTCAGCACCTCTTTCGTACACAATACTGTGTCTGGAAACCATCCAAGCTGAAGAAAACGCTTTGCTTTTCAAGGAGGGATGAAAGACGTACACGCGTATGTCCTGGTCTTTTATTACTGTACTGTAAAAGACGTACATGTGTACGTCCCAGTGCTGAAGTGGTTAATGGCCCACCTCAGCCACCCCTAATTCTTATACCCTAGCCAAAAGGCAAAGTGTAGTGTAGACCGATGAGTGGGCAGGGCTTCCCCTTACTGTCAGTAACTAATTACGTACCTTGTTTGACAGTTAACAGCTATTCCAGCTCACGTTCGCAAGTATATTTCCTAGGTAAACACTCGGTTTGTATGTTATGGATGAATTTTCTTGTGTGAAGCTATATATGAAAACTTCTTTTAAGTGTGACATTCAAGTAGAGGTCCTGCACCTAAAACTCAGCTAATTAATACAAACTTTGTATAGCTACCTCAGTAATCATTTTGAGATTTTAGGGTTTACGTACATAGATAACAAATGCACATAGCAGAGAACTTACTCTTCCAGGTCCATGTGAATATGTGCCTATATGTATATGTATATGAAATTAACATAGATTGTTTCCATTTTTATCAGTGTGGTAGTCCACTTTTTTATGTCATGTTAGGATAATAGCAGTAATTTCATTATCATATTGTTTAATATTACACATATCATGACCATTAGATTTAAATAGATAACATGATTTGGGAGATATGTTTTACTTTATGCTGGTGGTAAACCATTGGTGTATCTGGTTTTCAGATAAGAGCACACACTGTTGCTGAATCCTTCAAGTGTCTCAAGATGTTACTTAGTGGTCTTTTTAAACTAATTAATTTTGATGTGTTAATTATTGTATTATTTTAAAATATTTAAGTAAATTTAAATCTTTAATTAATAGACTAAAATGGTAATATATGTTATCTTTTTAATTATGAAATATTTTGCCCCAAACACAGTTAATCGAATATGAATGCCGTGCTAAGGAGCAAGTTTTAGTTCTCATGAGACTGGGGGAAGCTCAGACAGCACTTAGAAGAGCAATACAAAGTGGTGACACTGATCTCATCTTTACAGTGCTCGATCATTTACGACAGAAACTCCCTTCAGGGGATTTCCTGGTAAGTACAGAAATTAAACTCTAGATTTATGTGATAGGAAAAACATCCTCACCTTCATCCTTGTTGCTTCTTTTAATCTATTATTGCTTTTATGTTTTCTTTTTAATTTTCAATTTACCTATATTGAATGTTTTTCTCAATTTTTGTTTTTATATTTTAGAATGATGTCATAAATGTTGCAGGTTGAATGTTGCATCTTCTTGTATTTATGCATATGTTAGGAATAATGGGTGTATGTATAACTCTTAAGTTAGAATTGCAAGTCTGAGAGTATCACTTGTGTTCAGAATTATAAGCTCTTAGTTTGTTATTGCTAATTTGTAATTACCATCAAATGTCCCTATATGCAGCTCTCATGTCTATGCACTACAAGACAAGAGGCAATTGTTGTCAGTGTAAAGTGATTTCAGAACTTCCATTGCTATCATGTGTGTAACTTTTTACTTACACTCATTTATGTAAGTACCACCATTAGAAAAAAGTCAGAATCTACTCTATCAATGTGTGTGCCATTGGTAATTGAGTGTAGAATACCCCTAAGTGTTATCAAGTTAGATATTTTTACAGAATTCTTTGCTGATGACCTGTTAATAATTATGGTTGAAACAGTTATGATTTTGTGACTGTACCTCCAGAGAGTCAAGGATTCTAGAGATGAATTAACCAGTCTTTTCCAATCCATGCGATGGTCCAGAAGGCCTTCTAAATAGATTACAATCTTTTACTGAGTGAAGAGAGTAGTAATTATAGTAATTAGAGCATATGAAAATATTTCTGATAGCAGTTTCTCGGGTAAAAGTAAGTGCTCTTTAGATAAGGTCATCATTTTCTTCATTGTTTTAAATAAAATGTAGAGGTATTTGCAGCATATGGAACATCTAGGGATCAGTTATTGTAGAGTTGTAGTCCTTATTCTCTTAAAGGATCTAGGCTAGTTGGGTGATCTCTGTTTTCATCTCACTATCCTTCTCTTTATGTATTAAGACACCCTTATGATGTAGTCTTCCTGGGTTGTTTGAGTTATAACCCATGTTAATTGGAATCCCAGAGAAGATAGTCTATACTCTATATCAGATGGAGCAATGTTTTTCATTTATTGCTTTTTATTTGAAGTGGAATACTTGTACCTATGTACATGTTGAAAACTAGAAACCAGTTATTAAAAATCAAAATGATGTGTCAGAGGTAGCCAAAATTTTTTGCTGACAACAGCATTTTATATCAAAATTTAAAAGGTTGGAAAAATAATAAAGTTATGTGGTGGAATCTTAACAGCTTGATTACCTCCTTTCCCCACATGCCATATTCCACTTGTCAAAGGCTAACTACAAGTAGAATCGCAGGCATCACATTTCTTCAAGCAATACCATTTGAAGACAGCAAATGTATCCACTCAGAAGTACTCTTTCATATCAACTCTACTTTTCTTTGCGGGTACAATTTTTTTTCTTTTTTATTCTTTGTCATCGAGAATAATATGTTGAACTCATCCCGAGTTGTGGAGACTAGAGTAATGTTCAACAAATACCTGAGCCAGGTCAGTGTTGGGTGGTACTGGAATCAGGCACTCGTGCTTAATTTTCACATCAACAGTGGTTCATCCAAACTGAAGCCTATTCAATATGCATATTATAATGGCACTCGCTTTCTATACTGATTGAGAAAGACTCATACTTTTACTTTTTGCTTTCATCATAATTTATCAGGTTGTGGAGAAAAGCCCTACTCCTTCCTATGTACCCCCTGACCTCCATATCTGTCTCTTGTGGCTGGGCTTTACTACTCCTTTTGTGATTTCATTATTTTTTTCGTCTGTGCTTTCAGTGATTTTTTGCAATGGCAATTCCTAGATCAAGAAAAATGTAACAAAGGAATGGGGTTCTTTAGGGTTTAGATTTATTTTTTTAGACCTTTTTGGCTTCTCTTTGACAATGGCCAGCTCAGCTTGTTTGCTACCCATATCAATACCATACCATTCTCATACCCATACCCATGCCCACAGCTAAATTAATCCCACTAATAATAGTCGGCAATAGTGTACGGCAACACCTGCCCATTTACGGGGGAAGGGGTAGTAGGATGGTGAGGAGGAAGGAAGGGGGAGGGAAGAGTGAAGGGAGGGAAAGTGGGGAGGGAAGAGGGAAGGGGAGGGATGGAAGAGGGAGGAGGGAGAAGGGGATGGTAGGGGGAAGGGAGTATGAAAGTTGAGGGGATAGCGAAGAGGGAAGGAGAGGGGGTGGACACAGCTAGAGAAAAAAAAAATTACCAAAATACAAAGTTACCTTGCCAAAAAGGCTACACAGTGGCGCTATCTAGTAGCATGTAAATATATTACAAATAGTAGATGCAATCATTCCAACACTTTTTACCATGCTCAGTGTACACATCAGGTGTTTGCAGCAGCTTTGTTGATTATTCACCTGTTTGGAAGACCGGATTTCCGTGAAGTATTATTGCTGATTTAGAGTAGCCTTCAAGCTTACAGCTTTCAGGATCAGTATTTTATTGTTTTGTTGTTAAAATCTGATTCAAGTTTATCATATTTCTCTATAGCAAATTTTCAATCATTTGATTAACCCTCCTTTGCCAAGTACTAGTGTATTATAACATAAACATCACATTCACTACCGAACCGATGTTTTCAGTGGCGAATACATATCTACAAGTCCCAAATAATATTTGATAGAAATTTAGATATGTTTGTGTGATGGTACTTTATGTAAGTACTTCAAGCAACGGTTGGTAAAGAATGGATTAAAACATCTTATTACACTTTCTTGTGCAGAGAACTGAAAAAGTGCAAGGGCAGAACGTAGTAAGAAGAGAAATTACTTTTTATGGTGGCGATAGGTTTTTGAATAAATATAAGTTCTCGACTGCCAAGAATCGCTACTGAGTGCCCAGAGCAGTCACTAGCTTCGGCGACGAGCGCCCATGAGCATTCACTTGCTTCCTGAGCTACTAGCTCACCCAGTGCCAGCTCTCAATATCTGACACAGACTCTTCCTGCATCAATTTTTCTCTCCTGCTACTAGCCCTCTCATCTTCTCCTGTACCAGGCTCCCACACTTCCTTCCTGTGCCTTTGCCAGTCTTGTTTGTGTATGGGTTAAAAGAAGTTAACCTTGTGATAGTGAAGTGTTGTGCAGTGGAGGAGGTGAGTATCCAGCCTTTTGGTTCTCATAGACCTAAGTCACCGTCATGCTTGCCTGAACTTGGGAGGAGACATACTGAAAGTCCAATGGAGGCTGATGGAAAATCCTCCAGGTAGTTGCCCTTCAGTCAGACCTGTTGTACACTCTCAGGTTGCGACAGACAACCACTGAAAAGGTGTCTTGCCAAGGAAGTCCAAAGGATTTTGTCCGGTCCCAGGCCTCTGCAAACAACCATTGAAAAGGCATCCAGAAGGATGTAGTACTACTTTAGTCCTCCTCTAGTAATGCGGATTCTTGTTTGAAAGTCCATGGAGCTTGTCTCCTGAACTTCCAGTTGTAGAACACCAGTATTTGGCACCAAAACACACTTCCAGTGCTTGAAAGCACCCAACAACTTTTGAGCATACAATGGTTCCTAAGCAGCCTCCCCCCCCATGCTCCTAGATGGAAGGGAGATTTACCAAAGGAGGTTGGTGTTTGCACACAGTTAGCATAGTGGAAGACCCTCAGACTGCTGTTGGAAGGGCGTGCCTGCTAGTGTCCAAAAGTTGTCATCAGACTCAAAGTTTAGCCCTGACAAGAGGCGATAGGTGTTTTTCACGGCACATCCTGACTCCTGAAGAGATGTAGAGACACCATGACATCTAAATGGACTACAAATCCTGTTCTCGGTGACATACGACAGTCACAGTATCTGAGCGCTCGGTGCCGACTCCCGATCACCCTCTGTCTACCTCTGCGCACTCAACACCAGTTGCCAAGAGTTTGGCACCAACTCCCAAGCTGATTCCCAAACGCTCAGTGCCTATTCTAAAGCAGCAATATTTATCCAGTACTTGGCCTCTGCTCTGGAACACCTATCACCTGCTCAACAACAGTTTTTTCTGCAGCTTCCTGAGCTCCTGGCACCAACCTTCCAGTGCCTGGAGCCATTCCCTTTGTATCTGGCACCAATTCTCAAGCACTCAACACATTTCTTTCGACACTTATTTCTGAGCGCTCAGCTCATTAGTACTCAATGACTAGCATATTTTAGAACACACTGTTGTTCCTTGTTGATTGCCAGTTCCTGATGGAGCACCTGGCTCTGGTTTTTTAAGTGACTGGTGCCAGTCCCTGATAACCTGGTGCTAGTTCTTCAGTATCAGTCTCCCTCATCTGGACGCCATACAGAGACCATTTGTCTGCTTATTGAGATCCCCTTTTCAGTTGTGGGTGTCCCTCCATGACAATTAGTATCTAGGTGTCTTGTCCTTTGCAGACGAGGACATCGATGTCCAGTGTTTTTGAGCTTCATAAAGAAAGCTCCTCCTTTTAGGCACCATGAGAACTGGCTAAGAAGATAGAGGCCTTCCATTTTTTGGGGGGGAGACATTGCCTCGGTTTGTCCAGTCCTGTGTGGGTAAGGATGATTGAGATGTTTTCCAGGGTTTTCACTCTACTTGAAATCTCAAGAAGAATAACTTGGGTGCTCTTTTACTACTGAGGGAGTCACACAATAGCATTCAGCCCTGCTATTTTTGCCCCCGGGCCTACAGTACCTCTTCCCTCAGCACACAGTGGAGAGAATTGTCTGTTCTGCAGAAGGATTTGTCTTAGTTTGACAAAGCCACAGTTCTGCCTGTACCAAGGCTTCTGTGTTTCCCTCGTGTCTTTGGCCTTTATGTGGTGTTATCAAGTCCTTTATAATCGAGTTCACTCAAATGTCCAAGTGTCCACTGGCTGTCAAAGGTTCAGCAGGGTTGGCAGCTAGTCCACATTGTTGTCAGCAAGTCGGGACAAGGATGTGCAAGTTTCCGTGGTTGTCTGTGAGTCCGCATAATTGTCAGTGAATCTTCACGGCCTGCAACACCCCATTTTTCCATTAGTATAGAAGATGAAGTTCAGAATAGTAGAGATAAACAAAGAAAATCCTGTCATCCATTCTCCAAGGGCATTTGGATGAGGACCTGGGTTATGCAGGAAGTATCCCTCCATGTCCCTGCCAGACTTTTTGTGATAAAACTATTTAAAAAACCAGTTATAAACATTTTTAGTGGGTTTTTCTTGACTTTGAACCAACAAAGTGTTGGTTAAGTGTTTTTATAGGGGTTTCAACCATTTGCAGATTCTAGCTATTCTCAGGGGGTTCTGGTACCCATCCCCTGCGAATACGGGGGGGGGGGGGGGGGGGGGGGACACTGTAATCTTGTTACAAAACCACAGTCCTATGTGTATTCTTATCTTTGTCAGATAGCTGAAAGCTTTTCACTTACAGCTTCACTGCTTATTGACCCTATTTCACCCCTACTGTGGTAATCTTATTACAAGACCACAGTCCTAAGTATACTATCCTCATCTCTGTGAGATAGCTGAAAAAAGCTTTTTACCCACGGCTTCAATGCTTCTTGACGCTGTTTCACACCTAGACTGTTGTAATCATGGGTCAAGACCACAGTCCATAAGCATATGGAGAAGAAGGAAGCAAGAAGGCTCTCTCTCTCTCTCTCTCTCTCTCTCTCTCTCTCTCTCTCTCTCTCTCTCTCTCTCTCTCTCTCTCTCTCTCTCTCTCTCTAGTCAGCAGAGAACTCCTACACTGAGCATGTCAAATCGAGTTTTCCAGTCACTTTACCTTTTCAGGGTGCACTGATTAGTTCTGGTGGGCGCACTGAACTGTCAGAACCATGTCCTTCCTGCCAAGTGGACCTTGGATCCCCTGGTCTGGTAAAATCTGTGGGACAGGCTGATTATGGCCCAGTTTGCTGCCTCAAGGAACTGTTCCCTTCCTCTTTTCTTTCTCCAATCCTAGACCCTCTTGCATGGGCAACTGATGCCATGCTGCAAGTTAGATCTAACTTGGACCTTTAACGCCACTCTGCATTCCAACTTGGTCAAGGAAGAGCTGAACAAGTTTTCATGTTCGCAACGTAACAATGACCCTCTTAGCCCCGTTCCGAATCATGAATAATGGTTTCTGAACCAGATATGGTTGTTGGTGGACTCTTCACAACTCCTCCACAATCCATATCCACTCAGGCAGTGTCACTTCAAAAAGATACTGCTAAAGGGTGGACCATTCTTTTTTGGGCTGATTACAGACTGTCTGTGAGCTTTCTTGGAAGAAGTGATTTTTTCAAGACTGACTGCAGAAACTGTTGCAATATGCAGATGGCAGTCTTCTCGCGAAGTGCTCCAATCAAATTAGTCAGTCTTCTTGGCAAGTAGTACTCCAACCTAAGTAGGCAGTCTCCCGTCGATGGCGTAATGGTTATAACATCTCGTTTGCAAATTCCTCTTTAGCTCAGAGAGCAGAATTCCTATACCTGAGAGCCATCAAGGGGCCTTTCTTCTTCCACCTTCAAGAGGCATAGAGCAATGCTAGTCTCACTATTTAAACACAACGGTCTAGTTTTATATTTGTAATTACATAGGTATAGTTTCTAACTAGCATGGCAGTTAAGATTTTAAATTTGCAATAACGATTCTTTTGTTTTGATGTAAGTAAATAGCACCTCAACTAGAGAAAGCCTCTCAATTTGTTTCTGCCAGCTGATGACGAAGGTTGTTAACTCTCAGCTAAATCCGAGACTGGTGAAGTATTGTTTGCTTTTTGGTAGCAGCATTGGCTAGTGATAGGTATTCCATGAAAAGACCATATTTTCACAATTTAGCAGAATTAGACTGTGTTTACCTGAGTTTGACTATTTATCTACGATGTCAGATGCTAGAACATCTTTCACTTGTTATTGGAGCGAAGGCTGCAAGGCCAGATTAACTTGAGTAAAGCATGATTTGCACACTATTTGCTCTACTTGCAGGAGTCAAATTCGTTCATCAACTTTGTCGTGTGACGAACATATAAACTGGGAGCCTAAACAATGGAAAATTCTTACTTCTCCTCTTTCAAAGTTAGAAATTGATAGGAAAAGACAGGCGAATTTTAAGATGACAATAAGACTGCAGTTAGTCAGGAATCTATTAGTAGTATGGATTTACCTCTAATTTCTGTACCAATTATGTCACCTATTCCAAGTTCTCCTGCTGTTCCACCTGAACCCTTACCCAGCTCCCATGTTTCTGTCCCCAATGCCATTGCCCACCTGGAATCAAGATTCGATAGAAAGTTCAAATTAATTGTGAATTCTGTAGCTCAGTTAGGGACTTTGGTTCATACCCTAATGGAGCAAGTGAGTAAAACAAGTGTTAACAGTGCAAGTGGAGTGTTTGTGGAGGAGCTGGCCACCCATCCCACTGATTCTCCTAGACAAAAGTCCCTAGCACACTCCCTGAACCTGGGAGAAGCCATACTGGAGGCCCAAGGGAGGCTGATGGGGTCTGCCCAAGGGTAGTTTGCACTTCGAGCATACCTGTTGCAAAGCCTCAGGGCACTACAGACAGCCGTTGGAAAGCAGTCTTTTCGGAAGTGGCCCATCTTTCCTCTAGTTCTGATGTGTCTAGTCCGGAAAGCAGATGCCAGTGGCAGTTTAGTGATGATTCAAGGCCATTGAAAAGACCAGCAGTGGACATTTTGCACACCTCTCAGGTGTCTTGCAAGAGGAGCAAGGACCTGTCTTATAGCTTCTGGGACAACCCAGAATGTTTCTTGCTAGTGTATTCAGACAAGAAACGTCTTGTTTTGGGATCAAAATGTCCACGTAATCTCTCCAGTACACCGAATGCCAGATAGCTTCCAAGTGCCCAGGAGTGCCCACTCATTCAGAGATGCTTGAGGGCCATTTGGTCCTCAGTCCTCTCACATTCCAGTGCCAGCCTACTGCCACTTCAACTTTGGATCCATCATTGGCACTCATCCAGCAGTGCTTGCATGACATTATGGGTTTCTTTAGGAAGCTTCCTCCTGCAGTTAATCCTGCAGCAGATTTGTCTCTTTCTCCTGTAGCTTCTGTGGAAGAGAAAGGGAATAAGGAGGTAGAAGAAGATGCTTCTACTACTGCTTATGGAGCTCTACTATGCTATTTACTTCATAGTTTTCCAGTCTTCTTCTCCTTTGCAGCACCTGCCTCCCCTGCTTCAGCATTTATGATGAGCAATCAGCCTGCAGATCCTTCCATGTTATTGCCAAAGATGGTGTTGTCTACTTCTGCTAAGAAGCCTCTAAGTGAGGTGGATGCTTGGCTTTCACCTAAAGAGAGTAAGGAAAGTCTTGCTGTAGTTTTCCTCCCGCTAGATTTTTGCACAGGAGGTACTATTCCTGTAATGCCATGGGAGAAGCTTCTTCCTTGGGGCAGCTGCCTCCTCCCAGGGGGACTTCTCAGCTCTCACTGACGGTTCTCGGAGATCTGCTTTTTCATTGGCCAAAGTGACATTTAGATTGGTCGGTGGGCACTGCAGCGCAGAAAAATCAGGATTGTTTAAACCTACCTGCGGACTTTGTCTAAGACATCTTTTGAGTAGTACTCTCCTGTGTGGACAAGGGTGTCAGGGATAGTGCTTGTGAATTTGTCTCTCTTTACATGATGGGCATGTTAAAGATGAGAGGATTATGGTGCTCATATACCACAAAAGGGGTAACAACAGCACAAAAGTCAGCACTTCTCATCTCTATTCTTGGTAAAGACTGCTTGTTCATGCAGTCGACAGTTAATGACATTGCATCGCACTTGCTTATTCATGCAGTCGACAGTTAATGACATTGCGTTGCACTTGCATAAGAAGTTGACCCAAGATTTGTTATTGCAGTCGTCAAAATGGCCGAAAGACCTTCCTTCCTTCCTTCATTGGTAAATTGGCTTCCCCATTGCAAACATACCCCTTTCGAGGCAGGAGGCCAAGAGCTTCATCTTCAAGACCAAGAGGAAACGTCCGCTTCATGTCGCAGTCTGTTAAGAAGTCCACAACTAAAACCGCAAGAAATGAAGATCATATCCTCCATGCTGCAGTTGGGGCCAGACTCCACCTATTTTGAGAGAGATGGAAAGAGAAGGTGCAGAACAGTGGATTGTCCAATTCCTCAAAGAGGGCTACTTTATCCCTTTTAGGGAAAAACCTGCTTTGGTCAAGAAGCCCATCGGCTTGACTGCTAATTTATCAGGCTCAGAGAGGTGTTCACCCCTCTCAGAGGAAGTTGCAGCCCTTATCTCTAAGAACGTGATAGAGCTAGTAGAAGTAACATCAGAGGGGTTCTACAACCATCTTTTTGCAGTCCCCAAAGCTTCGGGAGGAATGTTTTTGTCCCTTAGACAAAATTCAGAATGGAAACCAATCACTACATTCTTGCATTCATTCAACAAGGAGACTGAAAAGACATGAAAGGTATATACTTATGCACTTCCATGTTCCAATGCATCAGAAGTCAAAGAAGTCTGGCAGGGTGGCTCCAACATAAGTGCCATAAATCACCGATTATCACTGGCCTGCACTGTTTACAAGGTCTAACATATAATACCTGATTTTAGGCCAATTTTTTGCACTGAATCCAAAAATCATGCTCATTTTACTAATCAGATCAAGTTAATGAAATATTAGCCCAGTAGAAATATCCTAAATTCCGATTTATTTGTAGATGAATGAAATACAATATTGAATATATTAGACTGATTTATTCACAGAAGGCTTACAAAATATTTTTAATAGATAGCAAGAAGAGTATAATGAACTAAGGAAGCTACTCATGAATGAATTGTCACTTCAGGGACTTCCGTTTGTGCTGAGCAGACTCCACATCCCTCTTCAGGCACCAGTAGTAGTTGGCCAAAAAGTTGACATTCCATTGGCCCTGATAGCTTTCCTCCATAACACTGATATTTTTGTGAAAACGCTCATCCTGTTCTTCACTGAAGTCTCCACAATTCTCTGGAAAATAGTCCAGATGAGACCGGAGGAAGTTGGCAGAAATTCTCCATTAACTCATCAACCACCTTCTGATACTGGGAACTTCTGTGGTTGCCAAGGAAGTTTGCAATAACTGACTTGAGGGACAACCAGGCAGAGAGTTCAGCAGGATTCAGTGCATCATCAAAACTAGCATCCTTGATGAGTTCCCTTATTTGAGGACCATCAAATATATTTGCCTAAGTTTCTCCATGCTTTTTTTGTTGAAATTTCTGATGGAGGAAAGCAAATCCTCTACCTTCCCTGTCCAATGCCTTTACAAAGTTATTCTTGAGAACTGAGTTTGATGTGGAGGAACAGAAGCAATATCTTGCTCGGTTCAACCAGGGGGTGGGACAGAACATTGTGTGACCCAGGTTTTAATCCTTGTCTGGCTGGCCACTCTTGTCTGACATAATGCTGGTCATCAGCACAGCTATCCCATAAGCACAGAAAGCATGGATACTTTGTGACCTTGAAGTCCTAGGATGAGTCCAATAACTTTAAGATCTCCACAGATCAACCATTTATGTTCCTGGTAGTTCAGAGCAGACAACAGACATTCCATGCTTTTGTGGGATTCTTTCATTTCAACTGAGTACCCAACAGGGATTGATAGAAACTTATTTCCGTTATTCAGGAGAACTGCCTTGAGACTTCTGCTAGATGAGTCAATGAAAAGTCTCCATTCCATAGCATCATACTTGAGGCCAAGTAATTTAATCAGGTCAGCAATATTGTTACAGTAGACCAGTGAAGATGCTTCATCAAACGTGAAGAATTTTCTAAATTCTCTCTTGTGGTCCTGATACAAATAGAATGTTGTTCCTGGTGCCAGTAGACGCTTCTCTCGAAGACGAGAACCCAGTAGCTGGGCAGACTACTTGGAAAGGTTCAGGTCTCATGTCAGGTCATTGAGTTCAGCTTGGGTCAAAGGCACCGGTTGGTCGTCCTCTTCTCTCCTGTATGCACCACACTCAGCTGTCTTGGTCATATCACTAGATTTGGAATCAGAACTAGATTCCATGGTGACATTTGGCTCAGGAACAGGAAGATCAGGGCCATGGAGGACTGGCTTTATGGCAGAAGGAACATCAGGGTATTGAACATGGTTCTTGTTTTTGCGATTGATGCCTTTTAGATTTGTCATGCAAAAGTAGCAGTCGATAACGTGATCTTTCCCTTCCCTCCACACTATTGGGACGCCAAATGACATACTCTTCCTTTTCTTGTTCCTCCAATCCTGTAAGTTCTCTACACATGTTTTACAGCAGATATGGGGAGTGAATGGCTTATCCTGGTCCCCTAGTTTGACTCCAAAGTAAGCTTGATATACCTTCTTCACAAAATCTGTGATTTTTGCTTGACAGTATGGAGGAACCACGTCTGCAGATGTAACAGAACCTATTAGGATGGTTTTTACACTTCTGATCCATTTTTATACATATCTAGACCTGAAAAGAGAAATCAAAATCATTATTAAAGGTTAACCATGACCTGGTTTTGCAAAAATAAGCCCATAAATGCTTGGATAATTGCGATATTTTGGAAAATATGCTGGAATAGAAGTAGAGTATATCTTAGAAATCAGACCTGACGCAGGAAAATGAACTGTATTTTTTAATTCAGCATGCAAGAAGGGTCCTAAATCAGTTTGAAAACCTTGACCTTTGTGAAAAAAAAGTTTTGAAATGCAGGCCATTGTTATCGACTATCGGTGATTTTCGCTTATCATCAAGCTGTCAGAGTGGAACCCCCCCCACCGATAACCAGGGACTGTATGTATTCTCTTGCAATGACTCTCTTAATTGCTAAGGAAACAGCAAGCATTGTTTTCCAATGCTAGCAACATTTTTCTATTTCAACTTCATTATATATCTTAATGTTTTGGAATGGTATACTATTAGCCCACCTCTTGTTAATGTGGGATTCAGCTGTGTAACTATTTGGTAATTTATTTATATGAAAATGTTATTTTCATAATAGAATTAAGTTTCATATATACTTACTAAGTAATTGTAGAATGGGAGCCCACCTGCCTCACCTCTGATAGACATAAGGGCAGAAACAGAATGAGGTTGTCTGCTAAGTCATTCCTTGTAGTATTCCTGTTAGTGGGCGGGCTAGCCACGTACGCTAAGCTGCTGCATGAGTGAAAAGTATGTATGAAATTTAATATTATTGTGAAAAGAACATTTTGGTGGCTAATTTGAATGGCCCACTGTAACTTTAAAATTTCATTATTTTAAAAAACAAACCCCAAGAGGCACCCCTCCAGAATATGAACTTTCAGAAAACTGTCATATCACCACAGATATGTTAGAACCCTCACCCACTCACTTCCTACCACATCCCTGACTGCCAGAATTCGATATCTGGATCTTCGGAATGGCTTAACAGATTTTTATGAAATTTGACATGATTAGAGATCTTAGTGGGAACCTTTAAAGCCAGAGTTTCATCCTGGTCGGTTGAACATTTCCAGAGTCTAAAGGGCGAAAGTTTGGGTTTGTGTGCACTCCTGGTGGCTGGGCTTTACTAACCGCCAATTGCTTTGGTGGTTGATGATCATTGACAATAACATGAATCACTGTCTTGAACAGGTGTACTGTTTACCCGGTGAGACTGCATTTTTTTAACTTCAGAGTAGGTTTTTCAGAGGAACATTTCATGACGAATGAAATGGCTATAAGTTTTCAGTTTGTATTAAGAAATGAATTTTACTCTGTAGTAAAAAGATTATGATTTTACCTCTTCTAGAATGTGTTAGTATTTATTATAGGATGTATGAATTTAAACATGATATGAGATCATTTTTCAAGATTACTATCTTAGTTTTGATTAGTAATAATTATTAAGTCAGTTAACTGTTCACAAAACAGGAGTAAAGTTCTGGAACTGTGTTAAACTGTAATTATAATTATTTTAACAGAAATAATTATGGTTTAAAATTTAGCCTGGGCCATTAAAACAATTTTTATGATTTTTCTCTTTCAGATGCTGATAAGAGATTTTCGGGTGGCCAAATCTCTATATATCCGCAGTTGTAGAGAAACTGATACAGACCAGCTGCGGGATATTTTAGTCCAGGAAGATGATTTCCTTGGTCAAGCACTTCTTAGAGTCAAAGAAGCTTATCAGTCAAATGTAAGTTTCAAAACGTGTGTCAAAATAGAACCCTGAAGAGGACTTTATCATAGATAAGTAATATAGTACCTGTAATTTTCTAGCTGTACACTGTTCAGAACCTGGTATTTTAAACTTATGCATTATTTTGTGACACAGTCAACTTTCATTTAGAGACCCAAGCTTAATGTACCTATACTACAGTTGACCCTCATTAAACCAGACCCCATTAACCCGGATATGGATAAGACAGGCACTGAAGATTGTCAGCCAATTTGATTAAAATATGTATAGTTGTCCACGATTTGAGATAGTGACTGTTCGTCTGCTTGTCACGTACCATTTTCCTTTCTATTTACCAAAGGTAAATAAACATTTCATATAGTATATTTTTTTTTATATGGTAGTTCAGTTCTGTACATTTACACTGCACTAAACTAAAATGCTTTCAACTTGTAACTAATTTAACTTGTGCAGCGTACATATGGTCGTTACGACACGCTAATGTCTGAATGGGTAGGAAGTACCATAGCCAACAGTTTTACGTTTCTGCTACCTGATGGGTAGCTACACCATAATGCTTTGTATGTTTTTAGGAAAGAAAGATTATGACAAAGGTAAACTTTACAAAGACAAAAGTTGAGTTACTGAACAATACGTGTGGTTACGTGGCAAATTACATAGAGAGGGAGAGAGTATTGTGGTTATGTGGCAAATAACGCACAGAGAGAGAGAGAGAGAGAGAGAGAGAGAGAGAGAGATATTGTAAGTTCCTGTGTGCAGCTTAATTCTATCATAATTTTTATCATCTTTTATATTTCAAAAATATTGAAGTAAAGTCTTTTCCTGAACCAAAGAAAGAGCAATCTTTCAGGCTCTTTGTTTTAAATTCTGGATTTTAATATTTTTAGGAGCATGAAGGTACATATATTGAATAGGAGCATACCTTTATGTCGTAAAAGTATTTATTTTTAGTGACTGTCATTTTATAGGGCTTCTGGACCCAGGCACAGGGTTTTATTCTGACTGAATTGAGGCGGTTTTCTCCTCAAGGCTGCTCTTTGCTGCTCACATATGAGATCCTTGTTCCCTCAATGGAATTCTGCTTCTGTTGGCAGTAAGATCTAGGTCAGGCTTGAATGATTTAGGCTTCACGCAAGAAACCTTTAGCTCAGTTAGCTGAGCAGATTTTGTTTAGCTGTGCTACCCATCATTCTCTTCTCAAAGTGGGAATCGGTTCTTTAACAGTGGGTAAGATTCTTTCCAAATAATATAAATTTTCATACATACTTACCTGCCTGGTTTTGAAGAAGACCCCCACCCTGCCTCCCCACTTAGTGGGCTGTCAAGGAGAATTCTGCCAAGAGCTAAAACATTCAAAACGCACCTGGTGGAAAATGGGTGTACTAGACAGTCATCGGGCAGCCATTCAATCTTTTGTTTTAATCCAACTCGCTTATTGATGCGGAGATATATGCTATCTTTAACGTAGGCAAGTATCCAAATAATAAATTTGATTATGAAAATTTATATTTTCAAGATTAAATGTAATAAAGTTCTGCAGAGATGCATTAGTGTACATTATTAAGTATAATGAACACTGACACATTTAAAAAATTGCATCTTGCCTTTGAATCTGTCACCCTCTCTGGACACAAGTATTTGATTTGACAAATAATCTGCATGATCCAATCAACAAATATCATTTATACAAACAAAATCCTTAAAGGAAACATGCCAGAATCTCGTAACCATTTCAGTCTCTCCAAGATTACATTAAGGAGTGGTAATTGATTAGGTAAGATATATTTGCCAACTCAGTTGTCTGCTTAAACATTGTATACAGTAAAAATAAAACTAATTGAAAAAATTTAAACCACACCTTTATTTACAAATGCACTAAAAAATATAAAGTAAAGCCTTCTTAGATTCACCATTCAGCATGTTAAAGGAAGTCTTGAACAAGTTTTGCCTACATCCGAATGTCATGATGACGTTAGTAGCCCCATTCTTGCCATGGAAGGAGTGATTCTCTGATCTCCTTGGGCTTCTGACAGACTTTCCAAGGTTGTTACCTCAGAGGCCAAGTCTTCTTAGACAGCCCCAACTTCAGGCACTTCCACCAAGGATTGTCCACTCTGGCCCTGATAGGATTCAGACTGCCAGGAAGCTTGCTGGAGTGAAAGGATTTGCAAAGTTGGCTGCAGAGGCTATTGCTAAGTGTAGATGCCAATCCTCCAACAAAGTATACCAAGCCAATTGGACAATCTTTCGCACTTGGTGTAGAGGACATAACATCTCATCTTCTTAGACATCTGTAGTGGACATTGCAGATTTTCTTCTTTATATGACGACATCTACGGGCCTCTCATCCTCTACTATCAAAGGTTACAGTGAGCTTGGTTTTCTGGCACAGGATGTGGCTCTTTCATCAAATCAGGACCTATCCAACCTTATCTGTCCTTTGATACCTCCAAGACTAAGCGAATAAAAGAGGTCTCTCGGAACTTGGATGTGCCTAGTCCTTAAATGGCTCTCAGGTCCCCACTTTGAGCTTCTTCATTCCGCCATGTTACAAGGCCTTACTAGAAAGACCCTTTTTCTTGTGGCACTAGCAACTGCTGAGAAGGTCAGCGAACTCCATGCCCTCAACAGAAGGGTAGGATTCTCCCAAGGGGACGCAGTACAGTGTTCCCCCATATTTGCAGGGGATTGGTACCAGACACCCCCACGAGTAGCTCGAACCCGCAAATAGTTAGAACTCCCCTCTAAAAATGCTTATATCTGCCTACCTTGAAAGTTCAAATACCAAATGTATACTTAAGTATCATCCTACATCAAATATAACATTGAATTGGTATTATTAATTAATATCATTTCATAGTCTTCTGAAACATTTTACCATCAGAAATATATACACAGTCAGTACGAGAGAGAGAGAGAGAGAGAGAGAGAGAGAGAGAGAGAGAGAGAGAGAGAGAGAGAGAGAGAGAGAGAGAGAGAAAATAACTCCTTATGATATCAAAAGATTAAAATGAACTTCTGTAGGCAACACTTCTTCCTGTCCCATAAATAGATACGTATATCTTTTCCAGTGAAGAGAGAAAGAGAGGGCTGAACAAGTATCTATTTGTCTATTTATCAATTCTTTTGCAGAGAGAGAGAGAGATAAAAGAAGGACAAAATAGAATAACCAAATGTATACCGTATGCAACATCCTACATCAAATTTATTTACCTTAAATTATTGTCATGTTCCTGTATTAATCTTTAAGTTTATATTAATATAATTTCAAAGTCATCTTAAACATTAGATATATATACATATATATATATATATATATATATATATATATATAATATATATAATATATATATATATATATATATATATATATATATATATATATATATATATCATATAATATATATATATATATATGTATATATATATATATAGATTTTTTATATATATATATATATATATATATATATATATATATATATATGACTTTATATATATATATATTATATATAATATAGTATATATATATATTATATATATATATATATATATATGTGCTTCTAATTCTTGCAGCCAAGAGAGAGAGAGAGAGAGAGAGGAGAGAGAGAGAGAGAGGAGAGAGAGAGATTGTCCTTACGGTATTTAAAAGAGTGAAATGGAAACATTATTGCATTTCTTTAAAATACTTACATATGAATTTTGTAATTACAGTTAAAGTAATATTATTATATTATATTAATATTATTGGAAAATATTAATACTAAACTCATTGTACACATACATGTACCTTAAAAATTCTCACATCTCAGTAAGAGAGAGAGAGAGGAGAAATTGAAAACCATTTAAAATCGTTGACCATATATGGCACTGCTCCCCTCCCCTGTCACATTACTTGACATATTTGACAGCTTCCTAAGTTGAGCTTCTCTGGAGTTGAGAGAAGGTAGGGAAATGGATAGAAAGAAAGACAAAAGGAAGAATTTTCATTTGAAATTACAGTTATATTATTATTATTATTATTATTATTATTATTATTATTATTATTATTATTATTATTATTATTAAGGGATTTTGAGTTAGTACATTTACCTTAGAAATAATGGATTAAAGGATATTTCGCGCAGCGACACGAACTGAGCCCAAAAATTATTATTTATTATTTATTATTATTATTATTATTATTATTATGAAAATATCAATAAACATATTACATACTACTACCATAAAAAAGGGATTTTGACGTAAGGAAAAATCTATTTCTGGGCGATTGGTTCGTGTCGCCCAGCGAAATATCCCTTTAATCCATTATTTCTAAGGTAAATGCACTAACACATACCAGAGAATAAATAAAATAAAGAAAAAGGTCAGTAAAACTGACTCGCTCACCCTCCAAGAGGGCGTCGGTATGAACACTAGGGCGAGTGAGACCACTACCACGAACCTCTTACCAATAAAAATCTCCTACGACAAAACCCCCACAAGAGGGGAGCCGACCCACAGAGTGGGCAGCAACTACTACTACTCCATCCCACGCTACCGACTGCTGCGCCTCTGGTGGCCATCCCGATGTTAGCAGACAATCTTGAGCGCAGGGATGGGTAGGGTGGGATTTCGCTGGGCGACACGAACCAATCGCCCAGAAATAGATTTTTCCTTACGTCAAAATCCCTTTTCTGGGCTCAGTTCGTGTCGCTGCGCAAAATCGCACCAGAGAATTAGCACAAGATTGTAAAGAAAATAAATAAATAAGGTCTCAATAAAGCTTAAAATAAAATAAAGTATTATAATTGCCAAAAAAATATACATATACACAATTATACAAGTTAGAAAAATATTCCTTAAAATTACCTTAAAGTTAACATATATATACAGGGCTTACATGGAATATATGTTGAACTTAACATCTGTGTATAGTTATTATATACAGTAGTAAATAAAGCAATTATAATAATAAAATGATTCTGAACAAACTTAGACTATAATCTAGTAAATAAATTTATATGTCTTAATATACAAAACCCGTGACCATTATAAATGTAGATGTGTCACCCTAGCATAAAAATAAGGGGACCACATCATAGAGATCATTATATACAAACAATGTGACCCTAGCAAAAACAAAATAAGGACACCCACTGTACCATCACAAGAGCAGCTAAGACTCAAGGTAGACGTAGATGAACATGGTAGGTATAGACAAACTGAATGAGGTAGGTAGAAAGGAGATCTGGATCTTCAACTTAAGATTTAAGCAGAGTCGGGGGAAACTATGTTACCCGCCGCAACTGCTGAAAATTTCAGAGCTTCCAAGGACTTTAAGTAATGACGCTTAAATACTGTCGGCGATTTCCATCCAGTATACTTTTTCAAATCATCAAAATTCATGTGTTGGAAATAGTTAATTGAGGTGGCAACTGCCCTGACATCATGAGCTTTAGGGAAGGAATCAGGGTTGGCTTGCTTAATAAAGTACAGGATCTGTTGCCTGATACCTTTAATAGATAAAGTACCACCTTTCTCTCTCCTAAAGAGAGGACCCGAAGAGGATGAGGATGTCCTGGACAGAAAGGCTCGTAAGGTCGCTACCGGACAAAGAGAAAGATCTTGCGGAAGGGGTATAACCTTCCACGGTTCCCACCTCAATAAAGGATCCTCGTTCTTTGCTAAAAAGCTACGTTCCGGAGAGAGAAGAACTTCCCCTGAGGGAAGAAATTCTATATGATTCGGATCTCTGGATAACGCCGACAGTTCTGAAATTCTAGCTCCCGAAGCCAAGCTTAATAAAAATAGTTTTTCTTAAGAGTATTATAAATGAACATGTCGTATTGTCTGTTTCTGAAGCCAGCTTTAGAACATCATTCAAGAACCACGACACTGACGTAGGCTTTACTTTACTGAAGGTCTAAGTCTAGCACAAGCCTTGGGAATAGACGAGAAGTAAGAATCTGTCAAGTCTATATTGAAACCGAGTTGAAAAATCTTCTTCAAGGCTGACTTGTTTGTCGTAATAGTGCTAGCTGCTAAGCCTTTTTCAAATAAAGATCTGAAAAAGGATATAGCTGAATTGATTGTCATGATTCTAATATCTGATTCTCTCAGGAAGATTGCCAACTTTTTGACTGCAGCATCATACTGTCTCAAAGTTGAATCTCTTTTGTCAGATTCCAAGAAAAGAATATTTCGTGGATCGATATCTGCATCTTTTTTAGCCGCTAACTTCATGAAGTCCATAAAGTTAGGGTTTTGAGAATTCCTGAGGAAGCGAACACAGTCTTCGTTTGTACTGACTGGGAGAGCCTGGGATTGGGAATCCGAAGAGGACGAAGACCCAGTTCCAGAATCAGAGGGTACCAATTGCTCTTCGGCCAGTCTGGGGCTACTAGAGCTACTTGACCCTTGAACGTCCTGAGTTTGTTCAGTACCTTCAGGAGAAGATTCACTGGAGGAAAGACATAAATCTTCTCCAGTTGTTCCAATCTATGGACAGGGCGTCCGTGGCATAGGCCAGAGGGTCCAGGTTGGGGGCCACATAACATGGAAGTTTGTGGTTCGCTTGAGATGCGAATAGATCTACTTTGCAGACCTGGAACCCTCCGGAGAATCCATTGGAACGAACTGTTGTCCAGTGACCATTCCGACTCCAGAGGAACTGAGCGGGATAGAGCATCTGCTATGACGTTTCTCACTCCAGCTATGTGGGTGGAGGAGAGGTGCCAACTGAACTTGTCCGCTAGGGAGAAGATGGCTACCATGACATGATTCAGATGTCGAGACTTGGAGCCTCCCCTGTTTACGCAATGGACTACCACTGTGCTGTCCAGAACTAGCTTTATGTGGGAGTTCTTTGGCGGACGTAACCTCTTCAGAGTCAAGAATACTGCCATCGCTTCTAATACATTTATGTGCTGGCGGAACTGGGATGACCAGGTTCCTTGAACCTTCTTGAATTGAGAATATCCTCCCCAGCCGCTTAATGAAGCGTCTGTGTGGATGGTAATCCCGGAGGAGGAAACTGAAGGGGTACTGATATTGACAGGTTCTTCACTTTTGCCCAAGGGCGCAGACGATTCCGTAGAATCTGTGGGACTGATGACAACCTGTCCCTGGATCTGACATTTGCTCGCGAGCGCCAGATTCTGGTTAGGTCTTTCAGTTTGGCTTTCATCAAGATGTTTGTCACTGAGGCAAATTGGAGGGAGCCCAGGATTCTTTCCTGGCTTCTCCTTGAAGCATATTTTTGCTTTAGAAATTGCTTTACTGACTTCGCTATTTCTTTCCTCTTGGCTGATGGAATCGACAGAGTGTATGGGAGGATACAGATTCCATTGAATGCCCAGCCACTGAAAGTTGGACTCCGGAGTGAGTCTTGATTTTGTTCTGTTTATCTTGAACCCCAGATACTCTAGGAACTGGATTACTTTCAGTGTGGCTATGTGACATTCCTCGACTGTTGGAGCCCAAATCAACCAATCGTCGAGATACGCTACTACCATTATCCCCTGAGACCTCAGTTGTTGGACGACTACTTCCGCCAACTTCGTGAACACCCTGGGTGCCACGTTCAGACCGAAGGGAACTACCTTGAAGGAGAACGCTTGATCTCCTATCTTGAAGCCCAGATAAGGGCGAAAGTGTCTTGCAATAGGGATATGATAGTATGCGTCTGTAAGATCGATAGAGTGGTGTGACGGCCCCACGGGGAAGTAAGGTCCTGCACCTGCAAGATAGTCAGCATTTTGAACTTGTCGCAGCGAATGGCCAAGTTTAAGCGGGACAAGTCGAAGATTACCCTTCTTTTTTGTGAGCCTTTCTTTGGAACGCTGAATAAGCGACCTTGAAACTTTAATCTGTTGACTCTCGCTATTGCTCCTTTCTCAAGGAGGTCCTCCGCATACTCCGTCATTTCTTTTGATGGAAGTTGAAGGAATGGTCTGGATGGAGGAGGATCCGCAACCCAACTCCAACCCAGGCCTTTCGACACAATACTCTGTGCCCACTTGCTGAATCCCCACCGATGCCGGAAGAGAAACAGCCTCCCTCCTACCTTCGAGCTCTCACTGCTGCTGGGTTGAGTGACCTCCGCGGCCTCCACGGAAGTGTTTTCCCCTGTTGAGAGACCTTCCTGATCCTCTCTGACGAAAGGATCCCCTAGCTCTCCCTCCCCTGCCAAAGCGGTCATATTGCTGAAAGGCCTGGCCTTCGAACACTTGGTTGAAGGCTGGGGAGACAGCGTAGGAGGTGGAAGGCTGAGGCTGGGGGGAAATCACATAGATGGGCTGTGATTGAGCCTTAGAAGTAGAGGGTTGTGCGCTAACAAAAGGGATGGACACCAGAGGCGCAGCAGTCGGTAGCGTGGGATGGAGTAGTAGTAGTTGCTGCCCACTCTGTGGGTCGGCTCCCCTCTTGTGGGGGTTTTGTCGTAGGAGATTTCTATTGGTAAGAGGTTCGTGGTAGTGGTCTCACTCGCCCTAGTGTTCATACCGACGCCCTCTTGGAGGGTGAGCGAGTCAGTTATACTGACCTTTCCTTTATTTTATTTATTCTCTGGTATGTGTTAGTGCATTTACCTTAGAAATAATGGATTAAAGGGATATTTCGCGCAGCGACACGAACTGAGCCCAGAAATTCTTTCATCTCGGTTAGAGAGAGAGAGAGAGAGAGAGAGAGAGAGAGAGAGAGAGAGAGTTAGTTTATCTCTCAGTTCTTTCAGAAATGTTAATTTATGTACATACTCTTCTAACACTTCCAGCCAAAACGAGGGAGAAAGTTACCACTATGACATACGTATTTTGTGTGGCAAAAGAGAGAAAGAGAGAGAGAGAGTTATCCTTATTTTCTAATTACAGTTATATTATTATTATTATTATTATTATTATTATTATTATTATTATTATTATTATTATTATTATTATTATTATTATTTGAAAATACTAATAAACATATAAACCTGTAGCCTACCATAAAAATGATCTCATCTCAGTGAAAGAGAGAGAGAGAGAGAGAGAGAGAGAGAGAGAGAGAGAAATTACATGAACTTTAGTAGCCAACACAACACAACCTTAGTTAGCAACTCCTCCTCCTCCTGTAACATTTATTTGATATATTTGACAGCTGTGGACCACATTCGCCTCAGCTTGGCTACCTGGAGTTGGAAAGAAAGATGTGGAAGACTAGGATTTCCTTCATTCTTACATAATTTTTAAAATTTATAAACTAAAATCTTACTAACTATAGTATTTTCTTTAATTAAAGAATTGATATTATTGCTGTTCACATTAATATTAATATTTGAAAATCAGTAAATCATATATCTATCTTACAAAAAACACACATCTCTGTAAGAGAGAGATAATTGTTAATTTTATTATGTGATATAATTTAATCTTTACTAACTTACTAATACAGTATTATAATCAATATTAATGTTTGAAAATTAGTTAATCATTTTTGTATCATAAAAATGCCTTAAGTCATGAAAATAACATCAAAATAAACTAATTAGTGATTATTTATCGTTGGGAAACCCAGCGAATAGGCGAATTTCCCGCAAATAATGGGTAGATATGGTCCAGAGATAAATCCACGAATCTGTGAGTCCACAAATTCGGAGAACGCAAATACGGGGGCCCCACTGTATGCTCATTCATCCTTGGCTTTTTGGCCAAAAGTGAGATCCCATCCAAACCTTGGCCTCATTCTTTTACTATTTAATGCCTAATAGAAATCCTGGGCCTAGAAGATGAAGAAGGCACTCTTTGCCTGGTAAGAGCACTGAGTTATTACCTCCATAGAACAGAGAAGATACAAGGTCCTGCAAGTAATCTATGATGCTCAATTTACAAATCATTCTTGTTCCCTTTGTAAGAATCTTATCACAGAACTCATTCTCAAATTGGAGAGGATGTCTTGCCAATTTTTAAACCTAAAGCTCACAAAATCAGAGTGGTATCTACACAGTTAGCTTTAAGCACCTTTGATTCTGCAAGGGACTTACTGGACGTGTAAGTCAGGCTTCACAACTCACTATCTACGTGATGTTGAAATGGTTTTCAATAATTGCAGTACCTTGGGTCTGTTGTTGGTGGCTGGCATGGTTATGATGGACAAAGAGTAGGAAGCATCCCTTCCATGTTCTCTTTGCCTTGACATACAGTGTCGAGTCTTGGGGGAGCATGGGGATATTGTGTACCTGGAGAACCCACTAATTTTATTTTATGGTGTAAGTGACAGTGTTGTTTTTTTATGGTTGTTTGTATTATGGTACTTCACCCAGGGCAGGGATAACTATAATATTAGCCATTAGAATTGTCCTTTACTGCAAAGATCCCACTGATGCAGAGGTGCTCCACGGCTATACTGCCACACCCTACAAAATTAAGATGAACGTCAACCAGAGACAGTATCTACCTGCAGTCAGTGGCGGATCTAGAAATCTGTCATGGGGGCCCACTTAGGATTTATATACGTATATTGGATATATATATTTTACTATATATATATATAGTATATATTAATATATATATATATATATATCTATATATATATATATATATATATATATATATATATATATATATATATATATATATATAGTGCCAACAGATATTTGCTTTAAAGGATGAAAATGGAAATATTATCAACAAAAGAAATGGAGTGATGAAAATTGCTGAGGATTTCTATACATTGCTGTACAATAGTGATATAGAAAATAACTTTGTCAATAGAAATAATGAAACACCTGAGACGGTACCAAAAGTAACAGTAGGAGAAGTAAAGAAAGCATTAAAAGTCCTGAAAAGAAACAAAGCAGCAGGGGAAGACGGCCTAAAAACTGATTTGATAATAGATGGAGGAGATTTCATACTAGTAAATCATGCTGAACTTGACAAAATGTTTCCAAGAATGCTCTATACCTAAGCTTGGAAAAACTTTATCTTTATATTAATTCACAAAAAGGGAGACACAAAAGACCTGAAAAACTACTGCCCAATTAGTTTACTCTCAGTAATATATAAAATATTTACAAAAATCATATTAGGCCGGATAGAAAGACAGCTAGACTTTCATCAACCAAGAGAGCAGGCAGGTTTTAGAAGTGGGTATTCAACAACTGACCATATCCATGCAATTAACCAGCTAAAGGAAAAATCAACAGAGTATGACAAACCACTATGTATGGCATTTGTAGACTATGAGAAAGCTTTTGATTCTGTCAAAACTTCAGCAGTAATGAAAGTTCTTCAAAAGCAAGGAATAGATGAGTCTTATGTGAGAACACTTGAAGATATCTATATGGGTATAGTCAATTCACTTAAAGTAGATTCTTGTGCCTATGAGATATTTTTTTGGCAGCCTCTGATTGGCTGGTACCGGGAGGTAGGCCGCTCGCTCAGTGACTCATTATTTTCGTCTGTGGCTTAGAAAACTAACAATATGTTTATATTTCTTCAATCATCTCGCGCTTAGTTCAAGATAGGAAAGTTTTGGTCATACCATAGGATTCAGTATTAATTGCATCCTGAAATCAATAAGATAAAATACAAAGGAATTACAATGAATAAAAGTGAAGAGAGAAGCATTTAATTCTTTATACATGTTTTTACTTTTCATCGGATTTTGCATCATTAATGCGATCAAGATAAAATAAAACTTTATTTCATACACCAAATTCGCCCTGAATACGCTGGTGCTTTCAGATTTTAGATGCCTGTAATATGTGAAGAGAATACGAAGAAAATATGTCTTATTATGTTGCATCTGTAAATGATTAAAGTTTGACGGTATTGCCGAGCGAATGAGATCTGCAAGATATCGTTGCGTTTGTCATCTCAGCAAGAGATTTGAGTTGCCAATTAGTGATATAAGAGGTTGCAGTTTCGACAATATTACCATGTTATATCATTACCCCATTATGAATGTCGAACATTTTCAGTCCAGTATCATATAATATGTCTGGACATATCTGATAAGGAAAAAAAATGATAATCAGATGGATGCATCTGGTATCATTAGCTCAGATCTAGGCAGGCTGCAGGGACTTCAGTCCAGCAAAGAAGTTGAACTCTATGGACAGACTTTGCACTCTTCAACTCAGCCTAAGCTTTAATTAGGGTGTTTCAGAATATTGTTTCTAATTTTATTATATGAATATATTTTCAAACGAAAGAGATATCAGAGTCTTATTTGAGTGATATAAAATAATAATCTCAGTGAAGTAATAAACAACAAAGAATTAAGAAATATTTACTTCCTTTCAGGCTGAGTCAAGTACAGATGTAACATGATAAGACATTCTTCATTTTCTCTTCACATATTACACGCATCAAAAATCTGAAAGCACTAGCGTATTCAGGGTGATTTTATTGTATGAAAGACACATTTTATTTTTATTTTGATTGCATCTATTATGCAAAATCCGATGATAAATAAAAACAGGTATAAATAATGAAATGTTTCTCTCTTTACTTTTGCTCGTTGTAGTTCCTTTGTGTTTAATCTTATTGATTTCGGGAAAAGATTATTTAGTTGAATAATTAATACTGAATCCTCTGGTATGACCAAAACTTTCTTATCTTTTGCAAAACGTGATATAAATGAAGAAATATAAACATTGCTAGTTTTCTAAGCTACAAACGAAACGGAAATACTATGACACACTGAGCGAGCAGCCTACCTCCCGGTACCAGCCAATCAGAGGCCACCAAACATACATCTCATAGGCACAAGAATCTACCTTAAGTGAATCAACTATAGTACAGCAATCCTAAAACTACATAAAGACAATGAGAAATTTCCAATTGAGAAAGGAGTTAGACAGGGAGACTCCATCTCTCCTAAATTATTCACAGTGTGCCTAGAAGTTTTATAGAATTTAGATACAATTAATGAGGAATACCTTAACAACTTAAGATTTGCAGATGACATAGCTCTACTAGTGAATCAGGAGAGGAATTACAAAAGATGATAGAGGATTTGAATAGAGAAAGCAGAAATGTAGGACTGAAAATTAATATAAGTAAAACTAAGATAATGTTCAATAAAAATGCAGACAACAAATAAGAGTTATGGACGAACCTCTAGAGATTGTTAATGAATATACATATTTAGGATAGACAGTAACTGTTTCCCCAGGACATGAGATTGAAATTAAAAGAAGGGTAAGCAAGGGATGGAGAGCATTTGGTAAACAAAATAAGATTATGAAAAGTAACATGCCACTTTCTCTAAAAAGAAAAGTATTCAATCAGATGGTCATACCAGTTTTAACTTATACATCAGAAACTTGGAGCCTTACTAAAGCCTTAGAACATAAGCTAATTACAACTCAAAGAGCTATGGAAAGAATAATGATGGGAATAACACTAAGAGACAGAAAAAGAGCAACATGGATACAAGAACAAACTAAAGTAGAGGATATTCTAACAAGAAGTAAGAAAAAGAAATGGACATTGGCAGGACATATAATGAGAATGTCAGATAATAGATGGACAAAAAGAATAGCAGAATGGGTTTCTAGAGATTGCAAACGAATCAGGGGAAGGAGGAGAAGATGATGGATTGACGAGCAAAGAAAATTTGCCAGTATAGAATGGTATAGAAAGACCATAAACAGGCGAGAGTGGAAGGACATGTCTGAGGCCTTTGTCCTGCAGTGGACTAGCAATGGTTGATGAGGACCCTGCTTCAACGTCAACTTTTGGCGAAGGAACGAGACAGAGTCGCTCTCCAGGATGAGATGAAGAACTTGCACACCGAGTGGGACAACCTCCGTCGCAGTAACAGCAGGAACCCTGTAGCAGCACATCCGAGTGTCCGGGAAGGCGATGCTAATTATGGAACGGCCAACAGAGACGATGATTCCACCCAAGAACGGGCTCACCCCACCGTCCATCATGGAATGCCTGCACCGCCTAGAAGAGAAGGATGCCGAAAAGAGAATGAGGACGATAACTAGGGAAGCTGGTTGCCACTCAACGGAGGAAAACTACGGCTCCCGCAGAAGAGAGAAAAAAAAAGGGGAATACATTAACCTGACCGACTACGTACCTACCGCCGAACAAGACAGAATTCTCGTATGGGACTCAATTGCCATTTCTCCACCCGACCGAGGCCCATGGAGAAACGCCTTGAGATCGAGTACCTGCTGGACACCATACACAAGCATGAAGATCAAGGCACCATACGTACTACGGACGCCCTGCAGCCCCTCCTCTTGGCCGAGGCCCTCACGGAACGCGGTGATTACAAGAGTGATGTGATCGACAGGCGCCTGAGGGAAGCGCCAAAGAACCCTCCGAGCGAAAGAGGATGTCACCGTCCGTCGGGCCGATAAAAACCGCTGCGTTTGTACTCATCCGCACTGAAGAATACCACCACAAGTTGGATGATAGATACCTGGCCAGAGGACAGCAGCAAATTGCCAGAGAAATCACCAAGAACCCGGTAGATGACATTAAACGTGAGGCTAATAGGATTATTGAGACTGTCAATGCAGCTTCCAATGCCCTTCACTTGCTGCCGATCGTAGGGGGACTAAGACCTTGGCTACATATACGGGAACGTTAAAACCCATAAACCAGGGAACCCGTTACGCCCCATTATTAGCCAAATTCCCGCTCCTACATACAGCTTGCGAAGAAATTGAATACTATTTTGATCCTTATGTTCCAGATGACCACAGTTTGAAGTCATCTGCCGAGTTTTAGAAGCACTGAAAACGACACCCCCCGGAGGAGTTATTGCATCGATGGACGTGGAGTCCCTCTTCACGAAACGTCCCCGTGGATGAAACAATTCAGATAATCCTGGATCGTGATATAGAGACGACTCCACGCCCCCATTAAACATCCCTGAGCATGTGCCCTCCGAAAACTCCTTGAAATTTGTACAAAAAAAGGCCCCTTTCCACCACAGAGGGACATATGTACACACAGAAAGACGGAGTAGCGATGGGGTTCTCCCTCGGAGTACTTTTCGCGAACTTCTACATGGGTGCTGTGGAATGTCGGGTATTCGCCAACATCGAGAAGCCGTCTATGTACGTCCGGTATATTGACGACACTTTTCATCAGCGCCAGCACGGTGGAAGAAATAGAGCGCCTGCGACAAGCCTTCCACGACCACAGCAGACTCACTTCACCATCGAACATTGCCGTGACCGTCGCCTCCCCTTCCTTGACGTCCAGCGTCGGGCAACAAGAGGAGCGGCTTCGTAACACAGGTGTTAATACGAAACCCACGAACCTGGGCATGTGCCTGAACGGCGAGAGCGAGTGTCCAGAGAGATACAAGCGCACTGCGATCAGCGCCTTCATCAGGAGAGCTCTCTCACACTGCTCTTCGTGGAAGGACATGCACACTGAATTAGAACTTGTTGCCCAAGTTTTAATTAACAAGGGTATTCCAACCGGGACATCACTAAATGCATTCGCAGAAACATCGATAAGTGTATCAGCAGGAGCCTCGTCCCGCCGCCCTTGAAGACGTCACTCTCTTTTACAAGGCGTATTTCATAAGAAATACAAAGAGGACGAGCGAGCCCTTCGTACCATCATAGAAAGGAACGTCTCCCCCACGGACCCTGCGAAAAAAGTGAAACTAATAATTTACTACAAGAGCAAGAAGACCAGTGGCCTGATTATGAAAAACAAATCCAGCCCCCGTGTTGCAGGACCCTCTCAAGAAAACTAACGTTGTCTACCAGTACAAATCCCCTGTCCGGGAATGCCCCGGCGCTCACATTGGTATGACGACTATGCGATTTTCGAAGAGGATATCCTGCCACGCTCAGGAAGGCGCCATCCATAATCATGCCAAAAACGTCCACAATACCAGGATAATTAGGAATGACATTATTCCTAATATCAGAATTATCGATAAGGCAGCAGACCACCGTCGTCTCCGCCTCTTGGAGGCCCTACACATCGGGAAGGAGAGACCCAGCCTCAAACACCACCCAAGAGACTTCACTCCTCCCGACGGTTGGCACGAAGGGCGCCGCCCGCCAGAAACCATAGAGCCGATCGAAAATGACGGGCCAATCAGGTGCCCCCGTCTATCGGCAATGACCTTCCAATACTACGCTCCCAGTCTCCAGCGTCCGCACGAGTAAGAGCAGTGCGAGCTTCCACCTCTGCAAGACGGCTTGACTCAGGGACTTAATCCTCTGTTCAGCCAATGAAAATGCAGCGCCCATCAGACCAGAGCACCTGGGACACAATAAATACCGCCGAACGACCCCATTTCAATCAGTTCAAGCTCACCTTTTTCTTCCTTGAAAATGAACCGATGATACGGTTGGAAACGTTGGAATTCCGTTACACCCTTAGACTAAGATTTGTTAACCACTTTTGTTATCATATCAATAAATTATTATTTTTAGAAAACATTTCTTTCACCGAGATATGACATCGGCCAGCTATTAGCAAATATCAGCCCTGATGAGAAGAGAATAATAAGAAGAATTGAAAAGACCATATATAAATCAATTCCACTGATGCTGCCATCATCTTTAACAAAATAATAATAATAATAATAATAATAATAATAATAATAATAAAACTTTAATTACAAAATTCATAATGGGCGTATTTTAAAGAGATGAAAATGACCTTTCCATTTCACTTGTAAGGATAATTCCTCTTTCTTACTGAGATGAGAGAATATTTATGGTAGATGCACGTGTTTATTATATTTTCAAATAATAATAATAATAATAATAATAATAATAATAATAGAACTAGTAATAATACGATAACTAATTTCAAAGAAAATTCTTCCCTTTGTCTTTTTCTGTATCAATTTCCCCACCTCAACTCGAGTGACACTCAAGCTTAAACAATGCCATACAATGGTCAACGAATTTAATGGTTTTATGTAATCTCTCTCTCTCTCTCTCTCTCTCTCTCTCTCTCTCTCTTCTCTTACTGAGATGAGATCATTTTCATAGGACGTGTATGTAATAAGTTTATCATTAATAATTTTCCAATAATAATACTATAAGTACCAAAATTCATATCTGAGTTATTTTAAATACAATAATCATTTCCATTTCTCTCTTTTAAATACTGTAAGGACAACTCTCTCTCTCTCTCTCTCTCTCTCTCTCTCTCTCTCTCACACAAGATACTTGTCATATCATTTGGTGTTTCTATTTCTTCCTTTTATCTCTCTCGCTCTCAGCAAAAGAATTGATAGACAGACAAACATAATTGCACAGTCCTCTCTTTCTCTCTTCTCTGGAGAAATATATGTATTTATGGGAGGGGGAAAAAGTTGCCTACAGACGTTCATTTCAATCTATTGAAACCTAAGGAGTTATTTCTCTCTCTCTCTCTCTCTCTCTCTCTCTCTCTCTCTCTCTCTCTCTTGTATTTTAATGAAAATATACAGTAATTTGTGAATACACAGTGTTGCACATGAAAAAAAGTAAATTAGTTTTAATTTTAGAGATACGGCCCTAAGAAAAATTGCAAATTAGTAGTGAAATTTTCCTTGTGGACATGTTTTCAAGAATGTCGTTCCGGCTTACGAAGATTTTCGGGTTACGACGCGTCTTAAGAACGGAACCCCCGTCGTAACCCGGGGACCGCCTATATATATATGCACACACACAAACAGACATAATGTACATTATATGCATATACTATGCTATATTATATGCCCTAAATTACAAGGAGTTCCAAGGATTAGGATGCCTCAAAGACTTATTAGTCAATCCGAGGAGACATCATTTGCTCACTTATCTTTAGGAGCAGGTTACAATTCATTTAGTGTTCAAATGATTTTGTCTTGCTTTCTTTTGAACTATTCTACACTGCTCTTGTTTACAACTTCTGGTGGCAGTTTATTCCATGTGTCACAAGTCTTGTATGTGAAGAAGTTCCCACAAGGCGATGTGTTGTACCTCTTCAGCTCTGGTTTGCATCCATTATTTCTTGTCTGGTTTTTGTTTAATGTGAAGAGGTTACTATCTCTCTCTCCACAAGATACTTGTCATACATTTGGTGTTTCTATTTCTTCCTTTTATCTCTCTCGCTCTCAGCAAAAGAATTGATAGACAGACAAACAGTATTTTGCCTTTCAGTATTTTGAATGTCTATTAGTTTTCCTCACAATCGTCGTGTTTCTAGGTCATTCATATTGAGGCTCTGTAGTCGCCTTTGGTAACCTATTTCTCTGATGGATCGAATAACCTTTGTGGCTCTTGCTTGTACCCTTTCTTGCCTATTTATATACTTTCTTAGTGTTGGTGACCAAAACTACTGCATATTCAAGATGTGGTGTAACTATTGATGTGTAGAGCTGCAGCAATGTTTCCTTGTTTCTATATCTAAACTGCCTCTGTATGTATCCCATTAGCTTCTGTGCCTTCTTTTCAGCTTTTATTCATTGTTTTGTGGATTTAAAGTCCTTGGTAATAATAACTCCAAGGTCCTCTTCTTGTTCTTGTGGTGGACATGAGGGTTGTTTGCTCCCATCCGTAACACTACATTTATCCAGGTTAAAAGGCATTTGCCATATTTTTGCCACTCCAATTTTCCTGTGATCGTTTATTAAACTTTCAACTGTATCTGGGTCTGCTGCATTTACACCTAGTTTGGTGTCATCTGCAAATTTGGCTATCCTACTAGTTAAGCCTACATCAATGTCATGAATGTAACTAAAAAACAAGAGCGGACCAAGGACAGAACCCGAGGAACTCTGCTTGTCACACCTGCCCATCTGATTCTTCACCATTTATTACGACTCTCTGTTTTGTATTAGTTAGCCAGTCTTTGATCCTGTCTGCTATTTTCTCTACAGTTCCCAAAGCTCTAACTTTTGTCATTAGTTTCTGGTGTGAAACTTTGTCAAAGGCCTTTTAGAAATCTAGGTAGAGCATAGCTATTGCTCTACTACTGTTGTAAATACCAAGCATGATAGGCAGGATCTATCTTGCCTGAAACTGTGCTGGCTGTTTACCAAGTCGTTTCTATCAATGTGAGAGAGAAAGAGAGAGATTATAAATCTGAAGATTGTTACTTTGTTTCCAACACCTGTAGCTTACAAGAAGTTAGCAGGTAAAGTTTCTTTGGCAATTGTAAGCATTAGTACATGCATCAAAAAAAAACAAATTACATATACCAATTTTGTTTTTAGTGTTTCTGTCAATATTTTACTTGTGTGCAGTGGGTACACATTATCAAGATTTAAGTTATCTTTGAGATTCACACATTAATCTATCCATGGGGGCCACATGACCAGGTGTCTCCCCCTTAAACCTGTCACTGCTTGCAGTAGCTCTCTTACCAGGGAAAATACAATCAATGCTAACAACTTTTCTGCTTACAAATTCATTACCATCTAATGTATTGGGGGTAGAATTTGTCCATGTATCCCACCTTTGTGCAATATGGGATTCAGCAATGTAATTACTTGGTAAGTTACTGAAATAAAAGTTACATTTTTATAAAATAGTTTATATATACTGCCAAGTAATTATGAATCAGATCCCTCCCCCTCCCCTCTTATGGACATAAGAGTACAAACAAATTGAACTCTTGGTTGAGTTATTCCTCTCTTACCCCGAAAGTGGCAGGGCCAGGTCACTTACATAATACTACTAATTAACTCTACCAACGAATTTTATAATTTTAAGCTGCTGGCGAGTTGAAACTATATAAGCAATGTAATTACTAGGTAAGTATAAATAAAATTTTATTTTATAGAATATAATTTTCAGTGTGATATAAATTTATCGAGCTTCCTTTTTATTCTAGAGAGAAGATACAAGACAAGCTTCGTTACAAGGTGCTGCTGAACTCTTTCGGAAGGCAAAAAATGAAATGGCTTTTCAGATGACTGAGGAGCAAATAAGGCTTTTCAAATGGCAGGTAAATCTTGGAAATTCATGCAATTCACATATTTTGAAATTATAGTTTAGATCCATGTCTCAAATATTTGTTTGAGTTCCCCTTTTCCTTAGCTGAACCAGTCTTTCATTACCATAAGACATTGTGAATTAGAGAATACATGCTGTAAACAGGCAATATAGTATTTTGCCTGAAATTAGTTTCTAACAGCAGCCTGCTTCTGGTGGGCTGAACCACTTACCACTGAAGCAGCAGGCCAGTACTTTATCCTTGCAATGAGAGGGTTGGTAGTTCAGATCCTTAGGAGGAACTATTGTAAGTGCCAATTTTCATGCAATTTTGCTTGCTTATAATATGTATTTGACCATGGTCTCATCAAAGAGGATTAAATGTCCCCTTACCGGTAGTTGGGGTAGAAGATCATGATCATGATTAGCATTAACAGGTAGATATTCAATTTGTTCTCTAGACATTTAATTTGTTCTCTCCCCTGTCTTCTGTATATTTTGCAGTTTCTCCTTGGATTTCCATCTGATCCAATTCTTATCTATGCCCTTTTCCATAATTATTTAGGCCTTCCCTGCTGTTTAGTAATTCTTCAGGTACTTCTTGGATTTCCATCTGATCAAGCTCTATCTATGCCCTTTTTCATAAATATATGGGCCTTCCCCACTGGTTAATAATTGTTCAGATACTTCTGTATCTACCACCTCACATCCACAGACTTCTCTGCTATTGTCCCTCAGTTAACTTCACATCTCTTAGTTTCTTTCTCATTCGTAATATGGTCTGAGTGCACTCAACACCTGAATCAAGCGCCCTCAGTGGCATGGTCAGTTTGGTCTTGGACTACCACCTCGGTGGCCGCAAGTTCGATTCTCGGGCATTCCATTGAAGAGTCAGAGATGTGTACTTCTGGTGATAGAAGTTCACTCTTGACGTGGTTCGGAAGTCACATGAAGCTGTTGGTCCCGTTGCTGAATAACCACTGGTTCCAATGCAATGTAAAAAAGCACACTATACAAAATAACAATCGACCATGAATCACAAATTTTTTTAGTCACACCTCTTCACGTTTCTTTTTTTTATAAGTAACATTTCACTTATTGTTGGAGATTCGTAGGTATTATACATAACACCATAGATCTTTCCTCTTTAGGCATGGCATGCCTTATTTACCAACAGTATGGCAATCTCTTTCCACTTAACCCTTAAACGGCGAGCCGCTATTTACCAAAGTGTCTCTTGTATACAGCGGCGTTCGAGAGTTAGCGCCGAAGCGGATTAAATTTTTTTTGTTTTTTTTTCAAAAAATCTCAAAATGCTTAGTTTTTAAGATTAAGAGTTCATTTTTGGCTCCTTTTTTGTCATTGCCTGAAGCTTAGTATGCAACCATCAGAAATGAAAGAAATATCATTATCATATATAATATTTGGCATATATAACAGCGCGAAAAAATTTCATATATAATTGTATACAAATTGCGCTGTGAGCAAAACGGTTAAAGCTAATGAGTTAATTTTCTTTCGTTGTATTGTACACTAAATTGCGATGATTGTTCATGAAACTTACCTGACAGATATATACGTATATAGCTGTATTCTCCGAAGTCGACAGAATTTCAAAACTCGCGGCACACGCAGTGGGCGGCCAGGTGGTAGTACCCATTCCCGCCGCTGGGAGGCGGATATCAGGAACCATTCCCATTTTCTATTCATATTTTTTTCTGTCGCCGGTCGGTAAACACCTGTTTACAGACCTCCGCCCAGGATTTTTGGATTTGACTCGTTCTAAGTATCTGGATTGACTTTTGGTTTTGACTCTGGATTGTTGGATTGGCATACGCGATAGTGGACTGTTTTTTTTTTGATTTTTGGATTGGCTTTTCCTGTGAACGTGATGTCGGGATGAAGTTCAGTGAGCTTCAGAGTGTGTGTGAGGAGTGATTGCAAGGTGAGGCTACCGAAATCATCGGTAGACCCCCACACAGTATGTATGGGGTGTAGGGGGCATGTTTGTTTGTTGGATGATCGATGCATTGAATGCAAAAGTTTGAATGATGATGGATGGAAGGTGTATGAGTCCTATCGGCGTAAGTTGGAGCGCGATAGGATCAGGAGGTCTTCCTCCAAGAGCGGTTCTACGAAAGGTAAGGGAAGTAACATTTCTCCTATTTTAACACCAGTAGAATTTGCTTCACCTAATCCTGTGTTGTTGCCTGAGGGCCCTGGTTCTGTGTCTGGAGAAGGTAATGCCCTTTCTCTGATTCTAGAGTCGTGCGCACTCTAGAGTCCAAAGTGTTGGCCCTAGAAAACGGCTCAAGTAAAGTGTGTGATCGTGCCCCTAGTGTTGTGGAGGGGGCGTCAGATCGGCCCCATAATGCCTCTAGGCCTAGACCTCTGTCGGACTCCCAGGACTCAGGGAGTGGGCATGTCGAAAGCCGCAAGAGGGGTTTACTGGGGGCTCCCCACCGATCTGGCGTCCCTTCGGCAGGACCTGTTGCTACTTCCCAGGCTGCCAAGGAGCGTGCTCAGGTTTGCATCCTTAAGGACTGTTTTTCGTCCTCCGGAGCGCTCGGAGAGACTCGCGTCCGTTGAAAAGGACTTTTCCGAGGGAGGACGCTTTACGTTCCCCTCTCTCCGCTATCGTTGCGGTCTTCGCCTGCGTCGTATGACGCGTTTCCTCCACAGAAGAGAGGTAGGACGTCGTCCGAGGACGACGCTGAGAAGCGCTTCTCTCGCGCCTCGGAGAGGCAGGTTGCTGTACCTGTGAGAAGGAAGGAGGCGTCCCCTCGCCCCTCGTCTTCTCGCAGGCGCAGCCCTTCACCTCCTCTCGTTTCTTCGCCAACGAAGAGTATTCTTGTGTCTCTTCAAGACCAATTGTCGGCGTTAATGGCTCAGAAGACTCGCCCAGCAGCAGTTGAGCCTAAACGTAGGAAGGACGCTAGACTGCCTGTCAAGAGGACGAGGCAGTCCCCTTCTCCGTCTCCTCGTTCGTCTCTGTCTCCGCTTGCTTCTCCTTCGGAGCTTCCTTGTTCTCGTGGACAGGACGCTTTTCTTCCCTCTCGACGTCCTGATCAGCCCGCGCGTCAGGACGCCTTGGAGGACGCCTGGCAGGACGCCTTGGAGGACGCTTTTGAAGACGCTCGGCAGGACGCTTTTGAAGACGCCTCGTCGGGATGTGTTTTGCTTGACGCTTTGCCTGTTGAGAAGGCTTTCGAGAGCGCCCAGAAGGACGCTTTGAAAGCGAAAGCTGGACGCTTGAGCGGAAAGCGTAAGGACGCTCCTCGAGAGCGAGTAAGAGTAGACCTCTCTTGACGCTCAGCGCGGTCAAGAAGCTCTTCGTTCTTCGAGCTCTAAGATCGACAGAAGGTCGGTCGCTTTGAAGAGGCTGATATTAGTCATTCTCGAAAGCCTTTGTTGAAGGCTAGACCTGTTGGGCGCACGCCCTCTCCAGAGGTTCAATCTCCTTTGCCTCTTCGGGAGGAAGGAGAGCTTAGTAGTCCGGCGGACTCAGTTGAGGAGGAACAGCCGTCAGTCTCGTCGGTGTCCGATTACAAGGTGCTGGTTCGACTGTTTTACGCTCTCTTTTGGTGAGAAGTTCCAGCCTGCAGCTCCCAAGTCTCCACCCTCTCAGTTTTCGTCATCGAAGTCGTGCAAGGTTCCGGAGTTTGTGGAGATGAAAACTTCTTTGTCCACTAAGAGAGCGTTCAAGAAGTTGCAGGATTGGATGGAACGTCGGAAGGATCAGGGCAAGTCGACTTTCGCCTTCCTCCTTCAAGACTCAGTGGAAAGGCGGCATCTGGTATGAGACCAAAGGAGAAGTAGGGAGTTAAGATCCCGTCGTCTTCCCAAGGGGACCTTTGCTAGTCTGGTCGATGCACAGAAGAGGTCTCTTTTATCGACCGCTAAGATTTCGTTGACGCCAACGGAGATTGACCATCACATGAAAGGTCTGTTAAGGACCTGGAAGTCTTTAACTTTCTAGACTGGTGCTTGGGAGTCCTGGATCTTCAATCTAGGAGTCCTGACTCGTTGAGTCTGGGGGAGCTGTCCAATGTGTTATCCTGCATGGACAAGGCCGTCAGGGATGGTTCGGAAGAGTTAGTGTCCTCATTTCGGCACTGCTTTTCTCAAGAAGAGAGCGCTTTTCTGCAATTTTACAGCTAAGTCTGTTTCTTCATCGCAGAAAGCGGAGCTTCTCTTTGCACCTCTTTCGAGCCATCTCTTCCCCCAGGCTATGGTAAAGGACCTGGCAGTGAGCCTACAAGAGAAGGCTACCCAGGACCTCTTGGCCCAGTCTTCAAGACGTCCCGCAGTCCCTACACGTCGTCGTTGGACGACCTCCTAGGAAGGTTAAACCCTTTCGTGGCGCTCCTCCCTCGAGAGCTGCTCCTCGAGGGAGAGGGCTTGCAAGAGGAAGAGGTTCCTTCAAACCTAAATCCTCTAAGTGAGAAGATAGTCCTTCAGATGCCGGTCGGAGCCAGGCTAAAGTTCTTTGCGGGGGCGTGAGAGAGAGATACAGATGCGTGGTCCCTCAGATAGTGGAACAGGGTACAAGATCCCCTTTGTGGGACCCTCCTCCTCTATCCACAACTCCCAGAGATCTTTCCCCGTCTATCAAGGGGAGAAACATCAGGTTCTTTAGATCTTTTAGATCAAATGATCAAGAAAAGAGCGGTGGAGCAGGTCTTAGACCTGGGGTCACCCAGGATATTACAACAGGGACTTTTCCTTGTACCAAAGCAGTCGTCGGTTGGGGTGGCGTCCAGTCTTGGACGTAAGCAGCCTGAATCTTTTCATAGAAAAGAAAAAATTCAAGATGGAAACGCCTCAGTCAGTTCTAGGAGCCTTAAGACCAGGCGACTGGATGGTGTCCTTGGACCTACAGGACGCATACTTTCACGTGCCTATCCACCTCTTTCAAGAAAGTTTCTGAGGTTTATGTTAAGGGACAAAGTTTGGCAATTCCGAGCCCTTTGTTTCGGTTTAAGCACGGCTCCGATGGTATTTACCATGCTCATGAAAAACGTAGCGAGATGGTTACATTCTGCAGGAATAAGAGTGTCCCTGTATCTCGACGATTGGCTTATCAGAGCATCGTCAGAAGAAAGGTGTCTGAAGGACCTTCACTTCACGTTAGCCTTGGCGAGGTCCCTGGGGACTTCTGGTCAACCTCGAAAAGTCGCATCTGACCCCAACACAGTCCATCGTGTATCTGGGGATTCAGATGGATTCAGTGGCTTTTCGAGCGTTTCCGTCCCAGGAACGACAGCTGCAAGGCTTAGAGAGAGTTTCGGCCTTCCTGGGGAAGGAAGCTTGCTCGGCGAGGGAGTGGATGAGTCTGCTGGGGACCATTTCCTCGCTGGAAAAGTTTGTTTCCCTAGGAAGACTACACCTCAGGCCTCTCCAGTTTTTCTTAGCAGAAGAATGGAGAGTCAAAGAGGATCTGGATGCGACCTTTTTGATCACCAAATCGGTGAAGAACCATCTAAGATGGTGGTTAGATCCTCGGAAGTTTCGAGAGGGGTTGTCCCTAAAGCTTCTGATACCCCGACCTAGTGTTGTTTTCCGACGCCTCGGTTGTCGGGATTGGGGAGCAAACAGCAAACACTAAGGAGGTGGAAGGGGAGGAAGGTCAGGCACCTGGAGGGGGGAACAGGTGTCCTGGCACATCAATGTGAAGGAACTAGCGGAGGTTTTCCTGGCGCTACAGTTCTTCCAGCAAAAGGTTGCAGAGAAAGTGGTCCAAGTCAACTCGACACACCACAGCCCTTGCGTACTAAAGAATCAGGGAGGTACACACTCCCGTCCTCGATTTTGACTTAGCGAGGGAGATTCTGCTGTGGGCAGATGCGAGACGGATCAGGATCCTGACGAGATTTATCGCAGGAGTTCAGAACGTCAGAGCAGACCTTCTCAGCCGACAGGATCAGATCCTGCCGACGGAATGGACGTTACACCAGGACGTCTGTCGAGAGCTCTGGAGACTGTGGGGGCGTCCGTAGTCGACCTATTTGCGACATCACGAACGAAGAGGTTGCCTCTTTATTGCTCCCCTGTGTTGGATCCGGGAGCAGTCGCTATAGACGCTCTGCTCTGGGACTGGACGAACCTAGACTTGTATGCCTTCCCGCCATTCAAGATCATGGGGGAAGTAGTAAGGAAGTTCGCGGCATCGGAGGGGACGAGGTTGACCCTGATCGCCCCGATGTGGCCCGCGAAGGAATGGTTCACGTAGGTATTGTCCTTCATCATAGACTTTCCGAGGACGTTGCCCTGAGGAAAGATCTACTCAGACAGCCCCACTTCGCAAGATATCACCGAAAACCTCTCCGCTCTGGGTCTGACTGCGTTCAGACTATCGAAAAGTTGGCCAGAGCGAGAAGGTTTTTTCTAAAGCAGCTGCGAAGGCGATCGCCAACGCAAGGAGGACTTCCTCGAGAGCTGTTTACCAGTCAAAGTGGGCTTCCTTCAGGGTCATGGTGTAGAAAGGAGGGAATTTCCTCTTCCACTACCTCTGTGAGCCAGATAGCCGATTTCCTGCCATTTTTAAAGAAATGTGCAGAAGCTGGCAGTCCCACGACCATCAAGGGATATAAGAGTATGCTGTCAGCAGTCTTCCGACACAGAGGCGTAGACCTTACTGACAACAGAGACCTTCATGATCTCCTGAGATCATTTGAGACTTCCAAGATACCTCAGGCGAGGCCTCCTCTTGGAACTTAGATTTAGTCCTTAGACTGTTGATGCGAGTCCTTTCGAGCCTCTCCATGAAGCGTCTCTTAGGAACTTAACGAAGAAGGCTCTTTTCCTAACTGCTCTGGCGACGGCGAAGAGAGTTAGCGAAATTCAAGCCATTTGTAAGCGAGTGGGCTTCAAAGGTGACAATGCGGTCTGCTCTTTGAGTCCCCACTTTCTTTAGCAAAGAAATGAAAAACCCGTCTAACCCTTGGCCAAGGAGCTTGAAATCAAGGGTATGACAAGCCTTGTGGGCCAAGAAACTGAGAGAGCCCTGTGCCCGTCAGGGCTCTAAAGTTTTATGTCCACAAGACAAAGGAGGTACGAGGTCCTCAGATAATCTGTGGTGTTCGGTTAAACGGCCCGATATACCATTATCCAAGAATGCTTGGCGTTCTTTCTGAGGGACGTGATTAAGGAGGCTCATTCGTCTTACCAGAAGACCGATTTGAGGGCCTCTTGCGAGTGGAAAAGCTCACGAGGTCAGAGCTGTCGCAACCTCGCTTGCCTTCCAAAGGAACATGTGATCAAGGACATCCTTGACGCCACCTTCTGGAGGAGCAATTCAGTATTCGCCTCACACTACTTGTGAGATGTGAGAAGGATATACGAGGACTGTTGTTCTCTTGGGCCATACGTTTCTGCAGACACAGTCTTGGGGGCTGAAGGTAGCTCTCTCCCTATCCCTTAGTTAGTTAGGTTAGGTTAGTTTTTAGTTGTTGTGTTCTTTGGTTGTGGTGAGTCTTTGGTGAAGACCTCCCATCTCTTGAGCTTAGTGTTCTGGGGGTCTTGGATAGTTGGTCAGGTGGTGGTCAGTTGCTTCGTTGCCCTCATATGTATGGCTCTATGCTCTTGTCACGTCGAGAGGTCAACGTCCCAGTTGACAGAGCATCCAGAGCGCACCGCACTACAGGTCTCCACCTGGCTGGCAGCTCTGATTAAGCACAAGCAGGCTTAAGTGACAGTAATCACAGAGTCTACTTTGCTAACAGGTGAGGAACCAAGGTGTACATCATCTACTTAATTTAAGTTTCCTACAAATCCTATTCTCTCTTTTTTCCCCACCATCCCCGAAGGTGGGATTCAGCTATATATATATCTGTCAGGTAAGTTTCCATGAACAAAATGTTATTGTTATAATACAATTAAGTTTGTTCATACTTACCTGGCAGATATATATAATTAAGTGCCCACCACCTCCCCTCAGGAGACAGTGGTCACTGATAAAAAATATGAATAGTAAAATGGGAATGGTTCCTGATATCCGCCTCCCAGCGGCAGGAATGGGTACTACCACCTGGCCGCCCACTGCGTGTGCCGCGAGTTTTGAAATTCTGTCGGACTTCGGAGAATACAGCTATATATATATCTGCCAGGTAAGTATGAACAAACTTAATTGTATTATAACAATAACATTTCTGGGCTCAGCTCGTGTCGGCCTATGAAAGGATCCTTAATATCATTCTTTCTAGGTAAAATTAATCTAAAATTACCAGAGAAAAACAAAATTAAGAAAATGTCAGTAAAACTGACTCGCTCACTCTTTAAAAAGAAGTGTCGGTATGGTAATAGGGGCGAGTGGGGAACACTACCACGAGACAATCACCAATTAGAACTTCCATCAGAATCCCCCCAAGAGAGAGCTGATACCAACGGGCGATGCAGCCGCTACTACTACTACTAGAGGACGCCACGGACAGCAGCGCCCCTAGCGGACATCCTTAATTTTTTAGCGCTAGCGTCAAGGACGCATTCTTTCTGTGCTGTGCTAATTCCGGGATTTATCTTATTCATCCAACATGGAACGTCTGCTATTGCAACGGCTAAGTTAAGTAACTCATAAGTAATGTTTTTTACCACATTTTTATCTTCCGTAGGGTACCAGTATTTTCCTCTTAAATAGGTCATATACGGTTCCCCGGTTGTCTCGTGGTGGCGCCATGCTGCCTCGTTAAGAATTCCCGGTCCTCCATACTGGGACTTCTTATACTTATGGGCTTACTATATTACGTTCATTGTCTTTTACATCGAGTTTTAGCTAGTTTAGCCCTCCTACCATATCTCTTAGTTTGGTATTTAGGGCTATTATTATTATTCCGGCCCAGCATCCCGGCTCTTGCTCTTCATCGGCTATCGCTGGCTCCGAGTAGGCTTCTGTTTCTTGGAACAGTCTGCCTCCTCCTGGGTCTTCTTTCTCTTTTACTAAAAGTGTCTTTTCCATCTTTTCGATGTATATATTTATTATATTTAGGGTGTTAGGCTAGCCTAGGTGCTTGTTCCTTGTATTGGTACAGCCTGGTTCACGTGGCCCTCTCACGGTTGTGTTGCTCGCGGCCTAGGCCACTTGCGGTCACGTGTTCCATCGCACCTTACCCTGCCCCTGCCCTCCCTTTCTGGTATAGGGAGGGGCTGGGGGACCCCTTGGTTGTCATGACAACCTCAGTCGCCTTCTCTCTCTCCCTCTCTGAGGTGGCCAGGGGTTCCTCCCAGCGGGGGGTATAGGGCGACCACTCATGTGGTACCCGGGTCTCCGAGCGGGTAGTCGGTGAGGCGGGGAGGAGTAGGCCATCCCTCCCCCCTCTCTCTCTCCCGCCGTGTTACGCCGAGACCTTCCTCCCCCCCTCCCCAGTTGCTCAGCCACCTCCCTCGCTATAACGAAAGGAGCCTTCCGTCGCAGCCGGGGCACCTTTGGTTATAGATTACTGGCTCCGCCAGCGGGGCGGGGTGGCACTACTATTGGTCGGTTGCTTGCCTACTATATCCTTACATCTCTCCCCCGCTACCGGAAGGGAGCTTGCTTCTTACCCGTGCACTCTTCTAGTAGACGGGGTGGAGAGAGGTTTTGTATTATTATTATTTTAAGGATATACCCTAATTTTACATGAATTGTGTAATGTTATTATATATACCATCCCCGCCATTTTCCGTCGTGGTTTCCAATTACCACCACTCCTGGTTGGTTTCCTTTTGTGTCCCCGCCATCAGCGGAGCTATAGCCTAGGGCACCCAACCAACCTGGTTACCACACGTATTATGGCGGGCTCTGGTTTAATCTAACTTTATCGCTCCGGCACCAGCGGAGCATCTGTTAGACTGTAAGTGTTTTCCTGGTACTCATGTATCTTTCCACTTACAGGCTACCAACTGTCAGGTCCCAGCGTGCAACGCGACGTTGTACGACCCCTGCGGCCACGATGAGTGCAGGTCTCACGCCCCCTGTGCCACGTCATACAACGAGATGATCGTCTGGCACCCAGAGCCTGCGCCAATCTGCTACGACCTAGTCGGTCAGCCTGGGAGATGGGGTAAGTCCATTATAGGCTTCCTTATCATTTTACTAACAACTCTTAGTCATAAAGTTTGTTAACCCGTTCCGCCACTAGAAGCTCATCTCGCCTTTCTTTCAGGCTACTGGTGTGAGGGAAGTCGCCCTCGCCACCCTGAAAGCGTGGGTGGGCGGCTTCGGGAAGAACGCCGCCAAAGGCCAGCCATACATTCTGGACAAGAAGCTGGCCGTCCAGATATTCCCTGCGGGCAAGTCAACTGGGTATGTTGACCCCTTGTCCGCAGCCCCTGATAGCCTCCATCCAGCAAGACCTCCAGCAATCCTTTGGGGTCGTAGCTTCCCAGGAGTCGGTCCCGGCGGAAACGTCGCTGCCCTGGACCTAAACATCGAGCCCATGGCGGTAGGGGTGGAGGATTTGTTGGTTGAGGTAGGTGTGTCGGGCGCCCAAGGTCTTTCCTTGGGTGCTCCTGGATCTTCTCCTGTCCCTTCTTCGAGCGCTTCTTTCCAAGGCTTTGTGGATCTGAGATCCCTACCCGCTCTCCCGCTCTCTGTACCCCCAAAGGTGAAGGGGACAGAGAGAACCGAAGACTCTGGCTAAGACAACTTCTAGGAAGTCGTCTTCGTCTTCTTCGGCTAGGAAGTCTTCGACTTCCTACGCCGACGCGGTGAAAGCTAAGCCGAGCTCTTCTCACTCGAAGAGCTCTAGAAGCAAGGCTTAAGAAGGAGAAGGCTCGCGCTCCCGCCGAGCCAGTGCCTTCTGGCCTCCACCGCTTCCACTCCGGCAACGCTGGTAGGAGGAGCAGGGCCTAGCACCTTTGATCCCACTGCTTTCTCAGCAGTGGTGATGCAACAGGTGGGCGAGCTGGTTGGCTCGCAAGTCTCCGCCCGTGGGGACGAGATTCGAGCAGATGTTCGCACAATTGTCGAGCACTCTGTCTCAATCAGGCCAGTCGATACAAGATCTCTCTAACAGGGTTAGAGAGAATGAGGACCGAGTAGCCGGGCTATCTCAGGTTCCTCTTCCAGTCTCCCCAGTGCCAAGCACTGGCATTCTTCCAACTCCCGCCATACGACTCTCTGCCAGCTTTCTCCATGGAGAACCATGGAAAGTAGCTGCCTACGCTCCTTTTAAGGATGGGATGATCTCTATCCCGGAGTGTGGAACTCGGAGGATTGAGGACTTCGAGTTTTACCCTCCGGGTCTGACGCAGCCTTTCATCGGTATGCTAGGCTGACTGTAACGGCTCTGACTAGGGAAGACAAGATCTCTAGAGAGTCTGTCCTATACAGTAGAGATCATGCTCAGCGGGAATGGGTTCACTGCCTTGAGGTACTGGGGAGTGCCACGAACAACTAAACTCCAGGCCTATAAGAGTCCCTTTACTATTTTCGCGACGGAAGAGGAGGCTTCTCTTCCGTTCGCCACGAAAATAGTAGAGAAGCCCTTCAGGCAGTCCTCAAGGATGAGCCCATCCCACAGTTGAGGGAGGCGGAGTCTACTTCTCCGCTCTTCCCGGCTTTCGGAGAATTGTGGGAGAACTTGCCAGCTACGTTCACGCTTGGGGTAAGCTCAAAACCGGACTGCGCCATGGACCAGTTCGGCGAGAAGCTGCCAAGGCTGCCGGATTCCCTAATTCAGGCAGAGTTTGATGCGCGAACCAGGTTTGGCAGGTCCCTCAATTCCCTTATAATTACGGAAATGGCTGCTCTCTCTTATGCCACGGAACCGCTGTTCAAGATTTTGGCAAAATCTCAGTTCCAGACGGTACTAACAGACGCTTTCGACTTCTTCCAGGCTAGGAGGAATTGCCGAAAGCATGTTCTGCAGGAGTGTACTATTAGGCACGAGCCGAATAGACTCTTGGCTTCTAGCATGTGGGGAGCGGATCTCTTCCCAGAGTCCGCTATTAACGAAGTGCACCACGAGGCTGCTAGGCTCACCAGAGCCTTAGAGCTGGTGGGTGGGGGGTATTTCCTCAAAGAGGAAACAAGAATCCGTCCCCACTGCTGGTAAGAAACCAAAGAAGGCTGGTAAGAGGTTCCAGCCGTATCAGAAACACCAGCAACAGCAGCAATTTGTGCAGGCTGTCCCGGTTACCCAACAAGGACAACCTGCTAGTTCGAAACAGAACCAGCCCATCCTCCTGTTGTCCCCTCAATCACAGCCGTCCACCTCCTACGCAATCTCGCCGGCCTTCAACCCTACATATGAGGCTCAAGGCTACAAACAACCGAGAGGTAGGGCGAGAGGTTACTTTCGTCAGCGTGGGCGCAGGAAGGGCGACAAGGAGCAGGCAGTTCAGAGGAGGGCGTGGTGGTCAACCCGCCCATCAACAATGAGGCTCCCCAGGTAGGAGGGAGGCTGTTCCTCTTCCGCCACAGGTGGGGTTCAGCAATTGGGCACAGAGCATAGTGTCCAAAGGATTGGGTTGGAGTTGGATCAAAGATCCTCCTCCAATCAAATCATTCCACCAGATACCATCAGAGGGAATTGACAGATTACGCGGAAGAAACTCCTTCAGAAAGGAGCTATTGCGAGAGTCAGCATCTAAAATTTCAAGGTCGCTTATTCAGCGTGCCAAAAGAAAGGCTCAACAAAAAGAAGGGTAATCTTAGGACTTGTCAAAGCTAAACTCTTTCATCGTTGCGACAAGTTCAAGATGCTTACCCTCTCGCAAGTAAGGACCTTACTTCCGCGTGGAGCCGTCACATGCTCCATCGATCTTACAGACTCATACTATCATATCCCTATAGCCAGGCCGGCACTTCCGCCCATTCCTAGGTTCAGGCTAGGAAATCAAACATTCTCATTCAAAGTGATGCCCTTCGGTCTGAATGTAGCCCCCAGGGTATTCACAAAAATAGCAGAAGTGGTTGTACAACAATTGAGAGCTCAGGGAATCATGGTAGCAGCATACCTCGACGATTGGTTGATCTGGGCACAACACCGTCGAGGAATGTCTCAAAGCCACAAAAAGGTAGTTCACTTTCTGGAACATCTGGGGTTCCAGATAAACAAAACGAAATCCAGACTTACCCCGGAGTCTCGTTTTCAGTGGCTAGGAATCCAATGGGATTTGTCTTCCCACAATCTGTCAATTCCAGTGGCCAAACGGAAGGAAATAGCAAAATCTGTCAGGCAATTTCTCAAATGCAAACAAACATCAAGGAGAAACCAGGAGAGAATCCTAGGGTCCCTTCAGTTTGCTTCGGTAACAGATATCCTCCTGAAGGCAAGGCTGAAAGATTTAAATCGAATTTGGCGATCAAGAGCAAACACCAAATCTCGAGACAAGTTGTCAGTAATCCCACAGATCCTCCGCAATCAACTCCGTCCTTGGTCAAAAGTAAAGAACTTAGCCAAGAAGGTAACCCCTTCAATATACCCCTTCCAGTGTTAACCATTCACACGACGCCTCCCTGTCCTGGGTGGGGGGGATATCTCAGTTCAAACAGGTTCAGGGGACTTGGTCAGTTCAATTTCGCCAGCTCCCACATAAACGTTCTGGAAGCAATGGCAGTATTCTTACCTTGAAGCGACTGCTTCCCCCGAAGAAGTCTCATCTAAGGCTAGTTTTGGACAGCAGTGGTAGTTCATTGCATCAACAGAGGAGGGTCCAATCCAAGCATGTGAATCATGTCATGATAGCCATCTTTGCCTTAGCAAACAAACACAAATGGCATCTGTCTGCCACTCACCTGGCAGGAGTAAGAAATGTGATAGCAGACGCCCTGTCCCGGTCAGTTCCTCTGGAATCAGAATGGTCTCTTAGAACTACGGGTCATTCCAGTGGGTAGCCGGAGAGTCCCCAGGTCTCCAAGTGGATCTCTTCGCCTCACAAGCGAACCACAAGCTCCCTTGCTATGTGGCCCCCAACCTGGACCCTCTGGCTTATGCCACGGACGCCCTGTCGTTGGACTGGAATCAGTGGAGAAGAATTTATGTTTTTCCTCCAGTGAATCTTCTCTTGGAAAGTCATAAACTTGAAAGTCTAAGCTAAAGCAAACTAAGGTCTTTCAAAGGGATAGTAGCTCTGATTGCACCGGACTGGCCCAAGAGCAACTGGTATCCTCTTCTTCTGGAATTGGGCCTCCGACCTCAACGGATCCCCAATCCCAAGCTATCACAATCAGTACAAATGAGGACTGTGTTCGCTTCCTCAGGAATTCTCCAGACCCTAACTTTATGGCTTCATGAAGTTTGCAGCTAATAAAGATGCTAATAATTGATCCACAGAATATTACTCTTCCTAGAATCAGATAAGAGAGAGTCAACCATTAGACAATATGACTCAGCTGTTAAAAAAATTAGCATCTTTCTTGAAAGAATCGAACACTACAACCATGACAGTTAATCTGGCTATATCCTTTTTCAGATCTCCCCCTTGTTTGAAAAAGGTTTAGCAGCTAGCACTATTATCACTCATAAATCGGCTTTGAAGAAAATCTTTCAAGTAGGTTTTCAGATAGATCTGACTGAATCTTATTTCACGTCTATCCCTAAAGCCTGTGCTAGACTTAGACCTTCCCCCAAAGGCCTACTACAGTTTCATGGTTCTTAAATGATGTCCTCAAACTAGCTTCAGATACTGACAACTCATCTTGTACATTCATAATGCTCCTGAGAAGACATTATTCTTATTAAGCCTAGCCTCAGGAGCTAGAATTTCAGAACTGGTCGGCTCTATCCAGGGATGCGGGTCATGTGGAATTCCTCCCATCAGGAGAAGTTCTACTTGCTCCGGATCGTAGCTTTTTAGCCAAAAATGAGGATCCTCTTGCAAGGTGGGCCCATTGGAAAGTTATCCCCACTTCCCCAGGATCCTTCTCTCTGCCCAGTATCAACTCTTAGAGCCTTTCTATCTCGTACTCTTCAAGATCCTCAGGTGCTCTCTTCATTCTGAAGAGAAAAAGGTGGTACTTTGTCAGTAAAAGGTATTAGGCAACAAATCCTTTACTTCATTAAACAAGCCAATCCTGAGTCATTTCCAAAAGCACATGATATCAGGGGAGTAGCCACCTCAATTAATTACTTTCAACATATGAACTTTGAGGATCTTAAAAAGTATACTGGATGGAAATCCCGACAGTCTTTAAACGTCATTATCTAAAGTCCTTGGAATCTTTAAAGTTTTTCAGCAGTAGCAGCGGGAAACATTGTTTCCCCCTGATACTGTATAGTAGTCGTAGTATAGATCCAGGTCTCCTTTCTACCTACATCATCCAACATGCCTTCACCCTATCGCCATGCTACTCGGATATCCTAGCCTTAGCCGCTGAATCATATAGTGGATTGTCCCTTATTTTTGCTAGGGACATCCACACTTGTACTGATAGTGTACTTCAGTGTACCTACCCTTATTTTTATAGCTAGGGTAGGACACAATGTTTGTATATTTTGCCACACTTGTACTAATGATGTACTTCAGTGTACCTACCCTTATTTTTATGCTAGGGTAGGGACACAATATGTTTGTATATTTTGTAAATATTTTCAAGTAAATCCCTTTTTGGTTTATATTACATGCATCACTGTAATTTACTATAATTACTATTTAAGTACTTTAAGATTACTAACGTTCTGTTATTTTACTGTTTAGTATAAGTTAGTTTAAGTGCTAGTTTGTATGCTGTAATTGATTTACTTATATTATATCCATCATTTTACACTGCTTTTCATTTGTTCCTTTTTTCCCATCTTGTCTGTTTCTCTGGTACTCTTTCATAGGCCGACACGAGCTGAGCCCAGAAAAGGGATTTTGACGAAGGAAAAATCTATTTCTGGGTGATGGCTCGTGTCGCCCTATGAAACCCCCCCTTTACCCCCCCTTTATTGTTTTCCCCCCCTTGCAGGACAAGATGTTTTTAGATTAAGGATGTCCGCTAGGGGCGCTGCTGTCCGTGGCGTCCTCTAGTAGTAGTAGTAGCGGCTGCATCGCCCGTTGGTATCAGCTCTCTCTTGGGGGGATTCTGATTGGAAGTTCTAATTGGTGATTGTCTCGTGGTAGTGTTCCCCACTCGCCCCTATTACCATACCGACACTTCTTTTTAAGAGTGAGCGAGTCAGTTTTACTGACATTTTCTTAATTTTGTTTTTCTCTGGTAATTTTAGATTAATTTTACCTAGAAAGAATGATATTAAGGATCCTTTCATAGGGCGACACGAGCCAATCACCCAGAAATAGATTTTTTCCTTCGTCAAAATCCCTTTTTGGTATACAACAAATTGTAAAACGATCAAAGCAACACAAAGAAAATATTAACACAAAAATGATGCATGAATTCGTAACGCTCGGACATAAAAAAAATTTTGTTTTTTTTTTAAATTCACCATAAATCAAAATCTTGTGCTAGAGACTTCCAATTTGTTGCAAAATGAAGGTAATTGATTGAATATTACTAGACTGTAAGTGTTTTAGCTTACAATTACAGTTTTCGACCATTTCGGTTGAGTTAAAGTTGATTGAAAGTCTAAATTTTTCTATTTATCGTGATTTATATGAAAATATTTCAAAACTGATAAAAGCTACAACCATGAGTGTTTTTTAAAAAAATCACCATCAAATCAAAATACGTATTGTGCTAGAGACTTTCAGTTTGTTGAAAAATGAAGGTAAATGATTGAAATTGAATATTACTAGAATGTAAGGAGATTTAGCTTACAATTGCGTTTTCGACCATTTTGGTCGTGTCAAGTTGACCAAAGGTTGAAATTTGGCACATCGTGATTTATATGAAAATATTTCAAAACTGATAAAAGCTACAATCATTTGTTGTTTTTTTGTTGCATTTAACATGAAATTGCGCACATTTTCATATATAAAACTTTATGTAACGGTTAATATAAAACAGTGCAAACATTACGAAACCTCGAAAGAATTTCTAAGATTTTCGGCAGAGCTACTACCGCGTGCGGACATAAGGAAAAAGTGTTTTTCAAAAAATCACCATAAATAGAAATATTGTGCTAGAGACTTCCAATTTGTTGCAAAATGAAGGTAAAGATTGAATATTACTAGAATGTAAGATTTTTAGCTTACAATTGCGTTTTTCGACCATTTCGGTCGAGTCAAAGTTGACCTAAGGTTGAAATTTTGGCATTTATCGTGATTTATATGAAAATTTTCAAAACTGATAAAAGCTACAACCATGAGTTATTTTTTGTTGTATTCTTCATGAAATTGGGCACATTTTCATATTTAAAGCTTTGTGTAATGGCTAATATAAAACGGTGCAAACATTACGACAAAATGACGAAAGAATTTGTGAGAGTTTTTTCGGCCAGAGCTACCTCACGCGGACGTAAGGAAAAAGTTTTTTCAAAAATGTTCAACCATAAATCAAAATATTGTGCTAGAGAGACTTCCAATTTGTTGCAAAATTAAGGTAAATTATTGAATATTACTAGAATGTAAGAGTTTTAGCTTCCTATTGCGTTTTTCGACCGTTTCGGTCGAGTCAAAAGTGACCGAAGGTTGAAATTTTTGGCATTTATCATGATTTATATGAAAAAATATTTCAAAACTGATAAAAGCTACAACCATGGGTTGTTTTTTTTGTTGTGTTCTACATGAAATTGCACATATTTTCATATATAAAAATCTATGTAACGGCTATAATACGGTGTAAAAACTTAAGACAAACTGACAAAAGAATTTCTGAGATGTGTCGCTGGTTCTTTTTAGTTCAAGAAGAAAGAAATTTGCGCATGCGCGCCTGGGTAATGCTTGTAAAGAAAACAACAGCTTGATCCGTAAACTCCCAGCATCCCTCGAGGTGCATGATTTCAGATTTTTCACAAACTAGGCCTATAACTATTTTTCCACGAATATTTACAAAAATTTTTTTATAGTCAACGTATTGTACGTCAATTAACCCTTTAACGTCAAAGGGGTATGCGTGGGGGGGTTCTCGGAGTGAGCGCCGAATCGGAAAAAATATTTTTTTCAAAAAATCACAGTGCGCTTAGTTTCAAGATTAAGAGTTCATTTTTGGCTCATTTTTTGTCATTGCCTGAAGTTTAGTATGCAACCATCAGAAATGAAAAAAAATATCATTATCATATATAAATAATGCGATATATGATAGCGTGAAAACAAAATTTCATATATAATTGTATTCAAATCGTGCTGTGAGCAAAACGGTCAAAGCTAACGAGTTAATTTTTTTCGTTGTATTGTACACTAAAGTTCCCCCCCCCCCCCCTTATTTTTTAAAAATTCAACCATAAATCTAAATATTGAGCTAGAGGAATTGGAAATTGGGGTGGTGAAAATGAAAGAAAATGGCTGAATATTAACTAGGACTGTAAGAGTTTTTAGCTTACAATTAAGCGTTTTTCGTTTTCCGTTTTTCGAGACCATTTCGGTAGAGTCAAATTTGACCGAACTGGGTTTTTTTTTTCTATTTATCGTGATTTATATGCAAATATTTCAAAAAATGAGAAAAGCTACAACCTCAATTATTTTTTGTTGTATTCTACATGAAATTGCGCACATTTTCATATATAAAAACTTTATGTAACGGGTGGCTAATTAAAATGGTTGCAAACATTACGACAATCGAACAAAAAAAATGTCTTGATTTTTTTCGGAAGATTTACCTCGTGGACGTAAGGAATTATTTTTTTTTCATAAATTAACCATAAATCGAAATATTGTGCTAGAGACTTTCAATTTGTTGCAAAATTAAGGTAAATTATTGAATATTAGTAGAATATAAGAGTTTTAGCTTACAATTGCGTTTTTCGACCATTTCGGTAGAGTCAAAGTTGACCGAAGGTTGAAATTTTGGCACTTATTGTTATTTATATGAAAATATTTCAAAATTGATAAAAGCTACAACCATGGTTTGTATTTAGTTGTATTGTGCATGACATTGCGCACATTTCCATATATAAAACTTTATGTAACGGCTAATTTAAAATGGTGCAAAACATTACGACAATCGCACGAAAAAAATTTATGATTTTTTCGGAAGAGTTATGGCGCGGACGCAAGGAGAAAGTTTATTCATAAATTCACCATAAATCGAAATATTGTGCTAGAGACTTCCAATTTGTTGCTGAATGAAGGTAAATGATTGAATATTATTAGAATATAAGAGTTTTAGCTTACAATTGCGTTTTTCGACCATTTCGGTAGAGTCAAAGTTGACGAAGGTTGAAATTTTGGCACATCGTTATTTATATGAAAATATTCAAAATTGGATAAAAGATACAATCATGAGTATTCTTTGTTGTATTCTACATGAAATGCACACATTTTCATATGTAATACTCCATGTAACGGCTATTTAACAAAATGGTGCAAAAAATTATGTCAAAGTGACGAAATAATTTCTGAGATGTGTCAATGATACTTTTTTAGTGCGATAAGAAAGAAATTCGCGCTTGTGCTTCTGCGTAACGATTGTAAACAAAACAACGACTTGATCTGTGAGCTCCCAGCATCCCCCAAGGTGCGTGATTCAAAAGTTTTCGCCTGGTAGGCCTATAAGTATTTTTCCGCGAATTTTAAAAAAACTTTTTTTATCGACATACCATATGTCCAATCGGCACCCGACTGACAATTTATGGCGAAGTTTAATACGTCTAATCGGCGTTAAAGGGTTAAGCACCTGACAGACAATTTTAGTCGACGTATAATACGTCCAATAGTGTTGAGGGTTAATCTAAGCTGTTGTTACTGTTTCCTTACAGCCCTTCTCAGTCCAGTATGTGCCAATTATTGTTATTAGTAAGTGCCAGAAATGCCATACCAGAAGTATTTCGCTGCCTCTAAAGTCTGCTCATCAACCAAAACCTAATCTTCCCCCATCCCTCCACCATTTTTCCCTTATGGGTATTGGGCATCAAAAATAGCTTATTCCCTATAATTGTTGCAGCCTTAGGTTTCTGTGACAGTATCTGTTATATTTAAGAAGTCATATATTTACCCCTGTACTTTACCCATAGCATTCACATATTTACCCTGTAGTTTGCCCACAGCATTCACATACCACTGCTTAATGGAATTTCTCTTTTGCTTCCTTTTTTGTAATAGTAACAAGGGTTTTGCATATATTGATTTTTGAGTCTTCTCATCTCCATTTCACTTTTACACATTTTAAATATTTAATTCCTTGTCCTTTGATTCTGCATTGAGTGGCAAATCATCTACATGCTACACCCAAGGGGACTTCTCTCCTTGGATAAGATAGACAATACAGTAAAAGACTTAGTGCTGATACTTGATGGACATGAATATTTGTCACACAATTTTTCGTGACAGACCTGTACAGCCATCATTCCAGACCTGATGTCTTATATAGTATCATTGTTTTAAGTTTCCATCACCCTTTGCATATGTAACGCCCATGCAATTGCAATTGCATGTCTACGTATTGTGTCTCAAATGCCTTTCCAAGATCCACAAATACATATGACATAACTTATTCCTTTCCTCAGTATGTTTTTCCTCATTATAAAGATTCCCAGTGTGGTTGATTTTCATGGTATGGAGCTTAGAAGTTTTTTAACCATTCACACGGCACACTTTTCTCAGTGCTTGTTTAGTATGAACCCCAGTCTCACCCTTTTATACTTTTAATGTTGTATTCTTTCACTTTTTCATTTACACTGTCACTATTATTGTAATAATCCCATTTTTACTCTTCTGGCCCTGTCTTCCTTTAAATGTTTCATATATTTTGGTCAAAATTGTTGATTTTTTAATCAAATCGTAGCCAGGCTATTCAAGTTTTTGCTCAGTATTTGGTTTACTTACTGTAATTTGTGTTGAAACAGAAGTGTTAAAGGGTTAATGAATAAACATTTGAAAGTGCGTATTCATTACTTTTTCCTCTCTCTGTCTTGCTCTGAATTTCATATTCTGTTCACATAATGACAATGCTGTCATACACCATGCCACAAAGTCTCTCTCTCTCTCTCTCTCTCTCTCTCTTCTCTCTCTCTCTCTCTCTTCTCTCTCTCTCTCTCCTCTCTCTCTCTCTCTCTCTCTCATCATTAAGAACCCCTCAAAAAGAATACTAGCTTGCAGTCTGTACACAGCAGCTGATAAACCAATTACTAGACTTGACAAGACAGCATAAACACATGAAAGAAGAGACAAAAATTTGGAAAAGGAATGCAGAAAAAAATGAGGTAGTATACATAATGTGAAAATACAGAGGAACATGATTGTTGGAGCATTGTATGGAGGGTTAAGAGCTGCTCGAAGAAGAAACTGTCGGAGCATTGTATGCAAGATTGAGAGGTGCTTGAAGAGGTGGTGAGAAACAATGCTGATATTATGAGTACGTAGTTAGTAAGTTAGTTTGGCTTTGTGGCAGGGAAATTATCTTAACCCTTAGCAACCGGGGTAGAAAATCAATATGCAGCACCCCTGGATGGGGAAACTTTGACGGTCGGCCAATTTAAGAAAAAGGCATATCAATGGAAAGAGGAAGATATGCAAATGCACATGGTATAAGAAAATGAATTCTAACAAATTTCCCTACCTTCCACGAGAATTGAAAATGACTATTTACAACCCCAAGTTATTATGCTTTTTCTAAAAAATCATTTTATGTTTTTTTAAAATTATAATTACAGCTTACATAAAATCAAAGTAGATAAGAACTAAAAAATCAGTAATCAATTCTGAGCATATTTGTTGCAAATATTACAAAAATTTATTGAGATAGAAGATGCTGTAACTTTTTTTTATTATATACCTATATATTTTCTAAGATTTCTTTGCACTTTTATTTGCAAAATTACAATTATAACTGACCATACTATCCTATAAGATAAGAATTAAAACCAACAACAACTCCTGTTTATATTTATGAGCAAATATATCATAAGACATCTTGTGAGAGAGAGAGGCAGTACATCTTGAAGTCAAGTGCACATCTACTCTGTCATGAGGTTCCTGATTTTATCTGACCAGTCTAAAAGTTGCCATTAGTGAATTTATGGCTATAGAAGTAATGGCCACTCTTTCCCGCCCGAATTCCCCCCAAATCGATTGCATGTAATGTTGTTACTCGCCATGAGTAAAATCGTCAACCACCCAAAATCGTGATTATTACTCATGTGAGATATCTGTCCATTAAGGGTTAAAAGGCAATCTTTATAATCATGCAACTACATAGGAAATTATACTTATGTAGGTCTAAAGATCTGTCAAGAAAAGCAGTTGAATTAACATTACAAAGGCAGTATTGTTTTGAATACTGAAACTAGATGGAATGAAGTCAGTGGTAAGTACGTACATAAAAAATATAATTTTTGGTGTCCATCAAAGATCAGCCCCAAGCCTTTCATTATTTATCCCATAATCAAAGGAAGCTTCAAAGGGGTGCATAAAGGGAGGATCCTGAAACTTCTATATGCAGATGACTTAAAACTAGTACTATAGTGGAATCAGAGGGAGATGTCGTAATAACATTTGAAATATGGAAGAGTGGAATGGAAGAGAATTCATTCAATATCGCTGTAAGCAAAACTAAAGATCCAGGCAGTCCCCGGTTTATCGCGGACTCGGGTATTCGGCGATCAGTTTTTTATGGCCACTTGTCTAGTGCCATAAATCGGCGATTTATGGGCCATGAACGGGGCAAGTTCCAGTTATTGGCGCCATAAAGATGTCTATGGCATGCATAAGGGTACTTGGGGCCCTGATAACCGGTTATTGGCACCATAAGCGCCATTATGGCACCATAAATCACTGAGTTTCGGTTAATGGTGGTTTTGCTTATCTGCACACCCGCGGAAACGAAACCCCCGCTGATAACGGGGGACTGCCTGTAATGGAATATTTGAAACGAAGCAAAAGTGCTGTTAAGAAATTGGTCTTGGGTATGGTGTATATTTAGGTTAAGTTGCCACAGGAAATTTAATAGTTAGCCGAAACTTGGCCCGTCATGGCGCCATAAATCACCGATTTTATGACGCTAGACAAGCACTGTAAGACGGGATCGCCATTAACCAAGTCCACCAATAACTGGGGACTGCCTGTACATACAGTGAACCCCCTGGATTTGAGGGCTTGCTTCACAGACTCAGCAATTCACAGACTTCTCTATGGTCTCTATGGAACATATGTAGACATATTTGTGGAAATTCACCTAATCACTGTTGAGGCAGTCCCCAGTTGTCGGCGGCCTCGGTTATTGGCAATCCAATTTTATGGTGCACTGATAAGAGTATTGGCAACGATACATACCTGACAGAGGTGCCATTAACCAGTTACCAGCGCCAAAAATCTGGTTATCAGCATCAAAATCCAGTTATCGGCACAAATAAGTGCCGAGAATTGCTGATTTTTGGTTATCAGCAATTTTCACTATGAAGCTGTCAGAATGGAACCCCCACCGATAACTGGGGACTGCCTTTATTTTTCATTGCAAAATAGGCATTAATTAGTGTATGTATTTTCATATAATTTTCATGACTAAATGCACTTTTTGTGATAATGTTATTAAAATACTCAGGAAAAACCATTTTCAGAGGGTATTTTTATGTTTGATCTACCAAGATATGTAGTTCTAAGCATTTTTAGAGGGGTTTCAAGTATTTGTGGGTTTGAGCTGTTTGTGGGGGAGGATGTGGTATGCATTCCTCGCAAATCTGGGGGTCCACTGTAAAATGAGGAAAATGATGATATTATTATTACAGGTTTTATTGAAAATAATGGCTATTTCAACCATGTTTATTTTGTATAGTAGTTTCTCTATTCTTATTACTGACTTTTCCTCTGTACGGGAAGCTGTCCTCATCCTTGACAAGAAACCCTCTTTGAATACTACTCAAGAGGCCTTTCAACTCCCTACTGGTGTACGGAGGAGACTAAACCAAGGCGACATGGTATTACTAAATAATATCACACTGGATGTGACCACCAAACAAGGCACCCCAGATCAAGAAACTCCAGACTACACCAGGCATAACATCACGCAACAGAAACTAGCCAGTGACAATTCGGCAAGTAGTGAAGTCATGCAACTGCCTCCTCCAACCAATCAGAATCCTGCATGGGGAGGCGCCCATCCCTTACGACAGGTTGAGCAACTTCTGCAGCATCCGCATAGGACCCATCTCTGATTTTGAGGCATCTGCCAACAGGGGATAAGCAACTGAGCCAGTTAGCCAATCAGAATTTGTCACTAAGTACCCCATCGGTGCAACACATTATATACTGTAGGACTCCCACAAGAATTTCCATCCCACAACACCTGCCCGATGATGTCAGGTCGTTCTGG
>NC_061107.1:49825786-49850786 GCF_015104395.2 Macrobrachium nipponense | reverse complement strand
ACACACACAAACAGACATAATGTACATTATATGCATATACTATGCTATATTATATGCCCTAAATTACAAGGAGTTCCAAGGATTAGGATGCCTCAAAGACTTATTAGTCAATCCGAGGAGACATCATTTGCTCACTTATCTTTAGGAGCAGGTTACAATTCATTTAGTGTTCAAATGATTTTGTCTTGCTTTCTTTTGAACTATTCTAACACTGCTCATTGTTTACAAACTTCTTGGTGGCAGTTTATTCCATGTGTCACAAGAGTCTTGTATGTGAAAGAAGTTCCCACAAGGCGATGTGTTTTGTACCTCTTCAGCTCTGGTTTTGCATCCATTATTTTCTTGTCTGGTTTTTGTTTAATGTGAAGAGGTTACTATCTCTCTCTCCACAAGATACTTGTCATACATTTGGTGTTTCTATTTCTTCCTTTTATCTCTCTCGCTCTCAGCAAAAGAATTGATAGACAGACAAACAGTATTTTGCCTTTCAGTATTTTGAATGTCTATTAGTTTTCCTCACAATCGTCGTGTTTCTAGGTCGTTCATATTCAGGCTCTGTAGTCGCCTTTGGTAACCTATTTCTCTGATGGATCGAATAACCTTTGTGGCTCTTGCTTGTACCCTTTCTTGCCTATTTATGTACTTTCTTAGTGTTGGTGACCAAAACTACTGCATATTCAAGATGTGGTGTAACTATTGATGTGTAGAGCTGCAGCAATGTTTCCTTGTTTCTATATCTAAACTGCCTCTGTATGTATCCCATTAGCTTTCTGTGCCTTCTTGTTTTCAGCTTTTATTCATTGTTTTGTGGATTTAAAGTCCTTGGTAATAATAACTCCAAGGTCCTCTTCTTGTTCTTGTGGTGGACATGAGGGTTGTTTGCTCCATCCAGCCACCACACTACATTTATCCAGGTTAAAAGGCATTTGCCATATTTTTGCCACTCCAATTTTCCTGTGATCGTTTATTAAACTTTCAACTGTATCTGGGTCTGCTGCATTTACACCTAGTTTGGTGTCATCTGCAAATTTGGCTATCCTACTAGTTAAGCCTACATCAATGTCATGAATGTAACTAAAAAACAAGAGCGGACCAAGGACAGAACCCGAGGAACTCTGCTTGTCACACCTGCCCATTTTGATTCTTCACCATTTATTACGACTCTCTGTTTTGTATTAGTTAGCCAGTCTTTGATCCTGTCTGCTATTTTCTCTACAGTTCCCAAAGCTCTAACTTTTGTCATTAGTTTCTGGTGTGAAACTTTGTCAAAGGCCTTTTAGAAATCTAGGTAGAGCATAGCTATTCCTCTACTACTGTTGTAAATACCAAGCATGATAGGCAGGATCTATCTTGCCTGAAACTGTGCTGGCTGTTTACCAAGTCGTTTCTATCAATGTGAGAGAGAAAGAGAGAGATTATAAATCTGAAGATTGTTACTTTGTTTCCAACACCTGTAGCTTACAAAGAAGTAGCAGGTAAAGTTTCTTTGGCAATTGTAAGCATTAAGTACATGCATAAAAAAACAAATTACATATACAATTTTGTTTTTAGTGTTTCTGTCAATATTTTACTTGTGTGCAGTGGGTACACATTATCAAGATTTAAGTTATCTTTGAGATTCACACATTAATCTATCCTGGGGGCCACATGCACAGGTGTCTCCCCTTAAACCTGTCACTGCTTGCAGTAGCTCTCTTATCAGGGAAAATACAATCAATGCTAACAACTTTTCTGCTTACAAATTCATTACCATCTAATGTATTGGGGGTAGAATTTGTCCATGTATCCCACCTTTGTGCAATATGGGATTCAGCAATGTAATTACTTGGTAAGTTACTGAAATAAAAGTTACATTTTTATAAAATAGTTTATATATACTTGCCAAGTAATTACGAATCAGATCCCTCCCCCTCCCCTCTTATGGACATAAGAGTACAAACAAATTGAACTCTTGGTTGAGTTATTCCTCTCTTACCCCGAAAGTGGCAGGGCCAGGTCACTTACTTAATACTACTAATTAACTCTACCAACAAATTTTATAATTTTAAGCTGCTGGCGAGTTGAAGCTATATAAGCAATGTAATTACTAGGTAAGTATAAATAAAATTTTATTTTGTAAAAATGTAATTTTTCAGTGTGATATAAATTTATTGAGCTTCCTTTTTATTCTAGAGAGCAGATACAAGACAAGCTTCGTTACAAGGTGCTGCTGAACTCTTTCGGAAGGCAAAAAATGAAATGGCTTTTCAGATGACTGAGGAGCAAATAAGGCTTTTCAAATGGCAGGTAAATCTTGGAAATTCATGCAATTCACATATTTTGAAATTATAGTTTAGATCCATGTCTCAAATATTTGTTTGAGTTCCCCTTTTCCTTAGCTGAACCAGTCTTTCATTACCATAAGACATTGTGAATTAGAGAATACATGCTGTAAACAGGCAATATAGTATTTTGCCTGAAATTAGTTTCTAACAGCAGCCTGCTTCTTGGTGGGCTGAACCACTTACCACTGAAGCAGCAGGCCAGTACTTTATCCTTGCAACGAGAGGGTTGGTAGTTCAGATCCTTATGGAGGAACTATTGTAAGTGCCAATTTTCATGCAATTTTGCTTGCTTATAATATGTATTTGACCATGGTCTCATCAAAGAGGATTAAATGTCCCCTTACCGGTAGTTGGGGTAGAAGATCATGATCATGATTAGCATTAACAGGTAGATATTCAATTTGTTCTCTAGACATTTAATTTGTTCTCTCCCCTGTCTTCTGTATATTTTGCAGTTTCTCCTTGGATTTCCATCTGATCCAATTCTTATCTATGCCCTTTTCCATAATTATTTAGGCCTTCCCTGCTGTTTAGTAATTCTTCAGGTACTTCTTGGATTTCCATCTGATCAAGCTCTATCTATGCCCTTTTTCATAAATATATGGGCCTTCCCCACTGGTTAAGAATTGTTCAGATACTTCTGTATCTACCACCTCACATCCACAGACTTTCTCTGCTATTGCCCTCAGTAACTTCACATCTCTTAGTTTCTTTCTCATTCGTAATATGGTCTGAGTGCACTCAACCATGAATCAAGCGCCTCAGTGGCATGGTCAGTTTGGTCTTGGACTACCACCTCGGTGGCCGCAAGTTCGATTCTCGGGCATTCCATTGAAGAGTCAGAGATGTGTACTTCTGGTGATAGAAGTTCACTCTTGACGTGGTTCGGAAGTCACATGAAGCTGTTGGTCCCGTTGCTGAATAACCACTGGTTCCATGCAATGTAAAAACACTATACAAAATAACAATCGACCATGAATCACAAATTTTTTTAGTCACACCTCTTCACGTTTCTTTTTTTTATAAGTAACATTTCACTTATTGTTGGAGATTCGTAGGTATTATACATACTCCATAGATCATTCCTCTTTAGGCATGGCATGCCCTTATTTACCAACAGTATGGCAATCTCTTTCCACTTAACCCTTAAACGGCGAGCCGCTATTTACCAAAGTGTCTCTTGTATACCAGCGGCTTTCTAGAGTTAGTGCCGAAGCGGATTAAATTTTTTTTTCAAAAAATCTCAAAATGCTTAGTTTTTAAGATTAAGAGTTCATTTTTGGCTCCTTTTTTGTCATTGCCTGAAGCTTAGTATGCAACCATCAGAAATGAAAGAAATATCATTATCATATATAATATTTGGCATATATAACAGCGCGAAAAAATTTCATATATAATTGTATACAAATTGCGCTGTGAGCAAAACGGTTAAAGCTAATGAGTTAATTTTCTTTCGTTGTATTGTACACTAAATTGCGATGATTTGTTCATGAAACTTACCTGACAGATATATATATAGCTGTATTCTCCGAAGTCCGACAGAATTTCAAAACTCGCGGCACACGCAGTGGGCGGCCAGGTGGCAGTACCCATTCCCGCCGCTGGGAGGCGGATATCAGGAACCATTCCCATTTTCTATTCATATTTTTTTCTGTCGCCGGTCGGTAAACACCTGTTTACAGACCTCCGCCCAGGATTTTGGATTTGACTCGTTCTAAGTATCTGGATTGACTTTTGGTTTTGACTCTGGATTGTTTGGATTGGCATACGCGATAGTGGACTGTTTTTTGATTTTGGATTGGCTTTTCTGTGAACGTGATGTCGGGATCAAGTTCAGTGAGCTTCAGAGTGTGTGTGAGGAGTGATTGCAAGGTGAGGCTACCGAAATCATCGGTAGACCCCCACACAGTATGTATAGGGTGTAGGGGCATGTTTGTTTGTTGGGCGCACGCCCCCCTCTCCAGAGGTTCAATCTCCTTTGCCTCTTCGGGAGGAAGGAGAGCTTAGTAGTCCGGCGGACTCAGTTGAGGAGGAACAGCCGTCAGTCTCGTCGGTGTCCGATTACAAGGTGCTGGTTCGACTGTTACGCTCTTCTTTTGGTGAGAAGTTCCAGCCTGCAGCTCCCAAGTCTCCACCCTCTCAGTTTTCGTCATCGAAGTCGTGCAAGGTTCCGGAGTTTGTGGAGATGAAAACTTCTTTGTCCACTAAGAGAGCGTTCAAGAAGTTGCAGGATTGGATGGAACGTCGGAAGGATCAGGGCAAGTCGACTTTCGCCCTTCCTCCTTCAAGACTCAGTGGGAAAGGCGGCATCTGGTATGAGACCAAAGGAGAAGTAGGAGTTAAGATCCCGTCGTCTTCCCAAGGGGGACTTTGCTAGTCTGGTCGATGCACAGAAGAGGTCTCTTTTATCGACCGCTAAGATTTCGTTGACGCCAACGGAGATTGACCATCACATGAAAGGTCTGTTAAGGACCCTGGAAGTCTTTAACTTTCTAGACTGGTGCTTGGGAGTCCTGGATCTTCATCTAGGAGTCCTGACTCGTTGAGTCTGGGGAGCTGTCCAATGTGTTATCCTGCATGGACAAGGCCGTCGGGGATGGTTCGGAAGAGTTAGTGTCTCATTTCGCACTGCTTTTCTCAAGAAGAGAGCGCTTTTCTGCAATTTACAGCTAAGTCTGTTTCTTCATCGCAGAAAGCGGAGCTTCTCTTTGCACCTCTTTCGAGCCATCTCTTCCCCCAGGCTATGGTAAAGGACCTGGCAGTGAGCCTACAAGAGAAGGCTACCCAGGACCTCTTGGCCCAGTCTTCAAGACGTCCCGCAGTCCCTACCACGTCGTCGTTTGGACGACCTCCTAGGAAGGTTAAACCCTTTCGTGGCGCTCCTCCCTCGAGAGCTGCTCCTCGAGGGAGAGGGCTTGCAAGAGGAAGAGGTTCCTTCAAACCTAAATCCTCTAAGTGAGAAGATAGTCCTTCAGATGCCGGTCGGAGCCAGGCTAAAGTTCTTTGCGGGGGCGTGGAGAGAGAGAGATACAGATGCGTGGTCCCTCAAGATAGTGGAAAAGGGGTACAAGATCCCCTTTGTGGACCCTCCTCCTCTATCCACAACTCCCAGAGATCTTTCCCCGTTATATCAAGGGGAGAAACATCAGGTTCTTTTAGATCTTTTAGATCAAATGATCAAGAAAAGAGCGGTGTGGAAGCAGGTCTTAGACCTGGGGTCACCAGGATATTACAACAGACTTTTCCTGGTACCAAAGCAGTCGTCGGGGTGGCGTCCAGTCTTGGACGTCAAGCCAGACCTGAATCTTTTCATAGAAAAGAAAAAGTTCAAGATGGAAACGCCTCAGTCGGTTCTAGGAGCCTTAAGACCGGGCGACTGGATGGTTGTCCTTGGACCTACAGGACGCATACTTTCACGTGCCTATCCACCCTCTTTTCAGAAGTTTTCGAGGTTTATGTTAAGGGACAAAGTTTGGCAATTCCGAGCCCTTTGTTTCGGTTTAAGCACGGCTCCGATGGTATTTACCATGCTCATGAAAAACGTAGCGAGATGGTTACATTCTGCAGGAATAAGAGTGTCCCTGTATCTCGACGATTGGCTTATCAGAGCATCGTCAGAAGAAAGGTGTCTGAAGGACCTTCACTTCACGTTAGCCTTGGCGAGGTCCCTGGGACTTCTGGTCAACCTCGAAAAGTCGCATCTGACCCCAACACAGTCCATCGTGTATCTGGGGATTCAGATGGATTCAGTGGCTTTTCGAGCGTTTCCGTCCCAGGAACGACAGCTGCAAGGCTTAGAGAGAGTTTCGGCCTTCCTGGGGAAGGAAGCTTGCTCGGCGAGGGAGTGGATGAGTCTGCTGGGGACCATTTCCTCGCTGGAAAAGTTTGTTTCCCTAGGAAGACTACACCTCAGGCCTCTCCAGTTTTTCTTAGCAGAAGAATGGAGAGTCAAAGAGGATCTGGATGCGACCTTTTGATCACCAAATCGGTGAAGAACCATTTAAGATGGTGGTTAGATCCTCGGAAGTTTCGAGAGGGTTGTCCCTAAAGCTTCTGAGCCCGACCTAGTGTTGTTTTTCCGACGCTCGGTGTCGGGATGGGGAGCAGCAACACTAGGAGGGGGAGGAAGTGTCAGGCACCTGGAGGGGGGAACAGGTGTCCTGGCACATCAATGTGAAGGAACTAGCGGCGGTTTTCTGGCGCTACAGTTCTTCCAGCAAAAGGTTGCAGAGAAAGTGGTCCAAGTCAACTCGGACAACACACAGCCCTTGCGTACCTAAAGAATCAGGGAGGTACACACTCCCGTCCTCTATTTTACTTAGCGAGGGAGATTCTGCTGTGGGCAGATATGAGACGGATCAGAATCCTGACGAGATTTATCGCAGGAGTCCAGAACGTCAGAGCAGACCTTCTCAGCCGACAGGATCAGATCCTGCCGACGGAATGGACGTTGCACCAGGACGTCTGTCGAGAGCTCTGGAGACTGTGGGGGCGTCCGTTAGTCGACCTATTTGCGACATCACGAACGAAGAGGTTGCCTCTTTATTGCTCCCCTGTGTTGGATCCGGGAGCAGTCGCTATAGACGCTCTGCTCTGGGACTGGACGAACCTAGACTTGTATGCCTTCCCGCCATTCAAGATCATGGGGGAAGTAGTAAGGAAGTTCGCGGCATTGGAGGGGACGAGGTTGACCCTGATCGCCCCGATGTGGCCCGCGAAGGAATGGTTCACGTAGGTAATGTCCTTCATCATAGACTTCCGAGGACGTTGCCCTGGAGGAAAAGATCTACTCAGACAGCCCCACTTCGCAAGATATCACCGAAACCTCTCCGCTCTGGGTCTGACTGCGTTCAGACTATCGAAAAGTTGGCCAGAGCGAGAGGTTTTTCTAAAGCAGCTGCGAAGGCGATCGCCAACGCAAGGAGGACTTCCTCGAGAGCTGTTTACCAGTCGAAGTGGGCTTCCTTCAGGGCATGGTGTAGAAAGGAGGGAATTTCCTCTTCCACTACCTCTGTGAGCCAGATAGCCGATTTCCTGCTATTTTTAAGAAATGTGCAGAAGCTGGCAGTCCCGACCATCAAGGGATATAAGAGTATGCTGTCAGCAGTCTTCCGACACAGAGGCCTAGACCTTACTGACAACAGAGACCTTCACGATCTCCTGAGATCATTTGAGACTTCCAAGATACCTCAGGCGAGGCCTCCTTCTTGGAACTTAGATTTAGTCCTTAGACTGTTTTGATGTCGAGTCCTTTTGAGCCTCTCCATGAAGCGTCTCTTTTAGGAACTTAACGAAGAAGGCTCTTTTCCTAACTGCTCTGGCGACGGCGAAGAGAGTTAGCGAAATTCAAGCCATTTGTAAGCGAGTGGGCTTCAAAGGTGACAATGCGGTCTGCTCTTTGAGTCCCACTTTCTTAGCAAAGAATGAAAACCCGTCTAACCCTTGGCCAAGGAGCTTTGAAATCAAGGGTATGACAAGCCTTGTGGGCCAAGAACCTGAGAGAACCCTGTGCCCTGTCAGGGCTCTAAAGTTTTATGTCCACAAGACAAAGGAGGTACGAGGTCCCTCAGATAATCTGTGGTGTTCGGTTAAACGGCCCGATATACCATTATCCAAGAATGCTTTGGCGTTCTTTCTGAGGGACGTGATTAAGGAGGCTCATTCGTCTTACCAGAAGACCGATTTGAGCCTCTTGCGAGTGAAAGCTCACGAGGTCAGAGCTGTCGCAACCTCGCTTGCCTTCCAAAGGAACATGTCGATCAAGGACATCCTTGACGCCACCATTCTGGAGGAGCAATTCAGTATTCGCCCTCACACTACTTTTGTGAGATGTGAGAAGGATATACGAGGCTGTTGTTCTCTTGGGCCATTACGTTCTGCAGACACAGTCTTGGGGGCTGAAGGTAGCTCTCTCCCTATCCCTTAGTTAGGTTTAGGTTAGTTTTTAGTTGTTGTGTTCTTTGGTTGTGGTGAGTCTTTGGTGAAGACCTCCCATCTCTTAGCTTAGTGTTCAGGGGGTCTTGGATAGTTGGTCAGGTGGTGGTCAGTTGCTTCGTTGCCCTCATATGTATGGCTCTATGCTCTTGTCACGTCGAGGTCACGTCCCAGTTGACAGAGCATCCAGAGCGCACCAGCACTACAGGTCTCCACCTGGCTGGCAGCTCTGATTAAGCACAAGCAGGCTTAAGTGACAGTAATCACAGAGTCTACTTTGCTAACAGGTGAGGAACCAAGGTGTACATCATCTACTTAATTTAAGTTTCCTACAAATCCTATTCTGTCTCTTCCCACCATCCGAAGGTGGGATTCAGCTATATATATACCTGTCAGGTAAGTTTCATGAACAAAATGTTATTGTTAAAATACAATTAAGTTTGTTCATACTTACCTGGCAGATATATATAATTAAGTGCCCACCCACCTCCCCTCAGGAGACAGTGGCACTGATAAAAATATGAATAGAAAATGGGAATGGTTCCTGATATCCGCCTCCCACCCAGCGCAGGAATGGGTACTACCACCTGCCGCCCACTGCGTGTGCCGCGAGTTTTGAAATTCTGTCGGACTTCGGAGAATACAGGCTATATATATCTGCCAGGTAAGTATGAACAAACTTAATTGTATTATAACAATAACATTTTTGGTATACAACAAATTGTAAAACGATCAAAGCAACACAAAGAAAATATTAACACAAAATGATGCATGAATTCGTAACGCTCGGACATAAAAAAAAGTTTTTTTTTAAATTCACCATAAATCAAAATCTTGTGCTAGAGACTTCCAATTTGTTGCAAAATGAAGGTAATTGATTGAATATTACTAGACTGTAAGTGTTTTAGCTTACAATTACAGTTTTCGACCATTTCGGTTGAGTTAAAGTTGATCGAAAGTCTAAATATTTCTATTTATTGTGATTTATATGAAAATATTTCAAAACTGATAAAAGCTACAACCATGAGTGTTTTTAAAAAAATCACCATAAATCAAAATACGTATTGTGCTAGAGACTTTCAGTTTGTTGAAAAATGAAGGTAAATGATTGAATATTACTAGAATGTAAGAGATTTAGCTTACAATTGCGTTTTTCGACCATTTTGGTCGTGTCAAAGTTGACCAAAGGTTGAAATTTTGGCACATCGTGATTTATATGAAAATATTTCAAAACTGATAAAAGCTACAATCATTTGTTGTTTTTTTGTTGCATTTAACATGAAATTGCGCACATTTTCATATATAAAACTTTATGTAACGGTTAATATAAAACAGTGCAAACATTACGAAACCTCGAAAGAATTTCTAAGATTTTCGGCAGAGCTACCGCGTGCGGACATAAGGAAAAAGTGTTTTTCAAAAAATCACCATAAATAGAAATATTGTGCTAGAGACTTCCAATTTGTTGCAAAATGAAGGTAAAGATTGAATATTACTAGAATGTAAGATTTTTAGCTTACAATTGCGTTTTTCGACCATTTCGGTCGAGCCAAAGTTGACCTAAGGTTGAAATTTTGGCATTTATCGTGATTTATATGAAAATTTTCAAAACTGATAAAAGCTACAACCATGAGTTATTTTTTGTTGTATTCTTCATGAAATTGGGCACATTTTCATATTTAAAGCTTTGTGTAATGGCTAATATAAAACGGTGCAAACATTACGACAAAATGACGAAAGAATTTGTGAGATTTTCGGCCGAGCTACCTCACGCGGACGTAAGGAAAAAGTTTTTTCAAAAATTCACCATAAATCAAAATATTGTGCTAGAGACTTCCAATTTGTTGCAAAATTAAGGTAAATTATTGAATATTACTAGAATGTAAGAGTTTTAGCTTCCTATTGCGTTTTTCGACCGTTTCGGTCGAGTCAAAAGTGACCGAAGGTTGAAATTTTGGCATTTATCATGATTTATATGAAAATATTTCAAAACTGATAAAAGCTACAACCATGGGTTGTTTTTTGTTGTGTTCTACATGAAATTGCACATATTTTCATATATAAAAATCTATGTAACGGCTAATATAATACGGTGTAAAAATTAAGACAAACTGACAAAAGAATTTCTGAGATGTGTCACTGGTTCTTTTTAGTTCAAGAAGAAAGAAATTTGCGCATGCGCGCCTGGGTAATGCTTGTAAAGAAAACAACAGCTTGATCCGTAAACTCCCAGCATCCCTCGAGGTGCATGATTTCAGATTTTTCACAAACTAGGCCTATAACTATTTTTCCACGAATATTTAAAAATTTTTTTTATAGTCAACGTATTGTACGTCAATTAACCCTTTAACGTCAAAGGGGTATGCGTGGGGGGGTTCTCGGAGTGAGCGCCGAATCGGAAAAAATATTTTTTTCAAAAAATCACAGTGCGCTTAGTTTTCAAGATTAAGAGTTCATTTTTGGCTCATTTTTTGTCATTGCCTGAAGTTTAGTATGCAACCATCAGAAATGAAAAAAAATATCATTATCATATATAAATAATGCGATATATGATAGCGTGAAAACAAAATTTCATATATAATTGTATTCAAATCGTGCTGTGAGCAAAACGGTAAAAGCTAACGAGTTAATTTTTTTTCGTTGTATTGTACACTAAAGTTATTTTTTAAAAATTCACCATAAATCTAAATATTGAGCTAGAGAATTCGAATTTGTTTTGAAATGAAGATAAATGGCTGAATATTACTAGACTAAGAGTTTTAGCTTACAATTGCGTTTTTCGACCATTTCGGTAGAGTCAAATTTGACCGAACGTGGTTTTTTTTCTATTTATCGTGATTTATATGCAAATATTTCAAAAATGAGAAAAGCTACAACCTTCAATTATTTTTTGTTGTATTCTACATGAAATTGCGCACATTTTCATATATAAAACTTTAAGCAACGGCTAATTTAAAATGGTGCAAACATTACGACAATCGAACAAAAAAATGTCTGATTTTTTTCGGAAGATTTACCTCGTGGACGTAAGGAATTATTTTTTTTTCATAAATTAACCATAAATTGAAATATTGTGCTAGAGACTTTCAATTTGTTGCAAAATTAAGGTAAATTATTGAATATTAGTAGAATATAAGAGTTTTAGCTTACAATTGCGTTTTTCGACCATTTCGGTAGAGTCAAAGTTGACCGAAGGTTGAAATTTTGGCACATTGTTATTTATATGAAAATATTTCAAAATTGATAAAAGCTACAACCATGGTTTGTATTTAGTTGTATTGTGCATGACATTGCGCACATTTCCATATATAAAACTTTATGTAACGGCTAATTTAAAATGGTGCAAACATTACGACAATCGCACGAAAAAATTTATGATTTTTTCGGAAGAGTTATGGCGCGGACGCAAGGAGAAAGTTTATTCATAAATTCACCATAAATCGAAATATTGTGCTAGAGACTTCCAATTTGTTGCTGAATGAAGGTAAATGATTGAATATTATTAGAATATAAGAGTTTTAGCTTACAATTGCGTTTTTCGACCATTTCGGTAGAGTCAAAGTTGACCGAAGGTTGAAATTTTGGCACTTATCGTTATTTATATGAAAATATTTCAAAACTGATAAAAGCTACAATCATGAGTATTTTTTGTTGTATTCTACATGAAATTGCACACATTTTCATATGTAATACTCCATGTAACGGCTAATTTAAAATGGTGCAAAAATTATGTCAAAGTGACGAAATAATTTCTGAGATGTGTCAATGATACTTTTTAGTGCGATAAGAAAGAAATTCGCGCTTGTGCTTCTGCGTAACGATTGTAAACAAAACAACGACTTGATCTGTGAGCTCCCAGCATCCCCCAAGGTGCGTGATTCAAAAGTTTTCGCCTGGTAGGCCTATAAGTATTTTTCCGCGAATTTTAAAAAAAACTTTTTTATCGACATACCATATGTCCAATCGGCACCCGACTGACAATTTATGGCGAAGTTTAATACGTCTAATCGGCGTTAAAGGGTTAAGCACCCGACAGACAATTTTAGTCGACGTATAATACGTCCAATAGGCGTTTGAGGGTTAATCTAAGCTGTTGTTACTGTTTCCTTACAGCCCTTCTCAGTCCAGTATGTTGCCAATTATTGTTATTAAGTAGTGCCAGAAATGCCATACCAGAAGTATTTCGCTGCCTCTAAAGTCTGCTCATCAACCAAAACCTAATCTTCCCCCATCCCTCCACCATTTTTCCCTTATGGGTATTGGGCATCAAAAATAGCTTATTCCCTATAATTGTTGCAGCCTTAGGTTTCTGTGACAGTATCTGTTATATTTAAGAAGTCATATATTTACCCCTGTACTTTACCCATAGCATTCACATATTTACCCTGTAGTTTGCCCACAGCATTCACATACCACTGCTTAATGGAATTTCTCTTTTGCTTCCTTTTTTGTAATAGTAACAAGGGTTTTGCATATATTGATTTTTGAGTCTTCTCATCTCCATTTCACTTTTACACATTTTAAATATTTTAATCCTTTGTCCTTTGATTCTGCATTGAGTGGCAAATCATCTACATGCTACACACCCAAGGGGCTTCTCTCCTTGGATAAGATAGACAATACAGTAAAAGACTTAGTGCTGATACTTGATGGACATGAATATTTGTCACACAATTTTTCGTGACAGACCTGTCACAGCCATCATTCCAGACCTGATGTCTTATATAGTATCATTGTTTTAAGTTTCCATCACCCTTTGCATATGTAACGCCCATGCAATTGCAATTGCATGTCTACGTATTGTGTCTCAAATGCCTTTCCAAGATCCACAAATACATATGACATAACTTATTCCTTTCCTCAGTATGTATTTCCTCATTATAAAGATGCCCAGTGTGGTTGATTTTCATGGTATGGAGCTTAGAAGTTTTTTAACCATTCACACGGCACACTTTTCTCAGTGCTTGTTTAGTATGAACCCCAGTCTCACCCTTTTATACTTTTAATGTTGTATTCCTTCACTTTTTCATTTGCACTGGTCACTATTATTGTAATAATCCCTTTTTACTCTTCTGGCCCTGTTTTCCTTTAAATGTTTCATATATGTTGGTCAAAATTGTTGATTTTTTACTCAAATCGTAGCTAGGCTATTCAAGTTTTTTCTCAGCAATTTGGTTTACCTACTGTAATTTGTGTTGAAATAGAAGTGTTAAAGGGTTAATGAATAAACATTTGAAAATGTGTATTCATTACTTTTTCCTCTCTCTCTATCTTGCTCTGAATTCATATTTCTGTTCACATAATGACAATGCTGTCATACACCATGCCACAAAGTCTCTCTCTCTCTCTCTCTCTCTCTCTCTCTCTCTCTCTCTCTCTCTCTCTCTCTCTCTCTCTCTCTCTCTCTGTCATCATTAAGAACCCCTCAAAAAGAATACTAGCTTGCAGTCTGTACACAGCAGCTGATAAACCAATTACTAGACTTGACAAGACAGCATAAACACATGAAAGAAGAGACCAAAAATTTGGAAAAGGAATGCAGAGAAAAATGAGGTAGTATACATAATGTGAAAATACAGAGGAACATGATTGTTGGAGCATTGTATGGAGGGTTAAGAGCTGCTCGAAGGAGAAACTGTTGGAGCATTGTATGCAAGATTGAGAGGTGCTTGAAGAGGTGGTGAGAAACAATGCTGATATTATGAGTAGTTAGTTAGTTAGTTTGGCTTTGTGCCAGGGAAATGATCTTAACCCTTAGCAACCGGGGTAGAAAATCAATATGCAGCACCCCTGGATGGGGAAACTTTGAGGTCGGCCAATTTAAGAAAAAGGCATATCAATGGAAAGAGGAAGATATGCAAATGCACATGGTATAAGAAAATAAATTCTAACAAATTTCCCTTCCTTCCACGAGAAGTTGAAAATGACTATTTACAACCCCAAGTTATACATGCTTTTTCTAAAAAATCATTTTATGTTTTTTAAAATTATAATTACAGCTTACATAAAATCAAAGTAGATAAGAACTAAAATCAGTAATCAATTCTGAGCATATTTGTTGCAAAATATTTACAAAAATTTATTAAGATAGAAGATGCTGTAACTTTTCTTTTATTATATACCTATATATTTTCTAAGATTTCTTTGCACTTTTATTTGCAAAATTACAATTATATCTGACATACTATCCTATAAGATAAGAATTAAAACCAACAACAACTCCTGTTTATATTTATGAGCAAATATATCATAAGACATCTTGTGAGAGAGAGAGGCAGTACATCTTGAAGTCAAGTGCACATCTAACTCTGTCATGAGGTGCCCGATTTATCTGAACCAGTCTAAAAGTTGCCATTAGTGAATTTATGGGCTATAGAAGTAATGGCCACTCTTTCCCGCCCGAATTCCCCCCAAATCGATGGCACGTAATGTTGTTACTCGCCATGAGTAAATCGGTCAACCACCCAAAATCGTGATTATTACTCATGTGAGTATATCTGTCCATTAAGGGTTAAAAGGCAATCTTTATAATCATGCAACTACATAGGAAATTATACTTATGTAGGTCTAAAGATCTGTCAAGAGAAGCAGTTGAATTAACATTACAAAGGCAGTATTGTTTTGAATACTGAAACTAGATGGAATGAAGTCAGTGGTAAGTACGTACATAAAAAATATAATTTTTGGTGTCCATCAAAGATCAGCCCCAAGCCTTTCATTATTTATCCCATAATCAAAGGAAGCTTCAAAGGGGTGCATAAAGGGAGGATCCTGAAACTTCTATATGCAGATGACTTAAAACTAGTACTATAGTGGAATCAGAGGGAGATGTCGTAATAACATTTGAAATATGGAAGAGTGGAATGGAAGAGAATTCATTCAATATCACTGTAAGCAAAACTAAAGATCCAGGCAGTCCCTGGTTATCGGCGGACTCGGTTATCGGCAATCCAGTTTTATGGCACTTGTCTAGTGCCATAAAATCGGCGATTTATGGGGCCATGACGGGACAAGTTCCAGTTATTGGCGCCATAAAGATGTCTATGGCATGCATAAGGGTACTTGGGGCCCTGATAACCGGTTATTGGCACCATAAGCGCCATTATGGCACCATAAATCACTGAGTTTCGGTTAATGGTGGTTTTGCTTATCTGCACACCCGCGGAAACGAAACCCCCGCTGATAACGGGGGACTGCCTGTAATGGAATATTTGAAACGAAGCAAAAGTGCTGTTAAGAATTGGTCTGGGTATGTGTATATTTAGGTTAAGTTGCCTCAGGAAATTTAATAGTTAGCCGAAACTTGGCCCGTCATGGCGCCATAAATCACCGATTTTATGATGCTAGACAAGCACTGTAAGACGGGATCGCCATTAACCAAGTCCACCAATCACCAATAACTGGGGACTGCCTGTACATACAGTGAACCCCCTGGATTTCAGGGCTTGCTTCACAGACTCAGCAATTCACAGACTTCTCTATGGTCTCTATGGAACATATGTAGACATATTTGTGGAAATTCACCTAATCACTGTTGAGGCAGTCCCCAGTTGTCGGCGGCCTCGGTTATTGGCAATCCAATTTTATGGTGCACTGATAAGAGTATTGGCAACGATACATACCTGACAGAGGTGCCATTAACCAGTTACCAGCGCCAAAAATCTGGTTATCAGCATCAAAATCCAGTTATCGGCACCAATAAGTGCCGAGAATTGCTGATTTTTGGTTATCAGCAATTTTCACTAACTATGAAGCTGTCAGAATGGAACCCCCACCGATAACTGGGGACTGCCTTTATTTTTCATTGCAAAATAGGCATTAATTAGTGTATGTATTTTCATATAATTTTCATGACTAAATGCACTTTTTGTGATAATGTTATTAAAATACTCAGGAAAAACCATTTTCAGAGGGTATTTTTATGTTTGATCTACCAAGATATGTAGTTCTAAGCATTTCTGGGCTCAGCTCGTGTCGCTGCGCGAAATATCCTTTAATCTATTATTTCTAGGGTAAATGTACTAACACATACCAGAGAATAAATAAAATAAAGAAAAAGGTCAGTATAACTGACTCGCTCACCCTCCAAGAGGGTGTCGGTATGAACACTAGGCGAGTGAGACCACTACCACGAGCCAAATACCAATAGAAATCTCCCACAACAAAAACCCTCCATGAGGAGAGCCGACCCACAGAGTGAGCAGCTCGTACTACTACTACTCCATCCCATGCTGCCGACTGCTGCGCCTCTGGTGGACATCCTTTCAAGTTAGCGCACACGAGTCGGTTGTGATAATTTTCTCTCTGTGTTTTTTGTGCCCTTTCGTTGGATTTATCTATAATGGAGCGTGCAGCTATTGCAGCAGCTAAGTTAAGTACTCAGTAATTATGGTTAGTTGATTCTTTTCGGCCCTCAGTCAGTATTTGCCGTTTTTTAGGTATAAATACGAACTCGGGGTCGGAAGCATGGCAGCATGGTTCTGCCGCGTGGTGGGTTCGTTCTCGGTCTCCCATACCTAGAACATCCCCTTATATATGTACGCTCTATATTAATTATCCGTTTTACTTAGGGTACTGTCTACTCAGGTTTGCCATGCATGCATGTCTTTTACCTTATGTAGGCTTCTTCTTTCCAGACCCTAGTCCCGGCTCTTAGTATCGGCCTCTGACTAGCTTTGAGTGGTAGACTTTCTTCGGGTTAGTCGTACACTCCTGATTTTTTCTCCTACTTTATTGTTTTCTTTCTTTTATTTTATTTATTCCATGTAATGTTATGTTAGGTTAGTTAGCGTCTGGCTTAGCCTAGGTCCTGGCTCATCGAGCCTATGCTACGCTCATCAGTTCGGTTGCTTCCTATAGTCACTCTCTGATCAGTCGGTTTTGGCCCAGTGGGTCTCCATGCTACCGCTTTTCAGTTCAGTTGCTTCCCGATAGCATCTCTCTGATCAGTTGGTTGGTCCTAGGCTTAGTTGTCTTATGTTAGTCTTACCGTCTCGTGGTCACTACGCGATACGAGACAGCCAGACGCCTGCCCAGTCCCCTTCCCTCGCTCTTCCATTTGAGTCGGGGGAGGGTGGGTCGGTCTGCCCACGCTCGCTCCACATACCCGAGCATGCCTCCCTCTCCCCCCTCAGGCGGAGGGGCCAGGGAGACGGGACAGACCAGACTGGACGCGATCTCTCCGGCTCATCGGGTCGGCCGGTTGGCGGTAACGTGGTGGAGGGTACTGGCCTTTCCCCCCATCCGTTGCTTCCTGGTCGCTCCGGTTCGCTCGGGCCTGTATGTCTCCTCGCTCTTCCCGACCTTACTTGGACTCCTTTCCTGATCGGAGTCCTAGCATCTAGCGGGAAGATGTTAGTCCATCCAGTAGAGTGGACCGGAACATACAGTAGGTCCCTACTAACCTTACCGTATCGCTGAGTTACTACACTCCGCCACGCACTGGACTCGTTCCGGTTCGTTTGAGTTTTAGGTTTAAGTGTTATTAGATTAACTATAAGTTTATCTTAAGTACCTTAAACCTTCCCCCCCCCCCTTACATGTCTTACCGGATATCTCCGGGATTATAGCCTATTCAGGCGATGCAGGGGGGTTATGCCCAAATTTTTTCCGAGCTCCGACATGCAACGGAGTTCTTCTGTCCTTTAGCCTGTAAGTGTTATTCTTTAAGATACTCATAGTGTCTTCCCACTTACAGGCCACCAACTGTGAGCATCCGGGATGCGCCGCCACACTTCAGGACCCATGTGGACACGAAGTTTGCCGGTCCCATGCTCCATGCGCGACTCTGCACGGGGACATCCAGGTCTGGTACCATGAGACGTGTACCATATGTTACGATCTGGTGAGCCAGCTTTTAGAAGGGGTGAGTATTCCATCTCCGCTTCTGTTTTAGTGCTTAAGTTTTCATCATCCACTTTAACTTAAGGCATCTAAGTTTAAGTTATATTTTAAGTTTAGTTTTAAGTGATTCTTAAATCTAATCTTCGCCCTCTCTTCCAGGCGCCGGCAGTGAAAGATAACCGCTCTGGCAACCCTGCGGGCCTGGGTCGGCGGTTTTGGAAGAACGCCGCCAAGGGTATGCCCTACATCTTGAGAAGCGGTTGGCGCTGTTAATCTTCCCCGGAGGCAAGGCGACAGGATACGTCGACCCAGTAGAGGCGGCCCCTACTATCGCCTTCATCCAACAACAGCTGGCTGCCTCATTAACCGACCAAGACCAGGATATCTCCACGGACGTCGGAGACTTTAGATATTAATGTGGAACCTATGGTATGTGTAGACGACCTGTTGGTCGAGGTAGGTATGGTGGACACCCAAGGGTCACCCTTGGGTGTAACTGTTTCTTCTACTCCTGCAACCTCTCCATCCTTCCAAGGCTTTACAGGCGATGAATTATATACTCCTCCCCTGACGCTTCGGTTAGACCTAAGGTCAAGGGTCAAGCAGTGAAATCCTTGACTAAGACGTCGTCCGTCTTCTAAGAAGTCGACTTCGGCGTCTTCCTCCTCACGTAAGTCTCCGGCTGGCAATCCCGGAGCAGATAGGTCTAAAGCTTCTGGCTCCGGCTCTAAGTCCTCGAGGAGTAAATCCTCTAGAGAGAGATCTCGCACCCCGGCAGAGTCACCAGTTCCGCTACCCCTTAGTTCCGGTTCAGAGCCACCCCTCCACCTCCGCAGCAGCTCCGGCCTGGACTCCTAATGCTGGCCTGTTGCAACAGTGGGCGACCTGGTTGGGTCCTTAAAGAGTAGCATGGAACAAATGATCTCTCGTCTGTCAGATAGGATTACTTCCCAGGACTCCATTATAGCCGGACTGAGAGAAGCCCTCTAGCCTCTCCTTCACTTTCCAATACGAGTGGAACTCAGCTTCCTCCGTATGACTCACTACCTCCGTTCTCGATGAACAATCCATGGAGAGTAGCATCATACGCCCCCTTCCAAGACGGTCTCATCTCCATACCGGAATTCGGAACTCGAAGGATAGAGGACTTCGAGTTCTTTCCGGAAGGCCTCCAGCCTCCGTTCATAGGCTACGCAAGGCTTACAGCTTCAGCCATGGTTCGGGATGATAGGGTACCAAAGGAGACAGTCCTCTATTCACGAGACCAGGCTCAGAGAGAATGGCTCAGATGTTTAGAGGACATGGATTGTTCTAATACCAGGATACAACTTTCAAGAGTCCCTTTACCATTTTCACAATGGAGGAGAGTACCCCGCTCCCGTTCCTGACAAAGATCGCTAGGTCTACCATCCCAGCGGCCCAGAAGGGGGAATCCATGCCTCAATTAAAGGAAGCAGATCCCACATCTCCGTTGCTCCCCTCAGCCGGAGAATTGTGGGAGGACTTGCCAAACACCTTCTCAGCTGGCAAACTCAAACCGGACTGTGCTATGGAGCAGTTTGGTGAAAAGCTACCCAGGCTCTAGCCCCAGGATAGCCTTATTCAGGCTGATTTGACGCGAAATCGCGATTAGCCAGATCGATTAACTCTATGGCTATGTCCGAGGTAGCAACCATAGCTTATGGCTCAGAACGCTTTTTTTAAGATCATGACCAAAGCCCTGACTCAAACGGTACAGTCGGATATGTTTGAGTTTGCCACTGCTAGTAACGAATTGTAGGAAGCATGTCCTGCAAGAGGCAACCATTCGACATGAGCCGAATAGGTTACTCTCGTCTAACATCTGGGGAGCAGATCTCTTCCCAGAAGCTATGGTGAAGGAAGTACAGTCAGAGGCTACGAGGCTAAACCAGAGCCTTAAGGACCGTTGGGGCCTTACGGCTAAGAGGAGACAAGACTTAACACCTAAAGGTAAGGGACAGAGGAAACCTAGGCGTTTCCATCCTTACCAGAAAAAGCAGCCACGCTTTCCTCAGCAAGTTCCAACGGTGCCCTTAGTGCAAACTGCCCAACCTTCCACCTCTAAGGCTCAATCACAGCCAATTTAATGTGATATCCCCTCAGCCTCAGCCCTCCACCTCTTACGCCATCTCCCCAGCTTACAATCAAGCCTTCGAGAGTCAAGCTTCGCAGAAGTATGACCGCTCGGGTAAGGGAGGCAGAGGTAAGCGTTCCTTTCGTGGGAGAGGATCGGGAGGGCCCCTTTAACAGGGGAAAGCACTTCAGAGGAGGCCGAGGCGGTTACCAGAACCAATGAAGAACTTCAGGTAGGAGGGAGGCTGTTTCACTTTCGCCACCGGTGGAACTTCAGCGAATGGGCGCTCAGAGCATAGTGTCAAAAGGCCATGGGTTGGAGCTGGTTGACGAACCCACCTCCATCCAGACCTTTCCGTTCAAACTTCCTTCCAAGGAATTGACAGAGTACGCAGACGACCTCCTTCAGAAAGGAGCTATAGCGAGAGTCAAGAGATTAAAATTTCAAGGTCGCTTGTTCAGCGTGCCAAAGAAAGCTCACAAAAAAGAAGGGTAATCTTAGACTTTGTCCCGCTTAAACTTAGCCATCCCGCTGCGACAAGTTCAAGATGCTCACGATCTCACAGGTGCGGACCTTACTTCCCCGTGGGGCCGTCACCACCTCTATCGATCTTACAGACGCCTACTATCATATCCCTATTGCAAGACACTTCCGTCCATATCTGGGTTTCAAGATAGGAGACCAGACATTCTCCTTCAAGGTAGTCCCCTTCGGACTCAACGTGGCACCCAGCGGGGGTTCACGAAAACTAGCGGAAAGTGGTAGTACAACAACTCAGATCGCAAGGGATTATGGTAGTAGCGTTATCTCGACGATTGGTTGATCTGGGCTTCAACAGTCGAGGAATGCAACAGAGCTACACTGAAAGTGATTCAGTTCCTGGAATATCTAGGCTTCAAGATAACAGGACCAAGTCAAGACTCACTCCAGAGCGTCAGACTTTCAGTGGCTGGGCATTCAATGGAATCTATCCTCCCATACTCTGTCGATTCCGTCAACCAAAAGGAAAGAAATAGCGAAGTCAGTCAAGCAATTTCTAAGTCACAAACTGGCGTCAAGGAGAGCTCAGGAGGATCCTGGGTTCTCTCAGTTTTGCATCAGTGACGAACGTCTTAATGAAAGCCAAACTGAAAGACCTAACCAGAATTTGGCGGCTCACGAGCAAATGTCAGGTCCAGGGACAAAACTATCCTCAGTCCCTCTGATTCTAAAGAATCGACTTCGGCCGGCGTGGGCGAAAGTCAAGAATTTGTCAGTGTCAGTACCCCTTCAGTTCCCTCCACCAGGGATTACCATCCACACAGACGCGTCCTTAAGCGGTTGGGGAGGGTATTCCCAGGTCCAAAAGGTTCAAGGAACTTGGTCACCTCAGTTCAGTCAGTTCCATATAAACGTACTGGAGGCAATGGCAGTGTTCTTGACTCTAAAAAGGTTGCGCCCACCAAAGTACTCCCACATAAAGCTAGTTCTGGACAGCGCAGTGGTAGTACATTGTATAAACAGAGGAGGCTCTAAGTCAACGTCATCTAAATCATGTGATGGTAGCCATCTTCTCCCTGGCAGACAAGTTCAGTTGGCATCTCTCCTCCACTCATAGCTGGAGTGAGAAACGTCATAGCAGACGCGTTATCCCGATCAGTACCCCTAGAGTCGGAATGGTCACTGGACAACAGTTCGTTCCAATGGATCCTCCAAAGAGTCCCAGGGCTACAGGTGGATCTCTTCGCGTCCCAAGCGAATCACAAACTCCCCCTGTTATGTAGCCCCCAACCTGGACCTCTGGCTTATGCCACGGACGCCCTGGCTCTAGACTGGAACAACGGAAGAAGATTTATGTCTTCCCCCCAGTGAATCTTCTTATGAAAGTTTTAAACAAACTCAGGACGTTCAAGGGTCAAGTGGCTCTAGTAGCCCCAGACTGGCCGAAGAGCAATTGGTATCCCCTAATTCTGGAGCTGGGCCTTCGTCCTCTTCGGATCCCCAATCCCAGGCTCTCCCAGTCAGTACAAACGAAGACTGTGTTCGCTTCCTCAGGGATTCTCAAAACCCTAACTTTATGGATTTCATGAAGTTGCGGCAAAAAGAGATGCGAATATTGACCCTCAGAATATTCTCTTCCTGGAATCCGATAAAAGGGATTCAACTTTGAGACAGTATGATGCTGCTGTCAAAAAGTTAGCAATCTTCCTGAGAGAATCTGATATTAGAATCATGACAGTTAATTCAGCTATATCCTTTTTCAGATCCTTATTTGAAAAAGGTTTAGCAGCTAGCACGATTACGACAAACAAGTCAGCCTTGCAAAAGATATTTCAATTTGGGTTCAACATAGACTTGACGGATTCCTACTTCTCGTCTATTCCTAAGGCATGTGCTAGACTTAGACCTTCTGTAAGGCCTACGTCAGTTTCATGGTTCTTAAACGATGTTCTAAAACTGGCTTCAGAAACCGATAATGACACATGCTCGTTTATAATGCTCTTAAGGAAAACACCTGGTTTTTATTAAGCTTAGCTTCAGGAGCAAGAATTTCAGAACTGTCGCTTTGTCCAGAGATCCGGATCATATTCAATTCCTTCCCACAGGGGAGGTACTACTTTCTCCGGAACGTAGCTTTTTAGCAAAGATGAAGACCCTTTGATGAGGTGGGAACCTTGGAAGGTACTACCCCTTCCACAAGACGTATCTCTTTGCCCAGTTACAACTTTACGAGCCTTTCTGTCCAGGACCTCCTCATCCTCATCGGGTCCCCTCTTTAAGAGGGAAAAAGGTGGAACTTTATCCATTAAAGGCATCAGGCAACAAATCCTGTACTTTATTAAGCAAGCCAATCCTGACTCTTTCCCGAAAGTACATGATGTCAGGGCAGTAGCCACCTCAATTAATTATTTCCAACACATGAACTTCGATGAGTTGAAAAAGTATACCGGATGGAAATCGCCGACAGTGTTCAAACGCCATTACCTTAAGTCCTTGGAAGCTCTGAAATTTTCAGCAGTAGCAGCGGAAACATAGTTTCCCCTGATTCTAGTTAAATTGTAGTAGAAGATTCAGTCCTCCTTTCTACCTGCTTCACCCAACAGTTCGTCTATTCCTACCGTGTTCATTTACATTTCACCTGGTGTCTTAGCTGCTTATATGATGATGTAGTGTGTGCCCCCTATTTTTTTGTTTTTGACTAGGGACACTCACAGATGATTATGGATTTTTGATCTCATGGATGTTACCCCCTTATTTTTATGCTAGGGGATACATCTCATTTATAATGGTTATGGGTTTTGTATATTAAGTCATATGCATTCCTTATATATTATCCTTGTTGTTTAATTTGTTCATTTGATTATTTTAATTGCTATTATATTTTGATACATGCCTTTACACAGATACCATTTTGTTACATGTAAGCCAATTTACTCTGTACATATGTCCCAATTACCTTATGATAAGAAAACATGTTTTTTAGAATTAAAGGGTAATTTAAGCATATTTGCTATTTTGTATCACTGTGTATTTGTATCTTTTAGCAATTATATTCTTTTTTATATTTACTTTATTTTTTTTATTTGAGACCTATTCTGATTTATTTTATTACTTTTGTTTACAATCTTGTGCTATTTCTCGGTACGATTTAGCGCAGCGACACGAGCTGAGCCCAGAAAAGGGATTTTGACGTAAGGAAAAATCTATTTCTGGGCGATTGGCTCGTGTCCGCCAGCGAAATCCCACCCTACCCATCCCTTCGCCCAAGATTGTCTGCTAACTTCAGGATGGCCACCAGAGGCGCAGCAGTCGGCAGCATGGGATGGAGTAGTAGTAGTACGAGCTGCTCACTCTGTGGTCGGCTCTCCTCATTGGAGGGTTTTTGTTGTGGGAGATTTCTATTGGTATTTGGCTCGTGGTAGTGGTCTCACTCGCCTAGTGTTCATACCGACACCCTCTTGGAGGGTGAGCGAGTCAGTTATACTGACCTTTTTCTTTATTTTATTCTCTCGGGTATGTAGTTTAGTATTTTACCCTAGAAATAATAGATTAAAGGTATATTTCGCTGGCGACACGAGCCAATCGCCCAGAAATAGATTTTTCCTTACGTCAAAATCCCTTTTTTAGAGGGGCTTCAAGTATTTGTGGGTTTGAGCTGTTTGTGGGGGAGGATGTGGTATGCATTCCTCGCAAATCTGGGGGTCCACTGTAAAATGAGGAAAATGATGATATTATTATTACAGGTTTTATTGAAAATAATGGCTATTTCAACCATGTTTATTTTGTATGTAGTTTTCTCTATTCTTATTACTGACTTTCCTCTGTACGGGAATGCTGTCCTCATCCTTGACAAGAAACCCTCTTTGAATACTACTCAAGAGGCCTTTCAACTCCCTACTGGTGTACGGAGGAGACTAACCAAGGCGACATGGTATTACTAAATAATATCACACTGGATGTGACCACCAAACAAGGCACCCCAGATCAAGAAACTCCAGACTACACCAGGCATAACATCACGCAACAGAAACTAGCCAGTGACAATTCGGCAAGTAGTGAAGTCATGCAACTGCCTCCTCCAACCAATCAGAATCCTGCATGGGGAGGCGCCCATTCCTTACGACAGGTTGAGCAACTTCTGCAGCATCCGCATAGGACCCATCTCTGATTTTGAGGCATCTGCCAACAGGGATAAGCAACTGAGCCAGTTAGCCAATCAGAATTTGTCACTAAGTACCCCATCGGTGCAACACATTATATACTGTAGGACTCCACAAGAATTTCCATCCCACAACACCTGCCCAATGATGTCAGGTCGTTCTGG
>NC_061107.1:49800178-49825286 GCF_015104395.2 Macrobrachium nipponense | reverse complement strand
AAGTTTTACCTCCTGAGGGAATGCGACTCCCTCTCTCTCTCTCTCTCTCTCTCTCAGCACTTCGGAGATTCGAGCATTCAAAAACATGGTGGGTCTCATGGCTAAAGTGTCAGTTTGTGGAACAAATTCTCTAGAAAAATAATTTATTTCCTGGTGTTTTTATTTATTCTTCAGCTTCACTCCCCTGTAGAATGAAATCATTTTTTATGAGATAAAAATGCAAGCATTTATAAGCACAAAAAATATAAACAGGATGAATTATTTAAGGAAAGAAATGCGTAAACGGTGGAAGAGTGGCATTTATGCAAGATGTTAGGGAGAAGTCGAGAAATTTTATTGCACTAATTACTCGTGAAGTGTGTTGATTAACTTATAAACTTTGTGGCAGTGTTTTTATTCATCACGTTTTTCTCCCTTGTATATCGATTTCCAAAAATGTTATTTATATGATATTTGTAATCAGTATTTCTTTGTAATATATCGCTGGTCTTGGATACCAAACTTCGTCCTGCCTTGCTCAAGTTGCATCAGATTTGTCTGAATGTAAAACGATCTACTGATGGCAACTGCGCGCTATTTGGTATTTTTCGGTATCACAAGGCAAAAATAATTCAAGCAGCACATCTTCACATTTTATACGCTCCTTTAACCTTGGAAGGATTTTTTTTTTTAATAAGAAATAGATTTTCATGGCTGCAAGGTGCAGGTTCATTTACTGTGACGTGACTGTAAGAAGTCTACTTATTAAATAGAATAAGTGGAAATATAATTAAAATCCCACCGGTTCTTCGATATTATTTTAAGCGAAAGGCAAAGGAGGTCCGACATTATACAGTAGTTTGACATTGACTTACCAAATCTCTCTCTCTCTCTCTCTCTCTCTCTCTCTCTCTCTCTCTCTCTCTCTCTCCACCCCAATGCTGAGGAGGGCATTTTCTCTCTGAGTAGGAGGAGGTACTGCTCGTATGGCTCAATCGTTACTTACTGACATGCATCCATTTATAAATTCAGCGCGTCTCCTATCTCGGTTTTCTATTAACAATTTACTCATGAATTCGTCCCTAATTAATTGCTTTCCTGGTTTTGACTCAATGTTTGTCGCTTATTCAACATACATATTCATATTATTCGTGACTTTCATTATTTATATCCGTAACGATGGGATGTCGGTATATTCGTAATTTATATACTTGTAATCATATTATTGGTTTCGCCTCATGGAATAGTTTTCATGCTTGACTTTTATTATGCAATAATGCTGTTCATGAGAGAAGATCGTTGAATTCCCTTTCATACGTCAGATGCGCTACTTCGGCGTTATGGAATGATTCTACGTTTTATTTTCAAGAATCCTTTTATTTCTGATGCATGACACTGGAAAGCTTCGTTGTTCCGTTAAGACTTCCTTTGTTGTATACTATCGTTGTTGTGAAGCGCTGATATTATATTGTCATTGGCCATTGGCCGCTGGGGAGCGGAGCCGTCAGCGAACCTCATGCGGTCGGTCCACTGAACTGAAGAACTGCTGCACTGTAGGGTTAATTAATATTACTCAAGGTTCATTGCAGCGTCCGTCCCTTCGCCCTCGAGCTGCAACCCCCTTTCACTCCAGTTAATGTACCTCCGTTTATATTCCCATTCTTCCATCATTCATTCCACCTTCTCCTAACAATTGTTTCATAGTGCAAATGCGAGGTTATGCCTTCGATACCTTTTTATTCTCAGTTTCCCTATCAGCGCTGAATGACCTCATAGGTCCCAGAGCTTCGTTCTTTGGCCTGAATTTCCACTCTATTGATATGTTGCTATTATACAGTTTAGAAAAAAATTGTTTTCATTTTTAATTGAAATCGTCCGGGCAGCTCCGCCCTTCCGCTCCGCCGTCGTGGCAACATCTGTGATTTTGAGCCCCGAGTGTCATCATTTGAAATCGAAAATTGAGTGATTGCTGGTTAAGTTACGCACACCAGCAAGGTGCGTCACTCTCCTTTCCATTTCTTTTTCTTTTCTTCTTCTTCTTCTTCTTCTTTTTCGTCAGGATGGGTCAGGTGTGAGAGAATTCGCTATGATGGGGCCCCCCCTAGAAGAAGCGTTGGAGCTCCATGGGGAAGAAACCTGCTTTATGGGTACTGTGAGCCTCTTGACCCACAAGGCCGACGGCTGTGGACACCACTTGCATCGTCTTTACTGGAATGTCGGCCTCACGGCTGATTCAGATGGCCTCGCCGCTTGAAAGCATTACCTGATATCAACTAAAGAGAGAGAGAGAGAGAGAGAGAGAGAGAAATGTATCGCACATTGATGGAACAACAGGGGCAACCACGAACTAGGTTCGGGGATGAGATCACACGGATTCCAAAGCATGACTGGAACTGTGGCTTCCTTAAAAAAGAAGAAAACAAAAAAGAACTCTTCCCTTTTCTTAGTGGAGAGATACTAGTCAAGAGTGACATGGATGGAAGGCTTCTACTGAGTACCAAGTATGAGTATGTGCTTTCCAACAGGCACTATGATTTTTCAGCACTCCAACCCTGTTATCACTCTGAGGCAGATTCGAGAATCTTGCTTCATCTGGCACATGCAGTGGCGATTCTAGGGGCGGGGCATGGGCGGGCAGCTGCCCTCCCAGATTTTGGCCATGCCCCTGGTTTGCCACCTACCCCCACAACTTTTTTTAATAAAATATTATTTATAAAATAATCATTACTGAATATAACAGTAACTAGTCACACACATGATTTGGTTATAATGCTAACACTCATAAATCTGCCTTTGGATTGCTTATACTTATTTACTAATTGATAGCTGTAAACACTTCCTGTTACTAGTACTTCTTGTGAAAGAAATTTTTCCAAAATGAAAATAGTAAAAACATTTCTTAGAAATTCAATGACTAGTGAGAGACTAAGTAACACTGCATTATTATCAATTGATAGTTTTGTAGATGAGTTTGATAGCCGACGTGACAATCGTAGAATTAACCTGCACTAAACATTTTGAGAATTGTCCCGACATGGCCCATATCTGTTTTGTGTTTAAATGTGTATTATAAAAACTTACCATTGTGTAATAATTGGATATTGTTATGAATTTGTATTTAGTTTTGAATGCCGAAATAACATTTTGAGAATTTTCATGTTAATCCTCATATCTGTCCGTTCATTTCATTAATTAATACCTTTCCTTACTTTGTTCAAGTGTGCATTATACAAACTTGCCATTCTTTAATAAATTGCATATTGTTTGGGATTGTTATAGTTTTTGAATGTCAAAACCAGCATTCGAATGGTCTGTTTATTTCATTATTTAGTATATTTCTTTAAGTTGTACAAATGTGTATTACACAAACTTAACATTCTTTAATAATTTGCATATTGGCTGGGATCGTATAGTTTTGAATGTCAAACTGAACCTTTCAGAATTGTCAATGACATGCCCCATGTATATCTTTTCATTCATATAGTTACTACCTTTCCTTATTTGCGTATTGTTTGGAAGTGTATATAGTTTTGAATGTTAAATTTTCATATCATGCAAGTCAGGTAAAATATCAGATGGATGCTTTAAAGTTGTTTTGCTTAGGAATCAAACAAAATTCTATATGAACCTTTACCTTTAGTCAAATTCATTCCTCCATGAGTTTCATAATGTTTCCAAAATTTCCTATGATGCCCACCCAACAATTATTATCTTTGCCCCAGAGTTACCCCCCACTTTTTGAGGGGTAAAATCGCCACTGGTCACATGCTGCAAAAACAGGTCACAAGACAGCGTATGTGCACACTGTTGACAGTGTTGTGGTGGTTCTCTCCATACGATTCTTTACCACACTCGGTCTCTCACAGCTGTGGGTAGGTTTTGGCAGCGGAAAGAAAGATCGTGATATTCCCAGACACGATATCTGTTCTCAGCTCGGACCATGCAAGTCCCTGGCATTGCCACTATTTCATGCCATTACAGGATGTGACACATCACAGCTTCTTAGTTGTGGCAAAAAGACTGCATGGGCATCTTGGCAAAGTACACCTGGACTTACTGAAACACTGAAAGCCCTTAGCAAAGACCCCAAACTCTTCACCCTTGAGTCTCACCACATGCAAAGCTTCGAAAGATTTGTGGTGCTAATGTACAGTAAGGGGTGTGGTTTAGCCAGGGTCAATGAAGCCAGGTACTATTTTTTAACAACTGGTAGAAGAACACTTGAGAATATACCACCTACTCAGGCAGCACTGTTCCAACACATAAAGAGAGCACTGCTTCAGGCCAGCTTTTACTGGGATCAGGCCATTTCACGATCCCAAGAAATCCCAGACTTTAGTGAATGGGGCTGGCACAGAAATGACAGTGGCACCTGGATGCCATACTGGACATCACTTGCAGATGCTAGCAATGCATGTTCCTTCCTCCTCCACTGTAGTTGCATACAATCTTGTACTATAAATTGCAAATGTACTTGAGCTGGAGTCCACTGCACCAGACTATGCAAGTGTGAAGGTGGATGCATAAACAGTGACTGTAATGATGACGGTGATGTTTAAGATGATAATTCTAGTGACTTTTTTTTTCACGCTGATTTTTATTACACTGGAGAACTGTGGGAAAATTTTCAATTTTGTATTATACTGATTTTTTTTTTTAACTCTGCAGGACTCTTCTAATGTCAAGGTTGATGCATAACAATGACTGATGTTAATGCTAATGGTGATGTGTGATACCGTAGTTACTGTACATTTCTATATGTATATACATACACCCTAAATATTTCAGTAATGATTTTGAGTACACTACAGAATTACGTGTTTAATTTATTTTGAGGCTTGCACTACACCTTTTTTTCACTCCACAAGACAGCGTAACTGTGGAAGTTGATGCATATATAATGACTGTGATGATGATATAATACTGTAATGTAAAAAAAAATCTCGCTCTTGCACATTGCTTTTGTCATATGTCACTGCTAATTTCTATTATGCTGGAGAAAAATTGTGTGGCCAATTATTCTGAGGTTTCTACAAATCTGCACGGTTGCATTATTGGGGACTGTTCAAGTCTCAAGGTTGATGTTTTTACTTTGACTGTGATGATGATGATGATGACGATGATGATGATGATGATGATGATGATGATGATATGGGAAATTGTAGTTCTCCAACACTCTTTATTTCAAAATATTTTCAATTTACTCTGGAAAATTGGGATTATTAAATTTTACCTTGCAGTTTTGTATTATGTAACAATTTTTATGCCTTTACTGATTTTTTTTATTCATAACAAAAGAATTCTTAATAATTATTGGCAGATAGACACACTATGGCTATGGAGACAACGCCACCCCCTTCAATAAATCCTGTTGCTGTGCCTAAGAATATAAAAAATAACCCTTCAATAACTATTGAAAATTTCATTTCTCGATAAAAATACCGTAGAGATGAATTTGTTCAACACGTGCCAAAAAAGGCACAATACGTTTTCTATTGCAAACAGCAACATATATAAATATATATATATATATATATATATATATATATATATATATATATATATATATATATATATATATATATGATGAAAAAGAAATGTTCACCCTACAACTTCATCTCTGTGATAATTTATCTTGAAATGCATCATTCTTGAGTTATTGAAAGAAAAGTAATTGTGAAATCGATTTTTTTTCATTTACAGCAATATATGCCTCTATTGCGGGGTGATTTACGCAGAAACTATTATATTTAAAAGAATGACTTATAAGGAAGGCTTTGTGTAGAATTTAATTTCAAATTTTTTGAGAAAAAATGAACAGTATAGAAAAAATACCCTACGCAGTGGGGTTTCCCCGAAAAAGGGGGTTAATATGGGTAACTTTCTTGGCATTTCTAGAATTCGAAGTAGTATAGATAACCTATGTCTGGGTCAAATTTGATGCTTTTAGATGAATCTACACGATCAAGTCCCTAAGGTCCCCTACTATAATTATAATAGCTTCCTGTCTCCATCTCTATACCACGGTGGCCATTTTGTGCTCGGCCATGACCTACTTACCCTCTTGGGAAGTGATGCTAATGGCAGTGTAGTGCATTCTACAGTTACGACTGTGAAATTGGAAATAACAGCTGAAGCATATTGTGCGCATGGTTTTTGTTGCGTAAAAAAAATGTAGGCGGGTGTCATCTCCTAACAATACAAGAGATTTAATAGTTCAGATATTAGCAGGAACTTCATAAGGTGTGAATAAATAAAATTTAGTGAGACCAGTAACAGTGACGGAGAATGAGTCATAGATGTTTATATGATTAATGAGTTATCCTGATTAAAACATTCATCAGAAATTTTTTTGTTTTAAATAGCTGTAGGGAATAGATGCACACAAACTGTGACAAATAAGCTCTTACTGCGTGTCGTATGCTTTTGATGTTCTTTTCACAATACCCTATTTTTTGTTAAGTATAGATTTGGTTTTGATTCATATAGATTTTTGGTATTATGCCAAGCACTTGGGTACCTTAGACCATTCAGAACTGAAGCGGAAATTGACAGTAAAAGGTTTGAAAGGCGTTACAGGAGGAAAACCTCACAGTTGCATTATTATTCAATTGTTAGGAAAGGGTTGAAAGTAAGATGGAGGTACAATAAAAGGAGTAAAAGTAATTGCAGGTAGGGGCCGAAGGGACGTTACAAAGACCCTTAAGTAATGCCTACATTGCACCGAATGAGGTGCACTGATGGCATTACCCCGCTACGGGGAATTAAGAAGTGGAGGAAGGTGTGAGACGAATGTCGTCATAAAAGTTCTCTCTGTAAAGTAGTAATCGGGATGAAAGTCGGAGTGATCGTAGGTGATCCTTGACAAGGGTTAAGGCTCCCAAGCGAAAAGGTTCTGTTGGACTCCTCACCCTCAGGGGGATAATGCCGCCAGTGCACCTCATGTGGCGCACTGTAGGCATTCCTTAAGGTTCTTTGAAGCATGCCTTTGCACCCTTGCTGCAACCCTTTCATGCCTTTTACTGTACCTCCGTTCATATGTCCTTCTTCATCTTACTTTCCGCCTCTCTAACTATTGTTTCACGTGCAACTGAGAGGTTGTCCTCCTTTTACACCTCTCAAATCTTTTTACTGTCAGTTTCCGTTTCGCTGAATAACCTCATAGGTCCCTGCGGTTGGCCTGTGGCCTAAATTCAATATTCTATCTGTTCTACGCTGTTAGACTCCTCATACGCCGGAAACGGTCATTCACGGCGAGGAAAAGAGGAGATTCATAGGGTTTACTGGGGAGGGAAATTAGTGTCGATGAGCTGAGAGTGTGGAGGGAGGGAGGGAGGGAGAGGGAGCAGAGGAGCCGGGAGGCGTCTCAAGGAGACCCTCGGTGGTGACATACACAGTTTTGGAGAAATGGCTTTCAAGGAGACTAATGGAAAACAATGTTCCGTAAGCTTGTGAAGAAAATGATCAACTGATGAGTAATTCGGGGCTCGGTATCTCTCTCTCTCTCTTACACACACACACAACACTTATATATTATATATATGTGCATATATATATATATATATATATATATATATATATATATATATATATATATATATATATATATATATATATATATATATATAAGTTTTTCATACACCCAATTACGAGTAAAATTTTCAGACACCCAACAACGAAAGAATTATTGAGACACCCAGTGAAGAGCACTTCACTTATGAGAAACTTTCGTGTGAGTATTTCCAACCAAGTACTTACTAGTGATTACAATTCTCAGGTTAGATAGTTATCCTCGAGTCTTTCCCGGTATTAGAAATGCTTACGTTGGAGATAGGCTATAGCAGAAAATTCATAACTTTCCATTTGTTCTGTGGAGTGGGGGCTCTAATTTTGAAACACCCGGTATATATATATATATATATATATATATATATATATATATATATATATATATATATATATATTATATATATATATATATATATATATATATATATATATATATATATATATATATATATATATATATATATATATATATATATCTATATACATACATATATATATACATACATATATATACATATATATTTATATACATATATATATATATTTATAAATATATATATATATATATATATATATATATATATATATATATAATACATATATATTATTCCAAGATTTTAAGCCAGAACCTAGGTAAGGTAAGACCTCTTTATAAATCAGATTCATTCATCTTTGCCTATATGTAAGTTGCTCCTGTGAACTGGAAGCCTCCATTCTCTCTAAAACCCTCTTTGCTCCCATTGGCTGCTGTGGATTTACTCTCCACAGCGGGTTCTGGATGAGGGCGGAGACTATCCAGGCGAGATTTTAAAAGGACAGGACCCAAGAAGCTCTCTCTCAGAACTTCTCAGAACTTCCTCAAGCCCTGCAGACTCCACTTCACCCCCTCTGCTCCCCTGCCCCCCTGGGGGATCCCGTAAGTGTTTTTATACCTCCATAGTCCACAGAAATATCAGCAGATAAGAAGACTACCAAACCAAGGATTTCCAGGTACTGTGAGATGTAATTTCTAGTGCAGTCAGGGAATCGTTTCGCCTCTTGTCTGTATTTCATTTCCATTTTTCCAAGGCGACTTTCCTTCCTTCTTTGTTTAACTTCTCTTTCCCCCTTTTTGGATCAGTGCTGTGATTAATTCTCTTGTGATGCTAGTAAGCACCCCCTAGTTAATTCAAGCAACGTAACAGTCCTTTCTGTGTAAACTCCCAGTCATTTCATGCACTATATAATATATTTATTTCATGCTAAGAGCAAGTAGTGTGTAACGTTCCCCACGTGTCCCTCACCTTAGTACTGATGCTAGAATGCAATCTCTTTGCAGACAAACACCATGCCTGATTGTGGGAGAAATTGGGAACCCTTTGGAATGAGGCTTGCACTGAAATAACCTGTTCTGCACAAATTCTGATCTCTGTGTCTGGTTCATTTCCCAGCCACGTGTTTCCGGTGGATCAATAATCAACCACCTCATTAGTTCCTGGACCTACCATGACTTAATGTAAATATAGTTCATTTAAAACTAAAGTCCAGAGTTTCTGTAAATTCCTCCTCCTTTAGTAATATCGGCCTTCAGCGTAGATTTTTTGTTTGTGATAACTCTCGTCCCTCCGGTCAAGCCCATTTGTAAGGTGTTAGACTACATTTTCAAGGAGGAATGAGCATGTCATAACTCTATATATATATATATATATATATATATATATATATATATATATATATATAGTATATATATATATATATATATATATATATATATATATAAATCTTCATAGGGTGTCCATGATACTAGTTGTAAAAGGATTAAGTTTATTATGAAAGTTTCGCACATGAAACATCTGTGCATCATCAGTCTGCAAAGAGTAATAAGACAAATAAATAACATATAAAGCCATAAAACACAAACAGAACTCACATGAATTAAAATAGTCTTAAAATTAACCAAAAAAAAGAAAAGTACAAAGTAAAAACAGTAAAAAGAGAGAGAACACCAAAAACTAACCGTCCATGAGGAGAGAAGATGGAATGACCTGTCGTCAAAAGCAGGTGACGACGTAAACTATGCAGGTATAGAGTGGTTGAAGAATTATTACCATTTAACGAAGGACAAGTTTCTTAATCTTATAAAGACTCGAGGTAGTTAAGTGATCAGATGTTTGACATGATCTATTATTGTGAACTGTTCTTTCTGAAGCTCATTTTGCAATTAAAAGCATGGTTCCTGATATTAGAAAATTCAGGTTGTTTTATTCTTTGTCCTGTTCGGAAACTAAAACCTAAATGACTGCAATATCGAACCCTCAGCAACCTTCGAGTCGATCCAACGTAAGAACCTGGACATCCAGGGCATGTAAATTTATATATGACGTTGGATCTCATGAAGGGCTGAAGGCGATCTTTGAAATTAAAAAAAGGAAACCTATGGTACAAGGATTGTTTGATATTAATTTGACCTGGAGACACGGATTTCTTGTTCAATGATTTGTTTTAAACTGGATATGAATTTCAGATCAGAAATATGAGGAATAGTAGCATAAAATAACCTTTTGGGAACATCAAAATTAGGAGATAAAAAGGCTGAAAAACTTCGAAAGTATCTGGTTGACCAATTTTCAAAACTACGTCTTGTGGAAAGAATTGGACTTAAAAAAACTCAGCAAAAATGAAATCTCGTCATGAAAAAATTTTCCAAGAAGATGAATACTTTAGGGCCCTATTTACCAATGTGTGGATGGTGTTTAATTTAAAAGAATGTTGACAGGAACTATAAAAATTATTAGTGAGTCCTGTATAGGTCCGTTTTCTGTAGACTGACGTGGCAAATTCTGAATTACTTCTAGTGATTCTCAAATCTAAATAAGGTAGAGTACCTTCTTTTTCAACCTCTACTGTAAAATTGATATTCGGGTGAGCGTTATTAATAAATTCTAAAAATGAGGAACATTGCCAAGGATGTTGGAATAACGCGAAGGTATCATCAACGTATCTACGATAAAAAGATGGTCTAAAATTAGAACTACAACCATTTAAAAACTTCGACTCCAAGTCTGACATAAAAAAGTTAGCAAAGATAGGGCCTAAAGGAGACCCCATGGCGACTCCATCGACCTGCGAATAGAGCCGATTGTTAAAAATGAAGATAGAATCTTGCACAGCAAGATCAAGTAATTGCTTAAAAGTAGCCCGATTAAAACCATAAAAAATAGTATCATCGTTGGAAAAAATTTTGTTTTTTAAAATAAATGCTAATGGTTTCATTGAGTGGAACATTTGTGAAAAGAGATTCCACATCAAACTAGCCATAAAATAGTCTCCATCCTGTCTAGAAATTAATTGTTGAAATTCATATCCATTTTTTAATTTTTTTAAGGAAAATTCACAGTGTGTGTGTGTGTGTTTAAATAGCTGTTATCCTCTCAGTGTGAGCTCAGAGCTCATTATTTCCTTACGATATTGACTCATCTGAAGTAATGAACTGACTGAAAAACAAACCGTGTTCTTGAGTAAAATTTTATTTTCTAAAACCTATGTAACGATAAATCAAAATTAAAAATAAAGTATAAAATGTGACATTTTAAATATTATATCAGTTTTTATTCTTACAATTCAAGCCAGAGTGGCACCGACTATTTCACTTGTAACCTTCTTTGTAACATTTACAGCGATTTGTTTGACACTGTTTCTTGCCTACAGTACAGTTGCACTTAGCATAACCTTGACCACCAAACCTAGATGATTGCTGTACTTCCTGACGATAGTCTACCTCCTTGTCTGCACTCACTTCACCAATACTATACAGTTGCTGGCTGCAAATATCAAATTGGCTCCTACTGTAGCGCCCCCTGAGTATTCCATCTCTCACGCCTATTCGATACATGTCATTTCCGTTACGATCTAAGATAACACCAATAACATTTCGTGGATCACCTTTTCCTCGATCAACTAACGGGATGGGAATTGTCACGTTATCTCCTGGATTACCTGGGACTTGTTCCACGCGACTCCGTTTGACAATGCGCTGAGCTTGAGCTAACTGACCAGCTGCTGCTCTTGCCCGTTGAAGTGCTATGTCTTCTTGGAGCTTATGAAGTCTTCCTTGAGGATTCTGGCCACAGGGTGGACTGTCTGGATAGGCAGAGCCCTCTGATTAATAACAAAAGAAAACATTTAATAAATGGTGATAGACTTGCCATGTGGTTTGGAACTTAACCAAATTAGTTGTCAGTGTATTTTATAATTTTGTGTGTGTGTGTGAGTGAGTGAGAGTGTATCACTATCTGGCTGAGCGAAGTCCTCTGGCGAGTCATTTGCTTTTAGAAATAGAAACACTCGATTTATGTTACGTTCATTAGCCCCGTTTCTGTTTTCATTCAATGTCGAGTTTTTCAGTTTTTTCAGTTTTAAATTGAGATGATTATAATCATTATACCATATCTGAGTTATTTCTTATTAGATAGTCTTCCTCGTGGTTTTCCAAGGGCAGTACCGTCAGTGCACTTCTCGCGGGGCACTGTAGGCATTACTTATATGTATAGTATATATGTATAATATATTGTATAGTGCATGTATATATATATATATATATATATATATATATATATATATATATTATATATATATATATATTATTTGGAGGATATATATGTATATATATATATATATATATATATATATATATATATATGTATATATATATATATATATATATATATATATATATATATATATATATATATATAATATATATATATATATATATATATATATATATATATATATACATATATATATAGATATATATATATATATATATATATATTGGATTTTACTACATTCTACAGTTTTTTTTTTTTAAGTAAATTAAGGTATACTTATTATGTTTGTATTACATTTGTATCCAGTATATAACTGCGTTATTCGTTCAAGAAATGTTTGATTTTCATTTGAACTGTATATGGAAGTATTGAAAAAGTCAGTGTAGCTTCTGAATTATTTTCTTCGTCGCATTTGCTTCACTTCTATTATTGGCATCGCAATCCCACTGCATATATATATATATATATATATATATATATATATATATATATATTATATATATATATATATATATATATATAGTTACATTTATTGAACGCCTCGTCTTCCAGCAGTAATTGATTAATTGTATGTATGAATGAGTAGCCATGTTTTCTCCTAAAGCAACTGATTTTGGGAGAGAACACGTGGTAGGAAGGGTGGAAAGGAATTTCCGGTCTGACGGAAGCTTAGGGTAAGATAGGCAAGTCACGAGACTAGCTAGGCCTCGAAATGGGTTTTAGGGACCTCTACAATAAGACCTATTTTCCTTCCAAATCTGCTGGCTGTTGTTTACCACTTTCAGGCAGTGCCCGAGGTGGTGTATGGAATCCCTGTGATTCAAAGAGACCCAGCATCTATCTCAGTCAGAAGCGACTCCTAAAGCCAGGCGGACTGCGCCTCTACTTTCCTCCTCTGACGGGACGTCAGCCCTCTGTCCAAACGCTGGTGGGACTATCTTGAGAGCACGACACATGTCCAAGCCTCAAGTAATTAAGGTACGTCTAGAAAGTGTAAACTCCAAACCAGTTCCTTTTCCTACAAGACGACTCTTGCTAATTTCATTTTCAATTCTCACTTGTATCCCTCTTACATCAAAAGCCCTTTGTCCTCATCAGGCCATGTGCTTCCCCTTGTGACTTGTTAAAGACTAAGTCTTCAGTGCATACCTCAGTTAAACACTAGAGATCCTTTTCCCCAGTGTTAGAGAAACTGAATAATTGTAACTTGTGCAACAAGTCCTTTTTTATTTTATCTTGTCTAATCTGGGATCTTTTCCAGATTCCCTGAGTCACGTGTCCAAGTTTTCGCTCTGCAAGTGTTGCATTACCGCAAGATTTCGAAAAGCCAGCTTTTACAGGAACCTCATTCTAAGCCAACTATCATCCCCTTGTGAGAGATATTGTCCCCGTGTGGACTCGCCATTGCATTTACTTTCCCTGGCTGTTAAGCAGCCTCTTGTAAATAAATATATGTAAAGTAATTAGCTGAGTTTTCTGGCGACTTTTTCCTCAGAGTAAATTATATTATAACTCCTTTGAAGGTAAGTTCAAGTAAATTATTCTACATTTTTCCCTCAACTCTTTCGTTTACGTTTTATTTGAGCCCCTTAAGGCCAGGGTAATAACGTAACAATATATATATATGTATATATATATATATAGATATTATATATATATATATATATATATATATGATATATATATATAAAGAAATGCAGGCGGTGATACTGTTTTTGGAGTAAACCTGCTAATTCAAAGAGTCAAAAGTGTTTGTCTGATTGATACCAGAAACCATCCATGTATGTTTTAAGAATTGACCCCCTTGGAAAATATCCTGCGGGCGCCCCCCCATACTCCTCTACAGATGCCGCACTACTCCAGTACAGTGGGTAACACATCATACGAACCAAGGAGTTTTGAATAACACCATTACAAAACTGAACAATAATTACAAACGAGTAACACACCAGTAAGAACGTACAAGACAATACGCATGCACGAAAAATGAAATTAATAATAAAAAAAAAACCACACAAGTCAAGACAAATTAAAACCTCAACAGTCAAATAATACAAGCAAAAAATTTGCGCTTTCAGTTTAAACTACAAATGGTTAATTGATTTATAATTCACTAAACATGGGGGATAACTTTGCTTCTAAAACAACTTCACATAAAAGTTTATCTGTTCTAAATTGGTTGATGTCTGAAAGCATTGTCACTATATTCTTTGTTCAACCCTACAGGACACTTGCATGACTTCTGCATATGGCAGGTGAACATCGTTTTCTTTTTCTATTTCTTACGTAATTCCCCAGTCGGGGCGCTGTGCCTGATGAGCCGCTTCCAGCTAGTTTTATCTAGAACGCCTCATTTAATCATTGGTCTTGGTAGATGCTTTACGGATGAATGACCTCCCTCTTTATCAAGATTCGAGACTACAATGAGTTAGGCTATATAGCTTGCCTTTCCGAGAGGCTACCAAATAAATGACACCCTATTTCTGGGTCATAATAATATCGATATGAATGAGTTAATTGTAGCTTTATTTTACATACATGTACTATCTATCTATCTATAACTATATATATATATATATATATATATATATATATATATATATATATGTGTGTGTGTGTGTGTGGTGTATGTGTGTGTGTGTGTATGTGTGTGTGTGTGTGTGTGTGTGTGTGTGTACATTTATGAATTTATGCATATAATAAAGTGCAGTATAGTTAAAATTTTACGTCTTATTTTACAGACCATCTTTCTTTTTTTGGTATTATCCCAGATATAATAATAATGTTGGGTGTCTAAAGAGCAATTTAGATCAGCTTTTGAATTTGAAAAGTTCCTGGAATTCGGAGTTAACACTATTACGGTGGTTTCTCAAGAAGAAAATGCACGCATGCTTCGTTGGAATTGCAGGCTTCATATTCCGAAATTAATACAGAAGTAAATCAAGCGTATCTTGTATTCCTGCTTATGTTGCGGGAGGCATTATAGTTTGTTGGCATTTTCGAAGTTCTATTCGAAAAAGTCGAGGTTATTTCAGATTAAAAGTCACGAGAAGCTCAAGAAAAAGAGCAGTTGATGTCCATGAATTCTGTAATTCAGTATTGAGGTAGCTCTCTTCATGAAATGATATTATTGATGTGATGATTATTGAAAGAAGAAAATTCGGAGAAAAAAATAAAAAGTTTAAAAATGTAACAGCCACATTTTGTTGTTGTTTCGGGTCTGCCTCCTGGGCGGGGGCACCGCCTGTCTCGGACACCGTTTGCGCATCAGACCAAGCATCCGACGACCCCCCCCCCCCCCCCCCCCCCCCCCACCCCCCCCCCCCCCCCCCCAATCTTCCCAACATCGCTTGACCTTTTGCACCCTAATTGCCACCATCGTCCCCGCCCCACGTCCCCGGGAAGAGTATTATTAGACATGAGTCATTGGCGTTAAGTCTGTTTCTCAGCTGATTCTCGATTTGAAGTTACGAAGCGAGAGCCTGAACATTTCTAGTGATTCAACAGACAAGCTCCACTCTCAACGTGGTTCGGAAGTCACGTAAAGCCGTTGGTCCCGTGCTTAATAACCACTGGTTCCATGTAACGTAAAAACACCATACAAACAAACAGCGGGATGTCGTGTTTAGTAAAGGCCCATCGGGGATGAACACGAAAACAAACAAAAGGCGGCAAATGCCTCAGATTATCTCGGCAAATTTCTCAAATTGTTTAGGTGAATTTCTCAAATTATCTCGGTAAATGTCTCAAATTATCTCGCTAAATTTCTCAAATTATCTTAGCGATTTTCTCAAATATCTCTTCAGACTTTTCAAACTATCTCGGTAATATTCTCAAATGATCTCGGTACATTTTTAAAATTATCTCGAAAGATTCTCAAATGATCTCGGTGCAATTTTCAAATTACCTCGAAAGATTTCTTAAATAATCTGGTAAATTTTTCAAATTACCTCGAAAGATTTCTTAAATAATCTTGGTAAATTTTTCAAATTACCTCGAAAGATTTCTTAAATAATCTTGGTAAATTTCTCAAATTACCTCGAAAGATTTCTTAAATAATCTTGGTAAATTTCTCAAATTATCTCGGTAAAATTATTAAATGATCTCGACAAATTTCTTAAATTATCTCGGCAAATTTCTCAGATTATCTTAGCAAATTTCTTAGATTATCTCGGTAAGTTTCTCAAATGATCTCGGACAATCTCAAATGATCTCACCCTTGCTGCTGCATTATATACTTCATCATCTTCTACACTATTCTGTCAGAAAATCTTGTGAGGTCGTGGACACACGACGTTATTTCCACCTACGTTTTTCAGGAGAGCGATGGACTTTCGCTTTTGAAGTTGTCTTTTGGGGCGTAGTATTAATTAATACGCTTCATCATTTTGGCCACCATGATGATACGACTGTTTAAAATGACGTCTTTAAGAGTTTTAGGTCATGTAGTATATACTATGTGATTTTATGGTTCGCTCGATCTGAAGACTTCATGGAGACAGTTACATATAAGATTATTATATAAATATTGGTGAAAAGAATACACACGTGTGTGCAGGTACTGGAAGACTGGAAGCATTTTACGCAAGTGTGCTTTCTGATGGAGCGTCCTTTGCGTAATCATAACAGAATAGCAAAAATTTAATGATAATGGCGGAAGATTATTATTCTTTCAACTTATAGAATTCTGTCACAACACCAGTGGTGTAATGGAATACATTAAAGATATTTGATTGTTTTATGTTATGCAGCAAAGTTGATTTATTGTTTTTAAATAGTAGTTTCTTTTTGTTATATCTGTTTAGCTTTAACACTAATTTCTGCTATTCATATTCCGTTAGTACCATTCACCAACTGCTCTAATATACGTGTAACCCGTGTGGTGCCTACTTGTTAACATGTATGCAAATGCTATGTATACTGAAGCTATTTTCCCACCTGTTGCCCGAGAGAGAATACGGGCAGCAAAGACGGTGATGAAGATCACGGAACCTCGAACAAGGTTTCCCTCGACTCAGTAAGCGAGAAACTGCATTAAGGAAATGACCTTGAGGTTCAAGTCGTTCTAGCTGCAGAGACTGTTCGACAGTTTTAATGAGAAAAGAGATCTGCATTTCAGTCATATCAAATGTATTTAAAAGATAGTTTCCGCGTGCGGTCAGCGTCGTGAAAGTGACAGAAACTTGCAGCTCTAAAGAAAGTCATTTCAATTCAGTTGTTGACGATGACAGCGGTTATTAAATGGCTGTTGCGGTGTGAAGTATCACAGCAATCCTTCCATAAGTGTCACTTTTTGTTTATGGGGCCTTTGCTCTGTCATGACAGTATCATTTACTAGTAAATATGATGGTGTCTGGTGGTTCGTCGCTGCTGCAGCTGTTTCGTCACGTCTCTTGAATGATCTGCTGAACTGCTTAATTAAAACTCTATAATACTAATACTCTTGTTTTTTTTTCTCTTTCCTTTTCCATCCGCCTGTGGTGTTTGCGCATGGTAACACTGCGTCCCGGCCTTTAAATAATATCCTATTTCGAATATTAACGGTGTAATTCGCATACAGTAAATTATTAAAACACTTTTCAGTTGCAAATGTACACCAAGATGTCTTTTTATTTACCTAAACTTACACATAGCGTAACAATTGAAAGCCCGGACGCAGTGTTACCATGCGCGACCACCAAGGCGGATGGACAGATGGAAAAAAACAGAGTATAGTTTGTCAGTCTGTATTCATTTTTGACTCTCAGAAAAAAAATAGATATCAATTTCACCCAATTCCTTGAAGGCGTACCTATGTAGTACATACTATGTTTGGTTGGAGTACAATCATATTTAGAGAATGTATGCATGGAATTGCTTCAGTAGTATCGCTAGAATGTGGCAGTTCTAAGTTGGTGAAGGTCTCTGAAAAATATCAGTTTCCTGTTTCTTGGTCTCTTTGTGCGTCGCTGCTAGCTTGATGAATGCTCTGTTCATTTCTATTCATCTTTTAATATTAACGTAAAATCCACTTGACTCATGATTCTCTAAGTTATCCTTTTTTTTAAGACACCTGTGCATGTGTGTGAGAGAGAGAGATAGAGAGAGAGAGAGAGTAAGAGGAGCGAGAGAAGAGAGAGAGGAGAGGTCCCGTTTTGTCATTATCTGTTTTCTTATTTCTCGTTACAAATAGTGTGTATATAATGTACTTTAAGAGGAAACCTGTTCTAAATGATGAACTAAGTAGAGTCTGAATATAGTGATGAATATCTGCATCCTTTGAGGAGAGTTATGCGTTGCTGAGGCTCCTCATGTACTTGTTTTCTTTTTTTTTAAATAATAGATGGAAATTTGTTTTGATGAAACACGGATACTTCCTGTGTTTATCTCTCTCTCTCTCTCTCTCTCTCTCTCTCTCTCTCTAAAGCCGGAGGAAAACTGGCAAGAACTCATTTCACTGATGAAGAAGTCAAGAGAGGCTCCCAGGTTTCCTTTTCAGGAAACGATGCCAGTCCTCCACAAGGATCAACTCTAGGATCTTATCGCAAGTGGAAATTGAATGCAGTAAAAGCAAGTAAAGAATGAACAGATGTTTCTTCGGCGCATTCGTGTATTCTGTACAGAGTATAATGCTGTATGAAACTCTCAGCCACGCTCCATGAAACTCTCATCCGCGAACCATAAATCTTTCAGCCATGGCCCGGTGGTTGCCAGATGTACGATCATGGCTAACTTTACTACTGAGGCTAGAGGGCTGCAGTTTGGTATGTTTGATGATTAGAGGGTGGATGATCAACATACCAATTTGCAGCCCTCTAGCCTCGGTAGTTTTTAAGGTCTGAGGGCGGACGAACGGACGGACGGACGGACAATAGCCATCCCGATAGTTTCCTTCTGCAGCGAACCAAGAGTGGAGGATAAACCGAATAACCAGCATAATCCCAGGGTAACCAGCCAACCTTTGTCTTGTAGCTTTAGTTGTTATCGGATTGAATTGGGCAGTTGCCAGGCAAGGAGAGAGATTGATAACTGGGTTAAAGGAAGGAAAGGAAAAATGGTGAAGTAGAGAGAGTAAAGAATGGAAGCGAGCTAAATATTGCTATTCTGACCATGCAAGCAAGGCCTTCATTTAGATAGGAATGTAAAATGCAAAAAAACGCTTGCTGTACCTACGAGTGCACGGAGAGACATCCCTCTACAAAAATTTTATGCTGTCGGGCTAAGCAGTAAGTTGATTCAAACCCTTAGTCAGATGAATTGTCTTTCTTATCATAACCCGCAGACTGCAAACCCCTCCCCTATTCCCTGTGGGAAACTAGTCAGGTTGATGACAAGTGGTCGTCACTTCGGTCGTAAATGTCTTTAAGAATTCTTGTATAATTCTCACGACTTGAATGTATTTCCCCACGGTTCATGAATGAGCATTCCATTCTTTCAATTTCATAGCCGCCGTAAGTTACTCACAGCTGTTTAATCTGTGTAATTTACGTTGATTATTTTGCCAAGGTATTCCGCGTCGCAGGGCTGAGAAGAAAAAAGCCTTTGGTATTCTGAGGTCAGTTAACAAAAGGTGAGGGAAACCAAAAAGTAGGCATGGGTATTCCATGATAACATATACCTGATAACAAACAAATTCAAACATAAGGCTGCTCACGGAGAAGCCGTGGGTACAAGACTACCTCAATCTAACAATAAAAATAAAAAATTCAAACAAGAAATTATAGATCTGAAACACCGAAAATAATTAAACAATATATCTTTTGTACCCCATATTCGTGAAATTATTGTCGATGGTCGGCACTGGTCAGCGCCATCTAACATCTAACGTAATCTTCAGTGGAGGGTGGGGGTGGGGGGAAGGACCAGTTATCAGAGAGAAAGAGGATCCTGAAGAACAGTCTCTGCGACTTAAAAAAAAAGAAGAAACTTACTAATTTGTTCTTTTCCCCCCGTTTTTTTTTTTTTTTTTTTTTTTTTTTTGTTTTTTTTTTTTTTTTTAGTATATGAGTATTATCTCCAGTTATTCATGGTTTTCTGCCAAGCTGCTCTGTAACTCTTCCTCCAAGTACCTAAGCCGTTGAATCATTGGAAGGGTATAGAGATGATAGCAGCTGGATGCTTAGTGAGTTTCGCGTGTCATCTTAGTTTAGCTTCACTTAAAGGTTATTTTATTTTAGATCTTTTTGTAAAAAGTAGTACCATTCCCTAAGGCCACATTCTGTAATTGGTATGAGATAATGCGATCGATTTTTATGAGGTGCGTGAATAAGATATAGAACTCTTGAACTGAAAAGGGGTTTTAAATGAAAAAAAAATAATAATGATAAAGCATAAGAAAAAAAATAAGAGGTCGTTCAGTTCCTTTAAGTCTTCAAGGAACTGTGTTTTTAGCTTATGTTGGATAGAACAAGGACGGCAATCCCGTGGACTGAGGGAATACTTACTTAAGAAAGAAAGAAGGAAGGAGTCGAGACAGAGAATGATGTAGCAACCCAATCTGCCATGTTTGTGACCAACAGAAGTGCTTAATTTTGAGCTCAAATGGGCCTTTGATGACCGAGTTCCTGTTATGGCAATGGAAATCGTGATACAGTGGCCATTTATTTACAGGGGCGTTATGCTTATTGTTTTTTCTTTTTTGTGGTGAAATTTTATCCTTTTTACGTCTCATAATTTCTACTGTATTCTGAAACTGGCGTAGCAAAAGTATTGGTTATCGACGTAACAACTCTTCTTATTTGCCAATGGAAAAGGAAGTGGTGGGGTTTTTCGATTTCGACTTAGGAAAATAATATCAGCAAGAAATTTTATCTCTCTCTCTCTCTCTCTCTCTCTCTCTCTCTCTCTCTCTCTCTCTCTCTCTCTCTTTATATATATATATATATATATATATATATATATATATATATATATATATATATATATATATATATATATATATATATATATATATATATATATATATATATATATTATATATATATATATATATGCATTAAGCTAGAAGGAAAGTTTGGGTGGTCTGCTGTTATACTTGGAAATGGAGTAGCGTCGACATTGCATCTCACGTGGTGCGTTGTAGGCATTACTAAAGTGTGCTTGCAGTGTTTGTTGGGAGGGATTCGACGAGCTGCAGGTGAGCCTGCCGCATAGGTTAGGAAGCGGCTACTGTTGCGGATGTTTCTGCACTGGGTGTCACCACAATTCAGCAATTAAAGTATGAATGTGCCAGCAACGTTGTGTGTGTGTTTTTTTTTCTTTTTTTTTTTCCAGATATGGCCTTATGTAGAAAAGTATGTATATGGATCTCTTATACTGAGTTTTGTTTGGCTTTTCCTTTCTATAAAACATCCTAAAAACTAATACTATTTACAACGTTCCTGACATTGAAACAAACTCTCTTTTAACTGGATTCACCCATTGTATTTTTTCATTTTTTAATCAGATATATATATATATATATATATATATATATATATATATATAGATATATATATATATATATATATATATATATATATATATATATAGATATATATATATATATATATATATATATATATATATATATATGATATATATTATATATATATATATATATATATATATATATATATATATATATATATATTATATATATATATATATATATATATATATATATATATATATATATATATATATATGATTCGAGCTACAAATGTCCTTTAATATCTAATTCGTTCTACCTTGGAACTGATATAGTTTCATACATGTAAACCAAGAAGAAGATTTTTAGTTGATGATAATTTCGTCCTCTCGTGGGTTCAACACCGTCCAGCAGACAGAGACGAAATCATTCGAATAACCGCGTTCGAACGGTGATTTGTAAGGTCGGAATCGATATAAACTTATACCTCACTTGTTAGCCAAATCGATACATCAATGACGTCTTGATTTCTTCTCTGTCGCTGGACGGTGGTTCGAACCCATGAGAGAAAAAAAAAGGACGAAATTATTATCAACTAAAAACCTCACTTTCGGTTTACATATATAAAAATATATTCAATTCCGAGGTAGAGCGAATTAGATATTAAAAGGACATTTGTAGCTTGAATAATTTATGTGAATCACGGTGATATGATAATCATTCATTCATATATATATATATATATATATACTATATATATATATATATATTATCTTAAAAATCACAGTAGATGTACGTGACTTCATTAAATAAGCAAATACCACAGGAAAAATGACAGGCAGATCCAGCGCTTTCATCTTTTAGTAAGACATTGTCAAGGAACAGATAAAATACAGTTGAAAAGAAGTTATCAGGTAAACAAAAAAAGATCAAGAATACCAAATGGCTAATTTTCAAAAGGGTAAAAATCAAAGAGATAATCCAGGATTATCGCATATCACACTGTCACAAACTTAGACATAGATTTAACCCTAAGAGAAACTACAACGTATCCATATAGTCGAAAACATGTAAAAACTGAATATGTTAATTTTGTTGCTTATATTTATCTAAAAACTTTTTTTCAGTATGAAGGCATCGAGTTTTAAATAACCCAGACTTAAATTTAGAAACATTTCCATTTTTGACTTGATGAAACAGATTTAATGATATTCTTTTTAACTGTGTCATTACATGGGATTAAGGCTCTTACTTGACTTGACTTCAGTTAATAGGATTATATTTCTGGTAGGTAATGAATGAGAATAGTTACAGAAAAGTCAGTATTTATACCAAGAGATCCATCCATAGGTAAGCCGTTTAACTAGGTCACACCAGTTGAAAATTTCTCTTCAATCTTCATAAGCATTGGTTGAAGGAAGATTTTATCAATGATATCTGAATCCCAGATGCCCTTTGCGATGTTCATTACCTTTCTTTGTTAAATCAAGGCTGACTCCACCATCTAGCTTACGAACTGACATTTGCTGCTATTAATTATATGTGATAAATTCCAGTTAATTCCGTGGTTATGGTTATTTATATGGTTAAAAATTGCTGATCTCTGTTGTCTACACCTAACTGACCATTTATGTTGTATTAATCTCTGGGGAAGTGATTTTCCGGTAAAACCAACATAAGATTAGTCACGGACCAGACATGGGATTTCGTATACTTCTGTGTCTTTAGGGATTGGCTTTTGTTGGATGTTAATCAGGTACTTTTCCTCCCTGTCACGTTAACCATTCCCAGGATTTTTTCACAAATTCAGAGAAGCACGTACACCACTTCACAACTTGAAACTTTTAAGCCTTGATGTACATTTCCTATTCACAAAAGTACCAGTATAGAACGTTCTACAGCTTTTGAGGGAAAAATTAGCCCCTATTCAGTCATTTCCCACTGGCCCTTAACTAAGTAAGAAAGTTAGTTGAATTATGTGCATCTAACAATGTATTTTCATTCGGGGAGTCATTCTATAAGCAAAAATTTGGTTGTAACATGGGTAGCCCCTTAAGTCCTTTTTTAGCCAATCTATACAATCTATACGTTTTGGGATAATAGGTGAGGCAATTTCAATGAAATCCTTTCAAAATTAAACGCATCAGTGCCCAACTTCAAATCCAAAGTTGAATGGGAAACAGACAACAAAATTCCTTTTCTTGATGTTTTAATAATAGAGCCACGACAGAATACAAATTTACCATATGCAGAAAACCAACATTCTCACTAGCAGACATTCACTACTTTATTTATCATGATATTTCTATCAAGATAGGCATAGCCAGCAATCTATTCTTATGAGCCCTACAAATTTGTTCCCCAGATTTCCTGGAAAAGGAATTTGAACTAATTTATTAAGCAGCTTTTGTCGTTAAGTACCTTCACTATATAATTTAGAAAGCAAACAATGAAATAAAAATCCCACACCTGGACAGGATTAAGATGATGACAGACTCTCAGAAAATCTAACTGTTTTGCCTTTACCTACCCAAGCACCCCAGCCAAATCCCTGATTAACCTCCAACAAAAGCCAGTCCCCAAAGATACAGTTGTATACGTAATCCTATCTGGACTGAGATAAATCTTATATTGGTTTTACAGGAAAATCCCTTCCTCAGAGATTAATACAACATAAATGGTCAGTTAGGTATGGACAACAGAGCTCAGCAATTTTTAGCCATAAAAATAACCATAACTACTGAATAAACTGGAATTTGTCACGTAAAATTTATAGCAGCAAATGTCAGTACATAAGCCAGATGGTGGAGTCAGCCTTGATGAAACAAAGAAAGGTAATTAATATTGGAAAGGGTACCTGGGATTCAGATATCATGGATAAAATTTTTCTTCAACCAATGCTTATAAAGATTAAAGAGAAATGATCAACTGGGGTGGCCTAGTTAAACGGCTTACCTGTGGGTAGATCTCTTGGTATAAATACTGCCTTTTCTGTAACTTTTCTCATTCATTACCTACCTGAAGAGAGAGACAGCAGTCCCTAAAATATGGTACCTATTTTCTATATTTTGGCATTTTCATGGGCTTCTTTTATTAAATGGAATCCTGTTGTAAACAACATTTTTACCAGCATATATATATATATATATATATATATATATATATATATATATATATATATATATATATATATATTTATGAATATATATATGTATGTATATATATTACTATATATATATATATATATATATGTATATATATATATATATATATATATATATATATATATATATATATACATATATATATATATATATATATATATATATATATATATATATATGTGTGTATGTGTGTGTGTGTGTGTGTGTGTGTGTGTGTGTGTGTGTGTAAATACCTTTCATTGTTTTGCCACTCCTTAAGCCTTTATCCGTCTCCTTATTTTTGTTCTAATACTGGCGCAGGATCCTCTTACTTTCCAGATCATAGCAGTGAAGATGAGATCAAACTGACCACCAGCTCAGTCACTTGACCCAAGACAGGGGTCAAGCAAGGCTCTGAGAAAGGAAAACCGGGGAGACAC
>NC_061107.1:49787678-49795178 GCF_015104395.2 Macrobrachium nipponense | reverse complement strand
CTTGACAATGTTCTTGAGTAAAGACGAAAGCGCTTGGATTTCTGACCATTATTTTCCTGTGGTATTCGCTTATATATATATATATATATATATATATATATATATATATATATATATATATGTATATATATATATATATAAATATATATATAGATATGTGTGTGTGTGTGTATGTATGTATGTATGTATGTATGTATTAAATTTCCATTCCGAGACTAGAGAAAATACTTGGATTTCAAAGTACTTGCAGCTTTTTACTTCCAGTTCTGATTATCTTTTTAAAACAAATAGTGGTGGGACATCTAAAGAGAGGCTGGGAGACCGAGATTGCTGTTCAAGTGGGAGACAAGCAATCGGAGAGACAGATTAGTAACACAAACAGATGGAGAGATATATTAATAACAGTTTAATGTAAAATGAAATAATGAACAAAATAATCACTAACTGCACTTCCATTACTAAGGTTCACCAAATCCAGAGAAAATATAATTCTAACCTTTAAATTGACCTGTGACCTTGAAATACAGGTTGACGTCAACAAGAATTAAATGAGTATCCACTCACCCCATAAACCACCTGCCTACGAAGTTCCATCAAGTAGAAGAAAAACAGTTTACGGTCTTCAAATAAATGTAACTTGAGCCATTAAATTAAGAAATGAACTTAAAAATGTGGCAGTTAAAAATATTTCAGGGAAAAGAATCCCCTAAAGTCCAAATTTCATCAGAGCCAGAGAAAATCAGAATACTGACTTGCAAATTTATCTTCGATATGTAAAAACAAAATAGAGTTCGTAGAGATAATACCCACCCCCAAGGGTAGGGAATCCCCTACTAAGTTTAATTGATGTCGATCTTAAATTAACCAGTGAATAACCGAAAAATTGGTTAAGGCAAAAGTAATACTAAAGACTCAATTAGTATCGAATTCTGATGACCATTGACCTCTAACGTTCATAGATTTTTTTTTATCTAAAAAAGAAATGAAAATTGAGGCACTTGATGAGACCTGTGGCCTTGGAAAAATAGGACATCGTCAAACTTTTGAAAATAACATCAGCTTTGAAAGTTGCCTAACTACCTAGTTTCATTACAATCAAAGACGAAAAGGGTAGGAAACTAATGATAAATATTACACTAATGATATCGCCAAAGGCAATACCTTTAGACCCAACTGAATAGCAAAAACAATAGAAACAGTAACATAGAATATAAACAAGACCATAGTATGGCCATAAAATATGATAACAAAGTTCTGAATCTTTATGACACCGACATGGTTTTTGTGTTGCAGAGATGCTGAACCCGAACAAAAGGAAGAGTAATCTTTATGGTGCTGTGAATATTAAGGGTCTCGTATGAGGTTGCCGAATACTTAATTACCTTCAAACCACCGAGCGCGGGATCCGGAAAGCCTCTGTTCTTTAAAGTCAAGAGTTCTCTCTCTCTGCTCTCTCTCGCTCTCTCTCTCTCTCTCTCTCCTCTCTTCTCTCTCTCTCTCTCTCTCTCTCTCTCTCGTCGTGTCATTTCCTTCTTACTCGATTGAGAGCAAATAAGTTCAAGTGACTTGTTTAGGGTGAAGTCTCTAGTTATAAAAACACAGTCTTCCTGCTTGTCTGGGATGACTAGAAAGAAAAAAAAAAAACACTTGTAGAAAACCAATTTTATGACCTTAAACTGGATTGCCTGCATTGGCTTTTTCACTTCATATTATTTATAAACGCGAAAGATTGTTTCATGTGTGAATCTCTGACGTATAGTACGACAGAGGTCTTTCTCTGGTAATCTACGTATCTTGGTAGCTTTTATAAAAAGGTGGGAATATTTAGAATCTTGAGAACCACAAATGCATTAAAAAAAATTCATTTAACTCTAAACAAGAATTAAGAAGTGTTATAGTCTGCTTGTAAGTCTTATAAACGGTTAGACTTGAGGACGTCGTAAGTTACATAAAGCCTATGAGATTATCACTCGATTTCCCAACTTAAGAAATTAATAGATAATTACATGCAATATAAAGTTGTAGCGAAGAATAGGAGTAAGGGCAATAGCTCTTGCGAGCAGAACTGTAGTTCCGGACACCAGTCTGGTAGCAACAGAAATTAAGCACAAGGCAATTACAAATATACATATAAATCGGTACTTATACAGGACTGAGGTTAACATACATAGGGCTGAAAAGCTGACAGTGTAATGCATATGATGATGGCGATACATTTAATATGACAATACTAATAAAGGAGACATATGCATAAAAGATGCTGACAGTTCTGTGTTCTTCGTCGCCACGTTGGCGTGTGGGATCGTTGTTGTGGGATTACTGGTCGCTGCGATACCTACGATGGAGGTGGTTGGGTCAACGGAAGGACCCTACAAAGTGATGAGATGAAGGCTTTTTCTTCCCGCAATATTTTCATTTTGATAGTTGAAACTTTTACTAGCTGCTAAGTAAGAATTATCCCAAACTACGACCAATAGTGGGCAGTCATGAACTGAAAGCTCTGGAATGGCCCTTGATTAGTGAAGCCGTGTATGTATGTGTGCGCGTGCGTGTGTGAATGTATGTATGTATCGCGTGACATTTTTATATTCACGAATATTATCGCACTATACTTGGGAATAACTTAGACTAAGGGAATTGTAACTGATAAGTAACTCCGTGATATATATTAATTAATATATTAATATATATATATATATATATATATATATTATTATATTATATATACTATATATGTGTGTGTGTGTGTGTGTGTGTGTGTGTGTGTGTGTGTGTGTGTATGTGTGTGAGTGCGTGCGTGTGTGTACCTATCATCTCCGTTTGGGGAAAGGCTTACGGATGAGGAAAATATCGAGGCATATTGTACGCAGATACCGGTTATACTATTAAAAAGCGACAGTATATTTTTGTGATACACGGCAAGGAGGATATAAAATAGTATCTGAGATCATTTTATGCTACACCAAGGAGTTTGTAAGAAATAAAATGGCAAGCTAACGTGTCCTCCAGCCTGTCACGAATTCCCTGGGGGCTTTCACTGGGTTGAGATCTACCAGTCTGTGTGTGCACGCGCGTACACAGGGAGTAGCACACACGCATACACACGCACGTGTATATATGTATATATATATATATATATATATATATATATATTATATATATATATATATATATATATATATATTATATATATATATATATATGTGTGTGTGTGTGTGTGCACTTGTGAGTTTATCTATATATCTATCTATATACGTACAGTATAAATAATGTGTGTGTATATATTGGAAAATAAACATAAATGCACTTACAGGTGTTTATGCCTAAGGGTTGACCAGTCATGGCCCATAGCACTGGAGAGACAGGTGCATTGTAGCACAGCCACAGGTCCTCTGAAACTTTCGTCATTACCATATTTCCTCTTCCGGTATGTGATGATCTTCAACCGCATATTACCTTGCTCTTTTATTGTTTTCCGGCTCTCTTCTCGTTTCCTTTGCTCATTCATTATTTCACTTTTTGTTTTCCTTTTCCTGGTTCATGGATACCATTATTTCCATTATGAATGATGCTAATTTTGTGGTGAAAAGGATTATGAATGTACTTTAAGAATGGTTGTTGTTATTTTCGGGTGTCGGTTGTCATGGCTGGTTTATGATGGCTGTAGAGAATTTTGGAGTGGCAACAAGTCCTGTTATTGTGTCTGCTTCGTTTTCGCTTCCTGGTTTAGTTAGGCTAGAGAGAGAAAGGAACGAACAGGCTAGAAATTCAAAGGTGCTTTTGTGGACAGACTGGTTTGGTGTACTGATTTTTGGCGAAGGATTTGGTGCAGGTTTATTGTTCTCTTGGTGTATCTGGACGTAGGAAGGGAGGAACTTGACTTCATCGACTGTGTGCAGGGCCGTCATGCTCAAACGTTAATAATTGCATTCGTTTGAGGCGTCTAACATGCTATTTTAGGCGGTGATTGTTTATGCCGCCTCCATGAAGGTTGCATAAAGCTCACTGGGAGAGACATTCCAACGTAGTTTTGATGGTATCCTTCCTATCAATGGTAGGAGGGCCCTTCAGCGCTTGTAGGAAATATGCTGCCAACTGTAGACAATACTTGTCAGGAGTATAGAGGTTTGCAATTCATTCCATTTTTCGGCCAGGTGGCAAAGGACTTAACCTCCTCACCAACCATCAAGCCAGGAAGTTCTATGAACTGTTAGCCCATCATATTTTGAATCTGTATCACCACCGCCCAGGATATGGAAAGACTTTTTACCAATATGCTTGTGGCTAAGTCAATTTGCACAGAATCCATAGCAGGGATGACGCAGATAGCATCTCGAAAAAGCCCCTCGATTCCTGCTAAGTGCACATACAAATAAGACCTTTCCAGCACCTGCAGACGCAACTGCTACTGCCAATAAGATGCATTGGCAGTAAGATCTCATCAGTTTTTATTTGGTAGAGCATTCCTTTAACGGGATTTTCACCTCATTATATCACTGCTGTCCCCTTCGACTATTCTTTTACACACGTATGGAGACCATAATAAGTCAAAGAAACCCGACACAAACCTTCTAAGAGTGGTCTGTTCTCAAGTTCACTTACAAGAAGACCTGAGAATTCAGTAAACCCCTCACAGGCTACTTATCACAAGGTACAGCAATTCAAGTCACCCAGGACTGTCTCAGATACCTTAGCAAGTGCCATGAGAGGAATATGAGGTCGTTAATGCATACCTTTTAGAGGTTAATCACTCCCTGATCAAAGAGGTATATATATATATATACTTTTAAAAATGGAAAATTAAGCTTAGATACTTGTTAATTATGCTTTATATAATTGTCAGGTAGGTCGGCAGATCTAGACGCCATGGACATATATTCCAGAGCAACAAGGAAACACGACAACAGAAAGATAATAGAAACAGATCCATGTTCACTGGCTCCTTCACACTTTGACTGCTTAATCGTAGACGAACTTCCTGTGCAGTGAAACCTCTACTACATCCCCCGCTTCATACAACTGAAGAGAAAGGATATCAGCTGCGCGTTGGAATACCCTATCTTGCACGGCCACTCATTCATCCTGGATATCAGAGCCTTCCCATTCTTTTACTCCATTTTCTTTAACCATGTTGTTATATTAATGTTTGTATTCATTATATTTCCCTTCACATGCTTATTGATGAATCGTATTTTACTTTTGCTTTTTATTCAAGGCACAGTGCTTAGTAAGAGCGAATGAAGAGTCCACGTATTTTAGATATTTATGGTACCATGATGACGCAGTTAACATTTATTTACATAAATATTCAGATTTTGCAAAAACCTACCCGATTCTTTCATTTCTTGGACAGATAAACATCTTGAACCCAGGTGCATTAGACTGGAAAGACCGTGAAAGCAGTCCATTTACTGTTTTTGTTTTCCAAGTTTAAGGTTTCCTTTTTGCTCTTGTTTGGTTAAAAGGACATGGGAGATGGTTGCTGTGACAGGTACTTTCTTCCTTCATCATGGACTCCGTGTCCTGTATATTTCGAATCTCAACCGCTTTGATAGTCAAGTTTTTCTGTAAGAAAAGGAGTAGGGTTTGATATGCAGTATTCGCGATTAATGTCCTGTCAGATACAATGAAATATTTTAGTCGGGTATTTTCGAATAAGGCTGAAGATCTATTTTCTTCTACTTCTTCTTCTTTTGAATTAAAGAAATCTGTCCCGCTGTTTAGCCAGAATGGATAGCAAATGGGTTTGGGTGGTGGAGGCTGGGGCTGCCAAGTTGACATCAGTAACATTAAACTTCTGGAACTTTTGTCCTCCTATCATGGTAGTGGCGCATTTAAGGCGGTGGGGGCCACCTGGTCACGTGGCCAACCGCCAACACCCCCCCCCCACACCCAGGGATAGATTAATGCGTAAACCCTAAACTATAATTAAATTTTGGTAATGTGTACCAACTGCACTAAAGTAAAATATTTATAGAAACACTGAAACCAAATTATATAACTTCACCGGCTACTTCTCTGTAAGCTGCAGGTGTTGGAAACAATGTAACAATCTTCAGAATCCTAATCTCTCTTCTCTCTCTCTTCTCTCTCTCCGCTCTCTCTCTCTCTCTCTCTCTATCCTAGAGTTTTAATAATTGATTTTCAGCTAGCTACAGAGGCGGCATTCGAAGGGACGATTGCCATCGAAGGTAGGTTCGTTCCCAGTTAGGAGTTCTCTCCGATTATCTAAACGAGGGCCATTTTGACCCTCATTAGATATATCTTAAAATCCTGAGTGGCCCCCACCCCATGAGAGATTTCTAGATCTGCCACTGTATCATGGTCTTGTTGCCGTGCCAATTTTAGAAATAGTCAGTTCTTCAATGTCAAAATTGGGAGCACAAATTGGAATTACAATTTATTGTGCATTAAAAATTCATAAAATTATTGACGCTGAAGAGATGGAAGTCAAATTACTTAGTGCTCAGAAACTCAGCCCAAGACACTGACTAAAACTTCGAAAGCGTCCATTTCTTTTGGTGTTACTTAGTATATTTTTAACATAAAGCCTCTGGGAGAGTGTAGTTGAAGTTACACAAGGGTATTTTGCAATTTTTGTTCCCTTTCTTGGTCCTACTTGTTGGAATTTTCAAAGCTTATCTACAAAATTGTCATGTTTATTCAATGTCAAAGGTGCTGAAAGAATTTATAATTGCCATTTATTACCCTTAAAAAATCTCCCTGAGCAACCTTTTGTAAAGATGGAAATTCAGTAGTAGTTCTGGGTCAGAATGGAAAATTCTTTCTACTGCACTGTATGCTGTGACATGGACGGTGCTTCTGTATCTTAGTTCCTACTTTAGGACAGAAATGAAACGTTCAGAGATGAATAAGGACGAAGAACTTTTTCATTTTTTAATTACTTAAGCAGGCTACAGCATAAAAAAATTCGTTCGAATCAGTAAAATACGCAGAAAAAAAAATTGCTGGAACTTACATGGATGAAAATCTTCAGGGTAGTAGAGATTGGCGTCTGTGTTTTCAGACTTGGGATTTGCGACAAGATGACCAAAGTCTTACAGGAATAAATAATGATGCTATTGTAATGCTATTTCCATAGATTTTTCCACAAATCTGGCAAGGGATGTGTTTGGAAGTGTTCGCGTGTGGGTGTTGGGGGAGTGAGGGACTATGTGTTCATCAGTTGTGTCTCTCTCTCTCTCTCTCTCTCTCTCTCTCTCTTCGTGTATCCAATTTCTTAGCTCTATCTTCAAAACTGTTAAAGTTATTCACAGTAAAAGCTCAGAGAATAATGATGATAGTACTAAACCTCGGCATTGAGTATGGAGTTTTGATAACAATGATAATGGATATTATTATAAGAATAAATAATTTTAACTGGCGTCAGTTTCATCATTCCGCGAAATCCTTATTAACATTCCACCTGAAATGGATTAGCAGATGTCATTTTACTGACATATGAAATGGTTACAGACAAAGTTATTACGTGGAGGCTGG
>NC_061107.1:49775178-49782678 GCF_015104395.2 Macrobrachium nipponense | reverse complement strand
TCTCTCTCTCTCTCTCTCGTCTCCTCTCTCTCTCTCCTCTCTCTCTCTCTCTCTTAAAAAAGCTATGTACAATTCTAGGCTTGTGTTGAGAATTCTAGTGTAGTTTCTTGGTTTAGATCATCCTTCAGTAACATTCCAACTCACTTTCCACTTATTTGAATATTGCATTTTATTTTAAAGGTAAATATGACATGGCCGCCGGATCAGAAGCGAATTTTTCTCGATACAAATCCGATAGTATCAGGTCTCCACAGCGTTCTCTTCATTTTGTCTTAAAGAAATAGAGGCTTTATTCTAAAAAAAGAATATGTCATTTGTTATTGTCATGTGTTTGTTTGAGTATGTGCAAAGATACACACAACTAGTTATTTTCTTTTCCCTTTTACCTCAGAGAGAGAGAGAGAGAGAGAGAGAGAGAGATGAGAGGGAGAGAGATGCATAGTTAACATATTAACGGAATTTTGTCCGTAACCCAAGTATTCGTAGACGACATCGCTCACAGCTTTACTTTCACAGCGAGAGAGAGAGAGAGAGAGAGAGAGATGAGAGAGAGAGTGGGGGGGGGGGGGGGGGGGGGGGGAGAGGGGGGGGGGGGGGGGGGGGGGAGGGGGGGGGGGGGGGGGGGGGGGGGGGGGGGGGAAGGAATGTTGGTGTGGTTGGTGTGAGAGATAGAGAAAGAGAGAAAGCATTCATGGGTATTAACAAGGTTTTACTGACCTTGGGTGTGTGACTACAGACTCGTTTTGAAGGCGTGTAATTTAATTTTTTTGTTATCCTTTTTGATATCACGTATTGCAAATATACGAACGAGAGATTCTTCCCTCACTAGAGAAATGTACTTTGGTCTTTGGTGACCCAAAAGAAAAAAAAGAAAAAAAAATGCTGAAATGCAGAATTATTCCTTCGTAGGCTCCGAGGAAGTTCATCCTTTCCATATTTTTTTTCCTGTTTTTTGTTTTTTTTTTCTTTCTTCTTTTAGTACCGCGCTTGCTTTAATACGGAATAAACTTGTCATTTTCTTTCGTTTTGTTTTTGCGTTTAGTTTTACGAACATGAACTGTTGTGTATGTGAAAGATGTTGTAAGACATACGAGCATGCTGGAGATTATGTGTATTTGTACGCATGAATTTCATTGTTTATATATGAATAATATCAGTTTATTATCTTCATGTAAAATCGTCAATTATGATCATCAAACAGAGATGCTGCATATATAAAAGAAATAATAAGAGCCGAAGATAAAGTTAGGTAAGAAATAGTACAGTTTGAAGCTAGACCTCCGTTTAAAATTAGAACAAGATTTAATCCAAGATGATCCAGTTACTGAGAAAAATTATGAGAGAGAGAGAGAGAGAGAGAGAGAGAGAGAGAGAGAGAGAGAGAGAAAGAGAAACGGAGGCGGGGATAGGCAAACCTTGTCGGGGGCCCCGACGTAACAACGGGAGCAGTCGTCTTATATAGTTTTATATTATCAAGATTCCAAAGACTGGTGTTCATTTGAGAGACGTAATAGAAGGGAATAGAAAATACAGAAAGAAGAGATCAGTTATTAAAAAAGAAAAAAAATAAGTGATCAAAGTGATAAATGAATACATAAAAACATAAGTCAGTTATATATATATATATATATATATATATATATATATATATATATATATATATATATATATATATATATATATATATATGAATATTTTATCACATCACCGTGATTCACATAAATCATTTCGAACTACAAATGTCATTTAATATCTAATTCACTCTACCTCGAAATTGATTTATTTCATATATGTACCAAAAGGGGATTTTTCGTTGATAATAATTTCGTTCCCTCATGGGAATCGAACCACCGTCCAGTGGACGGGAACGAAATCAGGCCGGCCAGTGACGTTATACAGTCGGCCAACAAAGAGGCTGTAAGTTTATATCGATTCTGACCATTACAAATTACCGTCGAACACGGTGTTTTTCATAATTAGAATCGATATGAAACCCCCTCAACCATGTTAGCCAATTCGAACGTTTTGACCCACGTAGCCTTGTTATGAATATTTATCACATCACCATGATTCATATAAATCATTCGAGCTACAAATGTCCTTTAATATCTACTTCGCTCTACCTGGGAATTTATATATTTTCATATATTTACCGAAGGGGAATTTTATTTGATAATAATTAATTTTCGTTCCTAATGGGATCGAACCACCGTCCAAGTTCAGTCCTGATAGGATGGGGAGGACAGACATTAGTGTCTAATCCATAGTTTTTGAGGTCAATGAGGTGAATAGTGACACTACTATTGCCTTAAAAAGTCACAGTTCAGCCCCGACAGGAGGGCAAAAATAACAGTAAACGACAGACAAGTCCAAGTTCAGCCCTGACAGAAAGGTAAGGTGAGAAGGAGTGGGATGGGGGTGACAGGTAAAAATAACCGAAAACAGCAAATATCAATATCTAACCCATAGTTTTTGAGGTTGCTGAAATGAACAGTGACACTTATAATGCCCTTTATGTCCAAGTTCAGCCCCTTATGAAGGGAGTGGGAGGGGGTGGGATGTGGGTGACATGTAAAACTAACTAAAAATGGCAGATATTATTGTCTAATTCATAGTTTTTGAGGCTGCTGAGATGAATAATGACACTCCCAATGCCCTCTAGATCATTGTTCAGCCCAATAAGAAAGGTGGATGAGAAGGAGTGGGAATTGGTGACATTTCAAAATAACCAAAAAATACAGATGTTAGTGTCTAATCCATAGTTTTTGAGGTCGCTAAAATGGATAGTGACACTCCCAATACCCTTGAAGTTCAAGTTCAGCCCTGATAGGAAGGGAGGATGAAAAGGGGTAGGAAGGTGGTGACTTGTAAAAGTAACCGAAACCTAAAGATAATAATGTCTAATCAATAGTTTTTGAGGTCGCTTAGATGATTAGTGACACTTACCATGTTCTTTAAGTCCTAGTTCAGCCTTGATATGAGGGGGGGTGGGTGAGAAGGGGTGAAAAATAAAATGTCAAAAATAATAGAATAAGACAGTAATTCATAGTTTTTGAGGTTGCTGGGATGAATAGAGACACTCCTGAAGCCCTTTAACTCCAAGTTTAGCCCCGATGAGAATGGGTGGTGAGAAGTGGTGAAATATAAAATGTCAAAAATGCTGGGCAATGTACCTGAAGCAACTATTTTACTTGAATGGAGAGAGAGAGAGAGAGAGAGAGAGAGAGAGAGAGAGAGAGAGAGAGAGAGAGTTTATCAATTGTCATTCAGAGTGCTTCCAGGCAGTGCTGGATTGGTCAGCTAGTTATTAAAGATACAAGGCAAATTGTTTTAGGATAGAAATGAGTTGCATCCTCGCTTGAACTAGAGGAAATCTCCACTCACAGAAGGTATATTGTTATCCATTTCATTATTCTTATTGCTTTTGACCGTTCTACTCGGGATGTCGCTCTGAAGAAGCTCGACAGTTTCGAAATTGGAGCTTTGAAACTGAAACGCCAAATAAAATGTGATTAGGGAACAAAAGTGCCAAAGTGCCAACCATCTCATTTTAATCTTTACACCCACCATACTACACAATATTAAAAAATGGAATAAATTAGAAATACACTCCAGTCCAACATAAACAGGAAGCCACAAAATTATTTTTTTATTATTATTATTTTGTCTAAATGCACAGAGTAATCAAGGGGGAATCGCAATATATGGGAGACATAAAACAAGGAAAAATATATGTGAAATATAGTAACTCAGAATGTGAATTAATAGCGGTAGAATTTGAATCTGAAAAATTACTGAACATCGTAATATATAGACCACCTATACTCTGTTTTTTTCCATCTATCCATCCGGCTGTGGTGTTTGCACATGGTAAGACTGCGTCCCGGGGTTTAAATAATATCCTGTTTCGAATATTAACAGTGTAATTCGCATACAGTAAATTATTAAAAGACTTTTTAGTTGCAAATGTATACCCAGATTTCCTTTTATTTACCTAAAACCTACACATAGCGTAACTATTTAGAGCCCGGGACGCAGTGTTGCCATGTGAAAACACCACAGGCGTATGGACAGATGGAAAAATACAGAGTATAATACTAAACGGTTTGACACAAAAATAGAATAATTGGATGATATATATAGAAATCACAAAGACTGGCCTATACTCCTATCTGGAGGCTTTAACTTTCCTTTCGTAGATTGGAAAGAACGAATAGGAGATTGTGGTTGTATTTATACATATAGAAAAGAGAGTAATAGTAGTGCAGAAGATAAGAGGCATTCGAAAAGCTATTAGATATGCTAATAGAACACAACATTCAACAAATAAATCACCTGCCAACAAGAAAGGAAAATACTTTAGACCTAGAATTTGTGAACGAGGTGAATTATGTTAAAGAAACAATAGTTTATAATGCGAGTATTTCAGACCATAATGTCATAGAATTAACAGTTTGTTCCAAAGCAAGTGAAAACAGAATTAAGCAAGATATAAAATAGTGGGAAGGCTATGGCAAATACAATTTCTATAGTAAGCATATAAAATAGTCAGAAATAAATGAAGAATTAAACAAAGATTGGGATAACATATTTGTGAGTGATGATGTACAGGTAATACGGAGATATTATATAAAATATTAGAGAAAATAGTGGATAAATATATACCAAAGAAGAAAAGTAAACATCAGTCATGCATACCAAGAGACAGAAGGATCTTGTTCCAGATAATCAGAAAGTGGAAAAAAGGTCTTGGAAAAGAAAAGAATGCATGGAAATTGATGGAACTAAAAAGTAAGATAGAAAATGCAGAACAAAAGATTATACAATCAAAAGAAAATGAAAAACGGGACTTGAAAGAAAAATCCCCAGTAAATACCAAGCAAAACACCAAACTATTGTACTCATATGCAAAAAAGATGAATAAAAGAAGAATAGAAATAGGCCCTCTAAGAAATGAAGGGAATTAATGAATAAAAAAAAAGAAATATGCAACATATTAGCAGAAAGATATGAGAAAATTTACCCCTAGCATTGATAATGAAGATATTGATACAGAAATAAGGGATGAAAATAGTGAATATTTATCAGACATAAATATTAATGAAGCCAATATTGTGCAGGCTATTAATGAAATTAAAAATGTTTCAGCAGCTGGACCAGATGGTGTCCCTGTCATTTTGTTAAAGGAAGTAGTTCATTCTATCGCAAAGCCGCTTGCAATATTATAAGGCAAAGTGTAGGTTCAGGCAAGATTTGTGATGAGCATAAATTAGCATATATTATCTCTACTTTCAAAAGTGGATCAAGACTAGAGGCAAGTAATTATAGGCCTGCGAGTCTAACATCACATATTATGAAAGTGTATGAAAAGGTAATGAAGAAAAATATTATGAAACATTTAATAAAAAATAATTTGTTTAATATAGGATAACAGGGTTTTGTACCCAAAAAAAGTACACAAACCCAACTGTTAGTATACCGTGAGAACATATATAAAAATATGATAAATGGAAAAGAAACAGATGTGGTTTATCTAGACTTTGCAAAAGCTTTTGACAAGGTAGACCATAATATATTAGCGAAGAAAATCAGAAAGCATAGTATAGTGGACAAAGTAGGAAGATGGATAAAAGAATTTTTTCACAACAGAAAACAGATAGTTATTGTAAACGATGAGAAATTGGATGAAGCTAAGGTAATATCTGGTGTGCCACAAGGTACGGTGTTAGCTGCATTACTGTTTGTTATTATGATTGCAGACATAGACAGTAATGTTAAGGACTCGGTAGTGAGTAGTTTCGCTGATGACACAAGAATAAATAGAGAAATTACATGTGATGAAGATAGGAACTCGCTACAAAGAGACCTTAACAAAGTATATAAATGGGCAGAGGTAAATGGAATGGTATTTAACTCTGATAAATTTGAATCAATAAATTATGGAGATAAAGAAGGAAAGCTATATGCATATAAGGGACCTAATAACGAGACAATCACAAATAAGGAAGCAGTTCAAGACGTTGGTCTGATTTGACCAGGAATCTATTTTGCAATGATCAAATAGCAATTCTATTGGCAAAATGCAAGCAAAAATGGAATGTTGTTACAGCACTTCAAAACAAGAAAAGCTGAACACATGATTATGCTTTATCAAACGTATCATATCATATTGCAATATGATATGGTACCCACACTACCAAAAGGATATTGCACAAATAGAGAGTGTACAAAGGTCCTTTACAGTAAGTCCAGACACAACATAGGGCATACAACATCTCCCACCCTGGAAGAAGGACACTGCAACATATAAATACACAAGCCCACCAAGAGCAAAAGAAGACTGCACAAGAGAAGAGCTAAGAGCTGCAGCCTATGAGTCAACCAGGAATACTGAGATCATGGGGGCACAAACATACTACACTGATGGCACTGTAGATCCCGAAAATCAAACTACTGGAGCTGCAGTATACTCAAGCAAATTCACAGCCTGGTGGAGGACCTCCAACCATGCCTCCACTATGCAGACAGAATTAATAGCAATAAGAGAGGCACTGCTATACTCGCTATGGAATGAAGAAGGGCCCGTAATCATCCAAACTGTTTCAAAATCCTCAATGCAAGCCTTGCAACAGCAAAAAAACAAAGAAAACAAGGCACTGCTGGCTGGAATTAAAACACTGCTGCATCAGCACAGCGAAAGAGGAAGACCTGTCACATTAAACTGGATACCAAGTCATATAGGAATTCCAGGTAATGAGAGGGCCAATAAGCTAGCCAAAAGTGCAAAGCACATTGACAGAGTGCAAATACACATACAACCTGCACTGCAACAAGTCAAGAATACAATGAAACCACTCTGCAAAGAAAACCTGCTAAAAGACCATCACAAGTGGATAGAAAAGAACTCACTATCTGCCAGATGGTATAAGTGGTCGGCTGATCTAGTGCCTCCTCCCATAGACAGGCACACACCAAGAAAACTTGATGTGTTCATCCACAGACTCAGGCTAGGATACAAAGCCTGCTGGGAAATTGTGGAAAACAGTGTCAGACCATGCAAACACTGTGAGGAAGAAACACAGCAACCACTCCTTCGCTACCTGCTGGAGTGCAGAGAAACGGCACAGATAAGAGGTGTAACACAAATAGATTTAAATACACAAGATGCTGTGCATGCAGATGCCACAGTCGCAAAAACAATTATAGAGAACTTAGAAGAGCATGCCCAGACGATCTAAAACCTACATCCCCTCACTGTAATGCTCTATCCACATCATCCACTATCATTCTTCTAAACTTTACCTACCACTGAAATCCTTCTGCAGGAACCCAAGGGAGTAAAAGGTTAGACAACCCTACCTGCACAGTTTCTCTAATATTCGAAAGCCTTGCATTTTTCAAACTTCTACTTCAATATGACATGATGGCCCTCTTTTACTGATACCATCATCCTTCCCCTGTTCCCTCCTATCTCTGCAACTAAAAGTATTTCCAACTTCA
>NC_061107.1:49732678-49770178 GCF_015104395.2 Macrobrachium nipponense | reverse complement strand
AGTTTCTTTTGAAAATTTCCAATATACGTCTCGTACAGTTGTTTGCTTCTTAAAAAAATATTGCTTCTTATATTAACTGTATTGTGATATGCGTAAGAAGCAATAAAGAAAATAATTTTATTGCAACCCAACTGTAGTAAAAATAAATCGATGTCAGAAACCAAAATAAAGATTAAACAACCGAACATGGAATATTCCACCACATGACCACCACGGGGCCCCCGACGCATGCAAAGCTCCGACGACTCCCTCCAGGTCGCCTTCAGGACGCAAAAAGGCGTTCTCAGAAATGGAGCGGATGGGGATCTGCCAGAAAGCATCAAGCCCTTGGGCCTCTCCCCTCCACATGATGCAGAAGCCTGACGGCACCTGGAGGCCCTGCGGAAACTACCGAAGACTTAACCTCGCAATGATCCCCGATCACTATCCCCTGCCGAACGAACATGCAGGACTTGACCGGAGCCCTCCATGGAGCAAAAAATCTTCACAAAAATGGACCTCTTGAACACACCTGGGGAAGGTATGCCGTTTTGAGTTCGTTAGAGGCATTGGCTTTCCACGGCAGGGGCTTTCAGAGATCTAAAGTGAGGTACCGTGTGAGTCCGCTAAAGATCTCTGAAGGTGAGCAGCGGTAGTTAGTCCCTTAATGGCTTAGCCAAAACCGCTTGGGTCACTCCAGGGTCACCAGTTGTGAGGGTGTGAACAAAGAGGCAGGTAGAAGTGTACTGATAATTTATTACAGGTAAACATTGGCTTTAAAGGAGGCTGTGGACAGATATGTAATATCCTACCTGAACAGAGAGAAACTGGGTCTGGGCCAGAAGGATTTGTGTTTTCTCGGAGACATACATTTAAAGATAATAATATATACAAATAGTGAAATTACATGAGTTATGCATCGGCGGAAAGGCCATGGAACGCTCTATAGAATGGTTAAAGGAACAACACAGCTTGATGATTAGATACAATAAAAAAGGGGAAAAGCGTTGTCCTTACAAGGTAACAGCTGACTAGGGGTGGCCACACACCATGTGATCAGAAAAAGGGGGAACTTTAGTGTTACAAAAGAATTCAAGGCAAAATTAATGTGGTCACTTAACATATAGTTTACTAAAGGCATCAGAAGAATGAAATATATACAGGAGGTATCAATAGAGCTCCGTGGCACTGTATGACTTTAAGGTAATACTTACAGTCATAACACAAGAGTGCCACACAACTGCAAGCAAAACTCTCGATGCCTAAACAGGCTAATCACAGTTTATAAATAATAAATTATCGGATCACACTGTGGTTTCTGGGAAACTTGACTGGATATGGCACTGGCAGTAAATAACATGGTTGGCACCATTGTCCTACAGATGATTTTCACACAAAAGGCACTCACAACACGGATCTGCAATCCAGGGAATGCTGTAACATAAGAGAAAACGGCAAGTGAAGCATTACATGAATAAGTTATAAAATGAAAACAAAACACCACAAAGTCTTTACTATGAAAATACTCAAAATCACTGAATTGCTATATGAGCACTAAATTATGGTAACGTTTGCATTTACTGTAATTATAAGGAAAAAATATTACATCCACTGTCAAAATTCACAGGACTGAAGGCGACAAGGTAACAGGGTAATGGATATGGGAACAGGACAGGTGGAAAAATCAAGTACAAGGAAAAATGGAAGAGGCCAGATAAACAACTTCCGATCACTATACCTTAGTCCATGGATGAGACTTGCATAGATCAGTCAATCTCATGTATTCGAGCACATCAATGAAAGTAGCGTCGCACACAGTCCCCCACCTCAGTGGGATACGATGAAAGATGAAAATAGAGCTTCTGGGTTCACAGAGTCATCAGCGCTCAAGGTTCAAGGCGGATGGTACCTCCTTCAGAGGGACAGCATCACAGACATCTAGCGGTACCTAGAGCGGAGTCCCTATCCAGCAGGATATGCGACAGACTGATGTAAAACACACTAGCAAACTATAAGTCGTGGGAGTCTGTATTTATACCACATCGGCTTCGACAGTGGCAGCGTTTTAAAATTTCCTTCTTAATGAGGTCAGCCATTGTCCTCTTTTCTGGCATGGCGCTAATCTGGGCAGGTATTCCTGAAAGGTCGTTGAAAGAACGACTAGGGAAGAAGAGGTAACAAAAGTGAGATAATTAGATCTGGGAGTTAGAGCCCCAAAGGCGGGGTTGCAGGTGTGGGTGGGTCAGGTCACGAGGGTAACTCGCGGCAGCGTTTGTAAGTGATAGGATAGAGAGATATGACCTTCTCAATAGCTTTCGAGAAAACTTTCTGAGGTTTTCACACATATTGGTTTGAGAAGGACGAAGTCCTCGAAGAGGCTTCCTGTCAATGAATAATTATCAGCTTTGGTTAAATGTCTTAAATATGTTTTTTTCACTCCGGTATGCTGTGACTTAAAAGACACGCTTGACAAAAGGGTCCTTGGGACAGGGCATTAAAATGAACATTTAATTGCAGGGGTGGTTTAATTTCCTTCGCATTTAACCACCTGGGCTTGGGCCATGTATGATAAGGGGAAATGTTAAATCGAAAAATCTTTGGTATCTTACTCTCTTACTTTATGTTAATTTTGAGTGTTTTTGATACGAAAAAGGTTTATTAACAAATGTCAAAAGGACGTTTGTGACAGTAGTGAAAGAAAAATCATCCGAGCTCGGTTCCAGTGGCACAAATGGGAAGCATTTGGGAAGAGGACCCCTGTCTCCCACTCAATAACCCACAACTATATATCCTCTCCCCCTCCTCTTTTACTGTCTCACTCAGCGCAGTCCCAAACACTCGCTACACACACACACACACACACACACACACACACATATATATATATATATATATATATATATATATATATTATCTATATATATATATATATATATATATATTATATGCTGTAGATTTATTTCATAAACAAACATTTATTTGCGTTACTCGTTACTCACCCTCTAATTATAGTTAATTTTCTCAATTAGCCCCAGAAAGTAAACATATCATGAATAGCTCAACATACAATGAATTTAGCGATCATATCATTTATTGCTGTATCATGCGTGTCAAGATTACGTAAGATAGCTATTGTCTTCACGTTTTTGCTTTTTCATGATTGATCTGATTTTACGCTCGTGTTGACTGACTAGTTTTATGTATTCTTTTAGACAAACCAATGGCCATTCTCTTGCGTGTTCTTATTATTATAAACGTTACTGTTACTGACGTGGTCAGTCCACTACAGGTTATAAAATAGCAATTTCCTTTTATTTATTAATTATCTGCGTCAGACTATAGGACGATACAGTGCCTTGTTTATTTGAACGATTTCTCTTTTTGCATAACCATTGCCTATAGACAAATGGCTCCGCTTTAGCAGTTGTTTCATTAGAATATATGAATATCTTTCAATTGCAGAGCATAATTGGCTTCAACAGAAATTCAGTTACGACACTCACCATTACAGTTCGTTAAGTATAATTGATTCACTAATTGAATTATCTCTCTCCCTCCCCCTCTCCCTCTCTTCAAGAAAGACGGTGACAGTAGAAATCAATTTATGGAAGTATACAGTAACTGCTCCCGAAGGCCGTCCCGTATCCTCCTCAACGTTTGCGAGTCACTGTCGGAAATATTGGAGGGAGAGTGGTAACAAAAGGCCGATAATCCACCCATTAGTCTTTCCTGACGTTGCAAGGACAGTGCATTATTACTTCGTATATTAATTTCCTCATATCATTTTTTTCCTTTCCATTGACGAAGCCGTTGTCATTGTTCTATATAACCTGCCAAGTGAATAGCAAAGGGTGGGACTGTGATGATCTAGCCTGAAATTAACCCACGTAAATTTAACAAAATACATGAAATGAAAGGCGGACTCGCGCCAGCCTACAACTTATAAAAGGAAATGAACTTTAAAAACAATTGACAACGAGGTCCCAAACGCACACAAGGATAAGAAATGAGTTTCAAAAAACCGTGGAAAAATCCTATGACATCAGTCTCTAAAAGTGTCACTGTGTCGCTCACAAAAGCCCTTATTTGTGCAACATTTCGCCTATTCGATTTCTTCAATATCGACATTCACATGAACTACCATATTTCATAATATGTCCAAAATATCATTCATCACTTAAAACTTTGAAGGCATATTTATTAAATCGCATCCAAAAGTGTAACAAAGGCAACAATCCCTTTGTTATTCACAACTGTCAGTTCATTTGTATATATCTTTCACACACTTCAGGCTCCAGAGACTTATGTAATCAACCAACTGTTTGCTAATCGTCGTTGATTGTCATTTTTCGTGTTTGCTTGACCTAAAAGATGGCAGCAGCTTATCAGGTGCTCGTTTGCCGGGACGTCATAGGAAAACTATCTAAAATTAATGATTGTTTTTATAGCAATAGTTATGACTGAATTGTATCCCTGAATCTTTGACGCCCTGTGGACGTCGAAAGTTGCTGAGGGACAAAAAATGTGTTGGATATGCCTATACTGTAGAATCTCTGAACAGTTAATTGACTGAAACAACAGCCCTTAGGTGACACCACTTGTAGCAGGCATTGCTTCTACTTGTTTAGTTGCGGCGGTTTGTCTCGCTTTTTTCTTTTACAGGAAACGCGACAGTCATGGGAAACATGTTCAGGAACTCGACGAAGATCTGGAGACGGAGAAGAAGAAGAACGTTAAGATGAAATAAATGAACAGTTTTGGAGCGGCGGAAAGCAGAGATCGCTTCCCTTCGAAAACAGGTAGCTCGGAAAACATCCTCGATTGAATCCAAAACATCTCACTGCACGATGAGCAAGAAGTGATAGCTACACAGTATCCTTGAACGCATACTACTTTGTAGTCACAATATGAATTAATCCTTTTAAAGTTTTTTTTTTTCGTGAACAAAATTAATCCAGTAAATTTATGATCTTGGCTCATTAGAGGAGAAACAATTAGTCTCATCAGCACTTAGGTCCATCTAATTATAGATGTTCAGTTCATGGATAGAACACAACACTGAGAGATGCTGTCGCAAATGTTATAGCGACTGGTTTTAGGTTCGTGCCAGATGGAGAGAGGCGGATAGCCCTCCCTACCTTAGGGGACAGGTTCCAGCCCTGAAACAAGGACAACCCGAATGGTAAACACGGAGGATTTTAACAATTTTATTACAAAACTAAAATTTACCAATGTTAATAAACAGTGAAACAAAGCAGTAATGCGTGAATTTGGGTGTCACAGCACCCCAAATTTTTGAAGAAATTAACGTGGCCGCGCGACCACTCAAAAAAACCCCCCGGAAAAATCATTTAGATTAAATCGCACTTTCATTAAAACAGATAGCGACAAATTCCTTAAAATTGATTAATCAATGTGAACAAGGTTTACATCAATTAGCCAAAAGATGACTACAGGAAAGAACGATTACTTACTGTACATAATGTTCACGTCATTCGCACCTCCCTCATGGTTAAAGTTCACACCCGTACACCATGTACAAGACCAAGAAGAGTTGCTAACTGATCCGCGTTAATTAGGAAGAAGAGGGTGTGAGCTTGCTGTTGAAGATTAAGCTAGCCTTGTGCTGGCACGGGCTCTTGCACCTAGAGAAGCCCGTAACTGGATTATCTGTAAAGATACAAAAACAGTGCTTTTGGTCGGTTAGTTGTAGAAGGAAATAGGGTGACAGGCAGGATTGCAACCCTTTTGAACCTTACGGTACCCATCAGTAGGAGAGAAAGTTTTATAGCAGTGAGACTCAGTCTAGTTGGAGAGTGCTGGGTAAAACAAGGAAGCGAGTTTTAATTTGAGGGAAAGGTGGTCTAAAAAAAATAATAAATAAATAAATAAATAAATATAGCTAAATAAAAGTGGATGGGAGTTACCTATAACACTTCAGGCACAATATATGTGTGTAGCATTCTGAATATCACACTTATACGGATATTTTCCCAAAGATGTGTATGGCTCCCATTGCAAACAGTGAAGTAGAGGGTTAGTGCATTGTGCAGTTTTCTTTGGTTTTAACCATCAGAGAATTCTTTTCTCTGGGAGGTTGGTAGGACAACAGGAGATTCCCATGTGTCCATGTATATTTGCCGAGTAATTCCTCTTTTTACCTGGGAGGTGGGTGAGACATTAGGAGATTCCCATGTGTCCCTATGTTACTTAGGATGTGTCTGGTGATCTGTGCCGGTGTCAGCTCATTTTCGGTTAGGTTCGACCTGAGAGACTGTGTCTCAGGGCAGTCTAGTAGGTAGTGCTCAGGAGCTGGATTGCCTCTCGGTCACAGTCCTGACATGACCTGGCCTCATTACCAATCATTTGCCAGGTGCACAAGTATCCTAGCCTTGACTTGTGTTTGATGACTGAAAGTTTTGGTGTGAGCTTGGCGCACTCTCCTTTTATACCCGGCGGATCGGGTTAGTCAATTTTACTGATAATTTGTCTCTTCTTAAAGAAAGCATTCTTGTTTCTTATATAATTTACATGACAACAAGAATTCTGTTATCAACCCATGGAAGAGGAGAGGCGAGGACTGATAAATGCGAACTGACAAGAAAGAACCATTCTGCTCTTGACCCCAGATCACCTGATTCATGGCAATTCGCCTTACATTGAAAAACTGGAAATGGATGGATGGGTGGGAATTACGTCACGGAAAACTCGTGCACTAGTTTATTGCGACAGACGCAATTTTAACTGGGCAAACATTCGGTTTAATACGATCATTGTGAAAAGGAGTGAAGGAAGTAGACTTTCACCTGGAAAAAGTACAGAATATGCAGGCGTCGATCCTATGAAAATCCCGGGGGTGTATGAAACTGAGGAACAAATAGGATAGAATATGTTTGTAAACAAATGAAGCATATCTAGCGCGTGCGCAGTACGCTGTTTGAGCAAACGTGAACAATGGCAGACGACGCTCTCACCTAATTTAACTTTGTCAAGTGTATCATGCACACTGTACATGTATAGCAGTGTAAGGTTTTTCACTTGATTATTACGTTGTATATGTATTCTCTTTTAGTGCCGTATTAATTTATCAAAATGTGAAAAAAATATTCTCAAAGTTGCTTATGTTTTGTTTTTCAGTCTTATCTTCACTTACCAAGAGAGAGAGAGAGAGAGAGAGAGAGAGAGAGAGAGAGAGAGAGTTCATGACAACAATACATATTCAAATGAAAATCAATATTATTTTGCTTTCCATAAAGGTTTAGAATCCAGTAGTTTCAGCAACTTTCACACGAGGGCAAGATGTCTGCATTTATCTCGATCCATTTTCTGTGAACCCCCATGTTGCTCCTATGAAGTCTATCGTTATTTTTTACTCTAAAAGCATGGAACATGGAACATGGAATTAGAATTTTATGTATATATTGTTGGTATATGGGTTAAAGAACACACACATACATACATACATACATACATATATATATATATATATATTATATATATATATATATATATCTATATATAGAATGAGGTGGACTAATTGTTTAAAATTTTATATGTATTGAAATCGCGAGCTTTTTGAGCAGTCTTCCGAAATGATGTCAACGAAACCATGTAAATCTGAATGTTTGAATACACACTACTTTTATGCTCTAATATTTTGCATATTATCATATTATTTCATAAAGATCAACTTCCAGTTGAATGATAGGACGAATTAGATACGTATGGGTGAAAACTTTCTGGTAATGTAGACATGGCAGGGATAGTTTGTGTTTCTTATGAATAATATTACTGATTTACTGAGCAAGTGTTCTACTTTGTATGTCCTAGGTAATTTGAGCAAGGTACGAAGTACTCTGTCCCCCTGCTCTCTTTCATCTTAGTTCTTTTTAAGCCTTGCATGAGTTGGACAGTTAATAGCTGCCAGCCACTTCTTTCCTTGTCACTTTCGTTGGGGATACGATGCCACGATCCTAGGCTTCCCTTTCCCCACCTATTTGTGCATCTTACAACAACATACAGCTGAACCATTGCTTATAAATAAGGCGCAGATTACCTTGAATGATAAAAGTTCTTCTGATAAGGTAAAGAAGCAGAAATGGCTTTTTGCCCACCAGCAGTGGGAAAAGACGTGTTGATGACTCCTAATGACTTCACTTAATAAAGGGGATTTCCCAACAACGCAGTGACTCTGAATGCTAACAGGCTGTATCGACTCTTAAGTGCAGAACCTGAATTCGACAGAGTCGTTTGTACGACAGAATCAATATCAGTTTATATTTCTCATGATAACAGGGTGGTCATTGTTTCTAAACCAGGTAAAGGCTCGAATCTTGCCGGGGACAAAACACTTAAACATCATATAATAATTCCCCTTGGGTGTAAGTCTTTCCTTAGGTATATTGAACCGGATATAAGAGAGTATATATGTCTTGAAGTCAAATTTATTTCCAACAACCCATGTCCAATAGGATCATTTTATTTAATTTCAAAGATCACCTGCAGTCCTTCATGCGATCCAATGTGGTTTATAAATTCACCTGCCCTAGATGTCCGGGCTCCTACGTTGGATCGACGCGGAGGTTACTGCAGGTCAGATATTGCAGCCATTTGGGTTTTAGCTTTCTCACTGGACAAAGATTGAAGCAGCCAGAATTTTCTAATATCAAAAATCATGCCACAATATGTAAAACCGAAGTCCTGAAACAACACTTCTCAATAATTGGTTATGTAAGGGACCCAGACCACTTAATAACTTTAGAATCATTATATATTAAAAGTCTGGTTCCCTCTCTCAATAGTAATACTTCCTCAGCAACTTTGTATCTGGCATAGTTGTCGTCCGGCCTTGTACGCCATTATATGTCATTCCATCTTTTCTCCTGCTTATGGACGGTTGGTGTTTTGGTAGTCTCTTTTTGTTTTCTGTTTTATATGCTTTTTATGCTTTTATTTTTTATTGTCCTAACTTGTAAATTTTAATTGCAATGTGAATTCCTTTTATGCTAATAATGTATTTTATTGTGTCTTTTACTTTTCACAGACTGATGATGCACTGAGTCTTTAGCGCGAAACGTTTTTTTGTAATCAACTTGGCCCTTTAACAACATGTGTATCATGGACCCTCCTGAAGTCTGTAGATATATATATTTATATATAATATATATATATTATATATATATATATATATATATATATATATGCACACTATGTAATTTTATGTATATACATATATGTGTGTCATCTATATATATATAATATAATTATATTATATATTATATATATTATATATATATATATATATATATTCTGTATATGTATAATATATATATTATCTATCTATATAGTATTATATATGCTATATTCTTATTCCTTGGATGGCCTTTCTCTGGTGTGTGTGCGTGTGTCTAGAGTTAGTGGGAATTCCGAACGGTCCAGGATCCTTGAGTCTTTAAGATTTAAGAAGACGTTATAATCCAATGGGCGTTTCTCCAGGAGTTGTAAGAAATTATTCTGAAGACAGATTCTGGATTTGTTAAGAGCTGAAGACGGTTTCGCAGGATCCCGGAGTTGTTAAAGAATTTAAGATGTTATAATCCAGTAGGCGTTTCTCCAGTAATGCTTCAGAGCTGGAGACTTCTTCAAAGGATCCTGGAGTAGTGAAGATGTCCTCAAGAATACGTTTAAATTCAATTGGCGTTTTTCCAAAATTCTTGAACACTGTTAACATAGCTGAATTGATTGTCATGGGGGGTTCAATTATTATAGAACTGAAGTCAAACTATCTAATCCAGAATTATCAAATATTTGAGAACACACCAAAATGCGTAAAACAGAAATTGATTATAAAAAGTTTACAATACTTTCTAAAGTTCCCAGTTCTTCGTTTCCTATCTTTGGATCACTTTTTATTAAACTACAATTACCAAGATTGAATAATCAAACTACCTCAACAACTCTTGACCTGACGTGAGTTCACCCCGGCCTGGAATTCTTTGTTTATGTCATTCCGCTTTTGTACTTCCTCCAACTGCAGAGTGGGCCAGGTGGACAAAAACCAAAAAAAAATATTGTTTAGTTTTATCAAAATTATATTAAAAACGAAAATTGGAATAGTTTTTAGAGAGAGAACCGTATATTATATTAATATTTAAGGAATAGGGGTTAGACTGGCGCTATGGTTTTTAGACGCAATCGGCGAAGTACATTCTCTCCAAGTATGCTAGTGATTAGTCTACATCAGAATTGTGTGCATGTAGCATCTGTGATATTAGGTCTGTTTCATTAGTTTATAGGAGAGTTTCAACAAGTTTACTACTTGTTATTTCTGTGACTAAACATTTCAAATATTGTGCATAACATGCAATTAATCCATGTTATATAGATATATAGAAAAGTACTTAAAATATATGCGGCAATTTTTTCGCTTGCATTTGCTTCGTATCTCTTATGGATTTTATTATACTAGAACTTGTGTAGAAAGGGAAAATATTTTTCTTTGCACCAATTTTCACTTCGAGCTTTTGTGGGCAATAATAACTGAAGCACTACCTCCCCTATCATGGCGCCATTCAACCGGGGAGTCTGAGCAACCAAACGGCATTAGGTGATCACAGCTGCCAACGGGTAGGTACTTCATCATCTTAATACTACATGGTGTTTTCAAAGGGTTTGTTGCAAATCCCAGCCTAAAAAGTTGGAGGGGGTTGGGTTGCTAGTAGTTTTGGATTTTAAGGTTGTTCAAAGGATTAGCTTGGTTTAGAGCAGGAAAATATCTAGAACCTGTAAATTAGGAAAGTCATGGAGCCATTGCATAAGGAAATCATTACTGTTTATACTATACTAATTTGCAACAGAGATCACCAGTGGGTCAATGGCAAAGCACTTAAAAAGCCAACCCCATGATTCTGAGATCGATCCCATTGAAGAGTTAGAGAAGTGTTTTTCTGGTGCTGGAAATTCACTTCTCGTTACTCATCCATAAATGAAAATCTCAAATGAAACTTAAAGTGAGACTATAAGAATGCTACATCTAATGATGGGAATACTGCTCGCAGGTTTTTCAAGAAATTGCATTCGAAATCATTGGCCTAGATCAATCCTTTGTTATAAACTTTATTTGATTTTACCAACAATGTCATCTGGTCTTGATATCGATGCAGAAAAATTTGAAAGGTTTTGCTTGGACACTGCCAAATGTTATGTACAAAAATATAACTGGTACTACATGCCCCAAAGCTTGCATCGGTTGTTAATTCATGGTGTTTCAGTGATATGCAACTGCAATCTACCAATTGGCATATCTGAGGAGGCACAAGAAGCAAATGATAAAGAATTCAAGAAGTTTAGGGAATCTTTCACAACGAAAACATCACGAATAAAGACAAATGAAGATTTAATGATAAGATTACTTTGTCCATCTGATCCCTTGGTAAGTTCTTTAAGAAAAGCAGACAGACCTGTAAAAACTGAACTACCTGAAGAAAGCAAAAATTTTATCGTCCAAAATACCCTTTGATTAGTATCATGCAGTCTTAATATGAGTTAAAGTTCCTTGGTATTTAAGATTTTTTAAATTGATTAATTGCTTTTATTTCTATATTCATATTACTATAGTATAATAGTATAACCAAAATGTTATTCTTTACGTTCATTAAGTAAATTATATTGTAAAATCTTCAAAGACAGCATTTGATAGAAATAATCTTATTTTTTTTTATATAATTTTATTCTTATCTTTTCTGCACTGAATAAAGGTATCAAATATAAAGGTTATATAGTTCTAACTATATTTTACCAAATACACAAAAAATGGGTAAACGTATCACTCATATTATTACATATGCTTGTAAATACAATACTCTAAACGTTTATAATAGAAAATGATAAATAATACTTGGATGTGAACTGGTAACGGTTTTCTATTATTTTTTCTCATATAACTTTGTTCTATATTTTGGTTGTAATTTTAAGAATGAGTCTGTTTTTTATATCTATATTTTAATATATTTTTCCCAGCTTTGATAATGAGACAGTTGTCTTGAAACGTCAACAATTGCAAATAAAGAAATGTCGTTACTTTGGACGTCTTCCTCTGCCCTTGGCTTTTATATATATATATATATACATATATATATATATATATATATATATATATATATATATATATATATATATGTGTGTGTGTGTGTGTTGTGTGTGTGTGTGTGTGTGTGTGTGTATAATGTCTGTGGTTGTGTGGGGCGGTGCGCATGCGCATGGTCTTGATGTAACTTTTTGTTTACTTGAGGATAATCAAACATAAGGGATTACAGAGTCACACAAAACCATTAAGACTAATAGGCATAATTACCAGTGGTTTAATGGTGGTTTTTCTCAAGACTAACATGCTGCCATGTTATCATGATTTATGAAATATTTTGAGGTTTTGTGAAGCAGGTAACAGTAACCTTTTACCAATTCTTTCCTGGCTGAGGTCGGTTTAATGGTGCATGTTACAGTCGAATGGCGTCATTCAAGTCATGCTTGGACATATGTTCGGTCGATATTTTAAAAGAAAATTGATGCGTTTCTCATAGCAAGATATAGCTTGGTATTGAAATGTTCTTGACTGGGGTCTTCGATATCTCTTAATGTTTCTTGTGTTAGAAACAAATAATTCTTTTCTCTCTGTGATTTTGCTTTTGATTACTCGCTCTGTCAGGCCTACTCGAACTGACTTGTGAGTCATCTTGTCTTTGTTTTCCCGCAAGAAATTTAACTAAGGTTTCTTGGCTTAACTTTCATAAACTCTGTCATTATTATCATTCTTAGTATTTGGCAAGCTTTCATGATATTAGTATGAATCTGGGCCCGCAATGACTTGTTTATATATAGTATATATATATATATATATATATATATATATATATATATATATATATATATATGTATATACAGTCCGGTCCCGAATTATGCATGTTCGAATTGTGCGATTCCCCTTTTATGCGGTCGCTAGTTCTCAAAAATAGATTTTCTGTATCACTGAAGCCGTTCAAAGTCTGCAAGTCACACACCGCAGAACATATCAAATCTATTGTCTTTTCAAGTATTTTAGGTGGGAGGGGGCGGGGTTTGCAGGTATCTGAGAGAAGGGAAAAACTATTATTCCTCCAAAGGGGAATGTGAGAGAAAGATTTCCTGCTCAGCCATTAGCTAAGACGGAAGGCTCTGCCTCACGCATTTGTGACTTCATAGCTCCGTTTGTATGAATGATCGGTATCATCACCATCATCATACGTACTATTCAAATCTGCGAAGTGTATTCTGATCATCCGCATCATGTATGCATCTGCCTAGAAGTCGAAGAGGAAGACATATTTTCTTGAAACTAAAAAGCTTGCCCTTAAGTTGAAGACGAAGGAAGGAGCAACTTCCATTTTGGCAGCTGTCGACAACTTGAAATCCGTCATTGCTGAACACGAAGTAAGAATTTTTTGTTCTAGGTTAACTTGTTTTGACTAACTTTTGGCATTTGATCATTAATTTTTTCTATTGTTGAAATAGGTTTTGATGAAAATGACTATTAAAAGTGATTAACAGAGAAGCAGATGTGTTTGAGAGAGAGAGAGAGAGAGAGAGAGAGAGAGAGAGAGAGAGAGATAATCGTTCGATCTAAACTTTTCAAGAAACTGTCATTTCATGTTGAATTTTGAATTTTTATCATTTCTTTTTAAGAAATTTTAATTTCATATCAAATTTTGAATTTTCATCAGTTCTTTTTTATCGTAGAATAAATTTATATGAAAACGATTACATAGTGAACGTGCTGGACAAAGAAACTGAGACAGGCTCTCGTAACAAGTTTGTTAGGCCTAATGGGAGTGAAAACACGCATGATTCGCCTGTCCCCGGAACCTCAAATGGTTCAGAAAGCCTTCCTTCAGCAGAAGAGCTCTTCAAGGAGGATGAGGTAGAGGAGTTTGAAGGTTTTTTGGCAGAGGATAGGTAGAGGAAATTATCCACAAGGGTTTTTTTAAAGGAAATGACTGTATCGTACAGTACACTTGCACCCAATGGTGTCATTGTTTACGTGTGGGAGTTTTCACCACCCTGTGTGTAATTTTAAACTTTTTCAACTTATTAAAACCCTTTTTATGTTTTATTTATCCATATGAAAACAATTTCATATTAGAAAAAATTACAGTATAGTACATAGAAAGTATTGAAAATGGGTAGTAAATAAGTTTGACTGGGTAAGTTTTGATGTAACATCTTTATTCACTGAAGTTCCTAGTGAAGACTTACTTCAATATTTATCAGAACATTTGAACTCATATAATCTGAAATGACCTAATAATGTTATTATTTAAGGTTTGGTATTCCTTTGTATAAAAAATTGTAAATTCACTTTCATTGATAATTCTTATGAACGAATATTTGGTATGGCCATGGGTAACCCTCTTTCGCCACTCTTGTCTAATATCTACATGGAATGTTTTGAATCTAGGGGACTCATTCCAAGAAATTTATTTTCTCAGGTATTTTGGGTCAGATATATACAATTGTTTTTGTATCATGAAAGAAAATATAAATATTCATGATTTTCTGCATACAATTAACAGCGCCTTAGCGGCGGGGTTTGTATGGTATTAGCGTCCCACCTCGGTGGTCGCGATTCGAGTGAAAGATGTGTATTTCTGGTGATAGAAGTGCACTCTCGACGTGGTTTCGGAAGTCATGTAAAGCCGTTGGTCCCGTTGCTGAATAACCACTGGTTCCATGCGACGTAAAAGCACCATACAAACAAAACAAAAAAAGCATACAATTAATAATCTTGTACCATCAAAAAAATTCGCTATAGAATATGAAGAAAATGATTGTATACCATTTTTGGATGTCTTATTTATTAGAAATAACACCAATTTTAGTTTAAAGTATATAGGAAACCAACGAATAACTTGTCATATATTCATCTTTACTCCAACCAATCTAAACTAATAAAGATGTCAACATTTTCCAGTATGTATCTCAGAGCTCTTAGAATTTGTAGCCCGGAATTCTTAGAAGATAAGTTTAAAATTATTGAAAAAATAGGATATTCATTATGTTACCCTCCATATCTTTTGGAAATTTGTAAAAATAAAGCAAAAAAGGCGTAATATAACCAATCAGTGCCTATAAAGAATTTAAGAATATTCTCTGTATACCATTCCATCCTAATTTCATTCCTGCTGTACCTAATTTAAAAACTATTGATATTAACTTAGTATTTAGATATAATTATATTTCGAAGAATAAACTAATTAAGAATAGCCCTCCAAACTCAAACAATATTTTATAGTATTCCTTGTAAACAATGTAATACGATTTATGATGGGCAGACTTCTAAAGGGCTAAATGTATGATGTTCTCAGCACAAAATTTGTGCTGAGAACATCATCCTCTTGAAATGGCATATTTAATATGCCATTTCAATGAGGATTAACTAATAATGGCATTGCGGATCATTGGCTTAAGACAGGCCATGCTCTTAATTGGGATAATTCCTCGATAATCTGCAGGGTCTATCTCACCGAAAAAGGAACCTGCTGAAGAACATCTTTATGAAGGGGACGTCGAAGGACGTCAACATGGAATTTAAATCTCCACCTAGGATTATACCTTTACCCTCTTTTCTTATCTTAAAGAACATGACGCCCAGATTAATAAACTGTAACCCGCTCCCTCTTTCTGTTTTGTATATAAAGGCCTGTCATCTTCTTTTATATTCAGTGTTAACTTGAAAATGTAGAATGAATTAGGAAAGTGCTTCACTTTTCTTTCTACCGTGGATTTAAGGATATATATATATATATATATATGCATTAAGCTACAAATTTCCTTTTAATATCCATTCGGTTAACATATATGAAAATATATTAATTCCGAGGTAGAGCAAATTGGATAATAATGGACATTATTAATGCATGTATATGAATCACCGTGACGTGATAAAAATTCCATATATATATATAATATATATAGTATATATATATATATATATATATATATATATATATATATATATGTGTGTGTGTGTGTGTGTGTGTATATATATATATGTGTGTGCGTGTGCGTGTGCGTGTGTGTGTGTAAAGTTTCGTCGTATACTGATATCACACTTGCCCCAATAGCGATAGGTTCCATGGTCAAATATCTGGCGAAGACAGAGCAATTCAGGCAACGACTAGTTAGTTAAAGCCAGCTCTTACCAAAAAGGCCTGTCCACACTAGGAAACACTGTTTGCAGATTGTTCGCAAAACAATGTTTCCTAGTGTGGACAGGCCTAACGATTGTCTGAAATTAGCTTTCGGTGTTTCTAATAGAGAAGAAACGCATCTTTTTGAAATGCACTGACGAAACTCATCGGTTTTGAGTTGGGAGGTGCTTTATCTCTTTCAGTTTTAGAATAACTTGTAAAAGAGATATAATATAAATTAGATTGACAAAATCAGTCCATTATACAATTTCATGTTTTTTTAATTGCCATTAAAGCAAATTAAAGTTTGACATAACAAAATTATGGCTCCTTTGTTTGATATTCCTGCATCAGTTTCAAAATAGATTCAAACAAAATTATTTATGGACTTTTGTCTTCATTACTCATATTTATTTAAAATACTTGAATCAGTACGAATGGAAACGTTTTCGTATCCAGGGGATTAGTAGGCTTAGAAACTAAAAATTCACATAAAAAAAATTGAACTTCTAGTTTCATCGTTACTGAGAAGCGCCTTGGAAATTCAATGTTGCTATCCATGTGGGAAAATCTCGTTCAAAAAGCCACTGAATCTGCACGGAGTAATGTTAGATCACATCAAAATTATGATAATCATCCCGTAATCTGTAACTAAATAAATGTTGGGTATGAGCTCAGCCTGAGGCCTAAGCTATCTTTGTTTTATGTATAGTATGGGACTCATTCGTTTAAATCGAGTCGGGATTCGCAGGAAGAAGGAAGATGTCGGTCTCATGGAGCTGCAAAATAGTGACAAAGCAAAAAAAAAAAAAAAAAAAAATGCTCGCTTAATAATCTACTCTCAGGTTAAGCAGGTTTTGGTAGATCACTGTTCTTGCTCGCTGAGCGGAGAGCAAAGACCGATTCCAAGGTTAAAGTGTGTTGCTCCTTGCGAGGGAACAGATCTCGTCTGAACTGTTGACTGTCAGAATTGGTCGTGCAAGTTGGCGTCAGATCCTTTACCTACTGGTTGATAGTTTTTTTTTTTTTTTTTTTTTTCCTTATAACCCTTTTGAAGTTGTATACCACTTTTGTATGAGCACATGAAATTTCATTGCTGAGAGGAAAAACGGGAAACAATATATTTATTTTATACTTGATAGTAGTGAATTTTGCCCATGACTGGGACCTGGTTCTTTCCTGATGATTTTGGAAATGATGGCCTAGTCCCTAGGCTAAGTTAGCAAACCCCAGGAGAAGCTCAAGAGAAAATGGTACGAATTTTACAATTTTATAACAGAAATATACCCTTTTTACTTTACTATTTACAATGGAACATCGACATGACACTATAAATCAAAACAGTATTACAATTTCAGACCAAATGATTACCACGTTGTCCTACTGAACCAATGAAAGAAAATGTAATACGACTGTGGAGGTCCTCCCACTCAGAGTATAAGCTGTCGTTTTTCTCGACAAGTGCAGCCCTCTCTTGTTCCTTGTCATGCAGTTGTGTGTGTGGTGCTCGCTGGGCGATAGAGTCACGTAGCTGGAAGAATGTATACCCTATTTTGTTAAAAGAACCCTATTTTTGGTAAATACTGTTAAAGAGAATGTCAGAAATTAAAGTGAGTTGATTTTATTTATATTGTTTTTTTTCTTATTTTTCTTACAAATCCGCTTTCTCTGGCTCAGCGATGTTTCTGAGTAACTGGCCAATATTCATATTGGGGATTTCTAAAAATGTATATGATGCTGAAGGTGACCTTTTATTTCATTAAAACAGGATTCTGGTATAGTGGTGTTAATAGCATAGGATCTCAGGTTCAGGTCAAGCTGGGGTTGTAATCAGTGTCAGTATCATTCCATAGGCACAGTTCAATTCCAGACCGGGGCCGTCTTTGGTTTACAGCTGGTGTTGATGGTGGTATACCTATATTCACGTGACGTTTCGACCTCCTTTCGGGCATCTTCTTGATGAGACGGTAGAAGGCCTTGTATGTGTACTGGCTTGGTTTGACACCAGTTGCGGCCCTTGGGCTACAGTAAAAGGAAAAATCAGCTGATTGCTACACTAGTACGACGTACTCAATGTACAATTACAGCAACATTACGTACGCCGAGATGAGATTGCCGACGTACGTAGTCGTACACATAATGTTGCTAATGATCTACGCCACGTCCCCTTTTCGGGCAAGACATACCGTAAAGAATGCCTTACTTTGGCATACTAACAAACAGGTGGATATTGTTCACAAATATTATGGTGTCTTTATTTGGTCTGCTTGTTTAAAATCATATTCATATGTAACACCTTTTGCATACCCTTTCTTTTCTACAGATATAATATGTATTTAACATGAAATACCTTTCGTATGCCATCTAATAATTAAGTCAATATTTTTCATTTGTCTCCCACAGATCCAGAGTGTTTCACACCCGCATACATCTTTGGCATGACCGTACTGAGTCCGTGGTGTTGGCCGCTTCTGTGTTGCGCAACTTAATTTTAACAAGAAATCCTAATGTCGCGAATGAGGCAGATAAAGAAGACTTGGTGACACCTGAGGCCCTATCTGGTTACTGCAGGTGTGACGAAGCTTTATGACCGAACCTGACTCCCCCAGGCCGTCAGAGAGGAACCATGGCTTGCAGGGCTCAACGAGATCACCTTCTTAATTATTTTAGCTCCCCTGCAGGCGCCATTCATTGGGAAGATTTAATTATATAAAACAAGAAAGGAATAGAATATTCCTGTACATACTGCATAAAATTAAACTAAAATTGAAAGTACTTTGAAATATCAGAATAATGTATATTTTACATTTATATTATTACCACACATTTTGTTTTTGTGAGTAGTAATCAAGTGTCACATTTATCGATGTATGACATTCTCAAAGTATATCAAGAACACTGAAATTCTAAATTGCAATTTTTACTTAAAATAGAAAATGCCTTTTCATTTATTGTACTTCAGAACATTCTAATAAGTTGTATTGATTACAGTTAAGTCACTGACATATATTTCTTTAAGAAAAGAACCCAGTGATAGTCCTGAATAAAAATCAGAAATATTTATATTGTTACTATACATTACATTTAAGTTTTTTTCGTTTCTTATTCATGTATATGAGAAGTTGTGAGTATATAAAAATACTGAAAATCTTGAATCCTAAATATGTCAATCAACACAAAAATAAAGGCAGCTTTGTCTACTAAATTCTGCAACTCTGTCATGTTAAACTCGTGTCTTAAGTTTATTCGGTAGTCTTATGTAAAGTGGATTTTTGTCGCCCTTAGCGCCAGCCTCTTATCCTCGCTATTACTGTTAATTTACCAAGTGATCGCATGCTTTTCTCTATTGCAGAAAGGAGTGCTTGCCGCAGTGGACCCTTCTGCCACCGATGTATGCGTTGGTTACACCAAAGAAATTTCCAAATGCAACCTTATGAACAATACCACTGAAGTTTAATCCCCGCCATTCCGTTAACATTAATTATTCGTTTTATGTGCTGCTGCAGGGACTCCAAGTGGTTTGCCTTATCACTCCTTATCTTCTGATTTTTGTATTATAAAATCATGTAATTTAGTTATCCTGGCAGTTTCTCTCCAGAATCCCTCCAGAGTAAGGCTTTAAGCCCTGTTCCTTCTCATCGTATTTTATCCTTGTAAATGATAATTAGATTAGCGACAACATCGTGGTAGTTTACTAGAGCCCTCACCTGCAAGTGCACGTATAATTATATATATATATATATTATATATATATATATATATATATATATATATATATATATATACATACGTACATACATACATACATTATATATATATATATATATATATATATATATATATATATATATATTATATATAGGCAGTCCCCAGTTTACAATGAGGGGGGTTCCATTCTTGAGATGCATCGTAAGCCAAATTCGTCATAAAGCAGCACATCGTTCGAAATCGTCAAAAAATCCTAAGAAAACCTTACTTTTTAATGCTTTTGGGTGTATTGAAAACTATGTAAACTGCATTTTTATTACATTTTTCATTTTAAAAAACTTTAAATACTTATTATTTTGCTTTTTGGAGTCATATTTATTCCATCGGATTGGTTTCGTAACCAGGAAATAATTTATGATGAATATATTTGAAAAGCGTCGTAACCTCAGAACTTCGTCCAACACACACACTCACACACACACACACACACACACACATGTGTGTGTGTGTGTTGTGTTTTACACATGGCCTTTCCACTTATCCTGGATGTAATTACGACTTATGTGTGATGTACTTGGTGGTTGTTCAGGGTACCGACAGACTTCATAGAAGTTTAAGCTACTGCACAGGATGCATATGATTCTAAATCAGAGCCTCTAACATCAGGCATCATGCTTTACAATATAAAAGCAAGTAGCAAACATCAAAGATGAATACTTTGAATAAGAGTGGGCCGGGTCTCCAACCATCACGACCCAACTATCCTGGAGGCTATTATCATAAAGAGGACTGTTCTCTTGTTAAACGCTCAACTGTCATCCACCCAGTTATACATTGCCTAGTCTTTCTTTGGTACATGTTTTCTGTTGATAATATATTATGTATATATATGCAGTATCGTGATATTTCTATCTTATTCTATCATCTTTGCTATAATAAAACGAAAAGATTTATTGCCTCGATGAGAGAGACTTATGGAAGAAGATAAACAGACCACCGCCAAAGCGCCAAGTAGAAACGACGCCTTCTAAAAAAAAACACTAACAGTGATGTTATTAACTACTGTTCAGACTCTAGTCCAAGTTCACTGATGAAAATAATGATACAATGCGATAAAGAAATATTTAAAAACGAAAAATACTGTTATTGGCCCTTGTTATTAAGTCAGCCTTGGCCCAGAGAGGTCTCTTTCTTCTGGACAGCCCGTGAGAAGGATAAGTAGGATTTCTACATAAGGGCCTACTTCTGGTGCATCCAAGAGGACCCGGGAGCCGTTGTTTTATGGAATGGTCCCTTCCCGGGTTTACCTGAGGAACCAAGTGACCCTGATTTAACCTCTCGGAACCCAAATGGGATAAGAACTAACTGGGCCTTGAAACTGGAGTAGGCGCGCTTTCATTTATTAGCTTCCCTCGTTTTCATTGAAAATATCCTGATGTCCTTACTTATTTTCATTTTCCTTGTCAAAAGATTCACTATTGTCCCAATGACGTGTAAAGCATAAGAACATTTTTGAAATGTCTACGTTCTTCATCTTCTTTAATTTAAGCAGGTAATAAAAAGTTATTAGGTAAGTCTTCAGAACCAAGAGAGTGCTACTGGGAACTTGATAACTTTTCGTCTTCAACTCTTAACCTTTCTCAAACTCCTTCTGAGTGCCTCAGTGGCGTGATCGGTATGGTCTGGGCCTCGTGGCCGCGAGTTCAATTCTCGGGAATTCTATTGAGGGGTCAGAGATGTGTATTTCTGGTGATGAAAGTTCACTCTCGCACGTGGTTCGGAAGTCACGCAACGCCGTTGGTCCCATTGCTGAATAACCACTGGTTTCATGCAATGTAAAAACACCATACAGAATAACAATCAAACTCCTTCTGTCATCCTTCCCTTTCTTTTTCGTTGAACTGGTTACGAAACAAAATCATTTCCCTTGTCACGTAGAATGCCTTTGTCCTATTTGTTTGTAAGATTTTAAAAGTATATATATTTTGCTTTAAATGTAGTTTCAGTTTCTGTATCTAACAATGGTCTCTCTCTCTCTCTCTCTCTCTCTCTCTCAGTTTCTGTATGTAACAGTGACCTCTCCACAACTAGAACTGAAGAGGTACTACACATCTCATTGTGGGAACTTCTTCACACACAGAATGTGTGACACATGGAATACATAAACTGTCAACAGAAGGGTTGTAAACAGCAGCAGTGTGGAAGAGTTTAAAAGAAAGCTAGACAAAATCATTTAGATACTGTGAATGAATTGTAAAACCTGCTCCTACAGATAAGTGAGCACATGATGTCTCCTTGGATGGACTAAAAATTGTGTTTTTGAGACATCCTAATCCTGGTAACTCTCTCTCTCTCTCTCTCTCTCTCTCTCTCTCTCTCTCTCTCTCTCTTACTGTTTCCCCAACTATCCAAGGTGCCCTGCATAAGAGTACTTTTACCAATGTTGTTAGTATTTAAGTTTTTTATAATATATTCTCGTCTCTGTTCTCAAAGAGTAGAGAGAATTGACAGATCCGCAAGTTAGAAAAAATTGATATTTTTACGTCATTTGAAAATACAACGTTCGTTTTTGCACATTTTTGGGCTTTTCGTTTCACCAAATAGAATTAAATTTTCTTTCGTAATCTAATCTTATCCTAGAGTATCCACACCGCCTGTAGGACTATCTTTTGTTACAACGTCGAACTTATCATTGTACGTCAAGACTAATAGTTATGTACTCAATATAATGCCTCTGGGCTTGAAAGCTATGTACAGTACGTTGTTAGTAATCTAAATTAGCATCCAAAAGATTTTAATGCAAAACGAAATCTTTTTTCCCATTGCCGAGTTACTTCAGAAATGATCTGGGAAACTTCGCCCCAGAAGCTTGATAATCGGCAGTTTTGATCTATTTGTGTCATCAATACATAATCAAGTTTTAGATCACAGCTTACTTTCAATTAAGCTCAAGTTCCACTTATGGTACTATACATTTCAAAACTTGAATGCCCAGATGCCCCAAGGTAGCGGATAGCTTGGGTAAATCTGACGTTAGGCCTCAGATCTCACTACAAATATAAATGACAAAATATAAATCCTCATGTTATAAAACACGGTAGCTAACTGCAGCTTAATTCGAGTGAATTCGAACATTATTTTGGACTCGAACGCCATTACAAACCTACACTTATCAGTAGATCTGGCCTCTTATATATCTTCTTATAAGAGGCCAGATCTACTGATAGTGTAGGGGTGTAATGGCGTTCGAGTCCAAAATAATGTTCGAATTCACTCGAATTAAGCTCCAGTTAGCTACCGTGTTTTATAAACATGAGGATTTATATTTTGTCATTTATATTTGTAGTGAGATCTGAGGCCTAACGTCAGATTTACCCAAGCTATCCGCTACCTTGGGGCATCTGGGCATTCAAGTTTTGAAATGTATAGTACCATAAGTGGAACTTGAGCTTAATTGAAAGTAAGCTGTGATCTAAAACCTGATTATGTATTGATGAACACAAATAGATCAAAACTGCCGATTATCAAGCTTCTGGGGCGAAGTTTCCCCAGATCATTTCTGAAGTAACTCGGCAATGGAAAAAAGATTTCGTTTTGCATTAAAATCTTTTGATGCTAAAAAAAAATTACTGTCTACGAGATCTGAATGGGGGTAACGTAAAATTATTCCGTGACAGGCCTTTTTCCAATTTATGCAGGAATAAATAACTATTTTACCTAGCTGGTTTGCTTCCTTTAATAGGTAACCGAATTTTCCTCTTGAGCAGAAGTGATAAAGGGCTGTGAACAGAAAAAGACAGCACTATGATGTCAAAATGAAATGAAATACTGAGAAAGGCGGCCTCGTGAACGAGGAAAAAACACGGTAATAAAGATTACAGTCCCATACAGTTTTCAAAACTGGATTTTATTGAGTGTTGTTTGGCATGGTAACTGGAGTGGCCAACTTATGCCTGCATGTTAAATGAAATGTGTTCAAAGAAGTTAGAAGATCCAGTCCTTAAACATTTGCAATGTCGCTTGCCATATTACTTAAACTACATATTTATTCATTGGGATTATTAGACCAACGTACTATTTTCTCATCTAAGCGGACTTCACTTGCGTATGCCAGACATTATTTTATTAATAATACTATTACAGTACCTCAAAATTGCAAGCAACGATGCAATGCATTACTATGGTAAAGCGATTCACCTTGTAGTTTAATTATTTATTTTTCTGTCTTTTATATCCTATTAATTTTTTCATTTGCCTTTTTGTATTTTCTAGTAACATCTCTTCTTTGTATTAAAACCTATCATCTTCTATAACTTCTTCTTTCAAATGAACTCTATATTCGTTGGAAGCTTGACTTTTAAGTCAACGGCCCCTAGAGGCTTGTTCCATGTGAATAGGTGTTTATCCTCTAAATAACACGTAATAATAATAATTTTGTTGAACTCAGTGTAACGAATGTAGAACGTGTAGAGTTACACGGTGATTATGTAAATCCACTAATCTATGGGAGTATCCTGATCCCAGTCTCGAGGATTTTTTTTGTCACGAACTCTCGGTTCAAACTCTTGGTCCGAAACCCAAACCCGACGACCACATTCTAGGAAAGCACGTCGGGAATTCCCTGGGCCTTCTTTCCTAGCTTCTTTGGCTCGGCTTGAGTGAGTTGCCTTTGCGTGACTTTGAGTGAGAGAGGAGAGAGAACGGAGACGAAGACAGAGAGAGAGGGAGGAGATGAGACCGAATCGAGAGAGAGAGAGAGAGAGAATGAGAATTAGAGAGAGAGAGAGAGAGAGAGAAAGAAAGTTTGTAGACTATAACCGCTGCTTCCTGTGTAAGCGCAGCTTCTTAGTTGGTAGAGACTGTTTTGAATCTCGGTCATATTTAACAAATAGTCATGGTTTTTACATTGTTTTCCGGTGACAGTTAACTTTTCGCTGGTGTTGTAAATATATATATATATATATATATATATATATATATATTATATATATATATGATATATATAGATATATCATATAATATATATAGTATATATATCTATATATATATATATGTATAGATATGTTTCTATATATATGTATAGATATATATATATATATATATTTATATATATATATATATGGATATATAACTATATCTTATAATTCTATACATTATAGAATATATATATATCTATATATATATATATATATATATATATATATATATATATATATATATATAATCTATATCATATATATAGATATAGTATATATATATATATATATATATATATATATATATATATATATATATCTATATATATAATATATATGTGTGTGTGTGTGTGTGTATATATATATATCTATATATGTATATCGAATATATATATATATATATATATATATATATATATATGATATGACATATATATACATATATATATATATATATATATATATATATATATATATATGCAGAAAGGACTATTACGTTGCTTTAATTAACTAGGGGATGTTTACTGGCATCACAAGGGAATTAATCACAGCACTGAACCAAAATTGGGGAGTGAGAAGCTGAATTAGAAGGGGGGAAAGTCGCCTTGGAAAAAATGAAAAGGAAATACAGACAAGAGGGCAAAACGATTCCCTGACTGACACTAAAATTTACACCTCACAGTACCTGGAAATCCTGGGTTTGGTAGTCTTCTTATCTGCTGATATTTCTGTGCACTATGGAGGTATAAGAACACTTATGGGATCCCGCAGAGGAGGCAGGGGAGCAGAAGGGTGAAGTGGAGTCTGCAGGGCTTGCGAAAGTCTGAGGAAGTCCTGCTTCTGAGCAGTTCCGAGAGTTTTTGAGAGAGAGGTGCTGCGGTCCCGCTCTTTTAAAATTTCACCTGGGTAGGCTCCACTCTAATCAAAGGTTCCCAGAGCAGCCAATGGGAGCAAAGATTGTTTTTTCAGAGAATGGAGGGTTTTCAGTTCACAGGGGCAACTTGCATATAGGCGAGGAAGAATGAGTCTTGTTATAAAGAGGTCTTCACTTTCCTGGGTCTAGCTTAAAATCCTGAACAATAAATAAAAAGAGCCCATAAAAACATCAAAATGTAGAAAGTAAGTACTATATTTCAGTGACTGCTGTCCCCCTCTTCAGGTAGGTAATGAATACGAAAAGGTATAGATAAGGCAGTATTTATACCAAGAGCACCATCCATAGGTAAGCTGTTTCACTAGCTCTTTAATCTTCTTAAGCGTTGGTTGAAGGAAGATTTTATCTATGATATCTGAATCCCAGGCACCCTTCGCAATGTTCATTACCTTTCTTTGTTTAATCAAGGCTGACTCCACCATTTGGTTTTTGTACCGACATTTACTGCTATAAATTATACGTGACAAATTCAGTTTATTCTGTGGTTGTGGTTATTTATATGGTTAAAAATAGCTGAGCTTTATGCTGTATTAATCATCCCCAGAGATTAATCACAACTAAACGGTCAGTTAGTGGCAACAAGTAATGAGAGTTTGGGAGGGATCCGGACAGGGACCTTCTTTAGACTTTGGTTCTTTGAGAAATGGAATTTATCCTGGCAGTCGTGTGTTGGAATTTGTACTAATGGAGCTCCATCAATGGTGGGTTCCATTAAAGGTCCTGCATCACTTGTAAAGCAAAAGAATCCCAAGATAATAACAACTCACTGTTTCGTGCATAGAGAGGTACTTATGGCAAAAACACTGGGTATTAAATTGAAAGAATTTTTTGATCAAGTTGTCGAAATGGTAAATTTCATCAAGACTAGACCAGTAAAGGCTTGTATATTTGAACTACTTTGTGAAAACATGGATTCACAACACACTCTCTTGCTATTGCACACAGAATTGAGATGGTTGTCAAGAGGAAAAGTACTCTGTCGTGTGTTTGAACTTCGCGAAGAACTATTGTCATTTTTTAAAAAAGAAAATAAAAGGAAATTTTATGGACTTTTGGAATGTGAGTTTTGGACATTAAAATTGGAATATCTGATTGATATGTTCCAACACTTGAATAATCTGAACATGTCTATGCAAAGTGGAAATGAAAATCTTATCTCATCTACCGACAGAATCAGAGCATTCCAGAAAAAAATAGTCATTTGGAAAAGAAAAGCAAGTATAAGGCTGTTTGGAAATGTTTCTTTTACTGAGAAAAGGCTATTCAGACGATTTAATTCCTTTAATAGTGGATCACTTAGTGACTCTGGAAGGTAATCTGAATAATTCTTACTTTCCCTCAATAAGCACCGAGCAGTACGACTGGATTCGCAACTTTTTCATTGATATTTCTACCGAGGACGTTGGCTTTTTGTTAAAGAAGAGGAAGAGCTGGCCGTTATATCTACTGATCGAGGATTAAAGAGGTGCCCATCGATCAGTTTTGGATTTCAGTTAAAGAAAAATATCCTTCAATAGCTAACAAGGCATTAACGGTTTTAATGCAGTTTTCCACAATTTATCTTTGTGAACAAGGATTTTCTGTACTAACTAACATTAAATGTAAAAGTAGATCAAATATCAAATCTATTGATGAAGAGTTGAGAGGTTGTTTATCACATATAAGGCCTAACATTCACAAGATTGCCAATTCTCATCAAGCACAGGTTTCTCATTAAGATACTTAAATGCAAAATGTAATATCTAAAAAATAAATGGTTATTTTAGAATACATATCTATTATTTTCCTATTACTGCTACTAATACTACAAATTATAATAATAATCATAATTATTATTATTATTATTATTATTATTATTATTATTATTATTATTATTATTATTATTATTATTATTATACAGACTATGAACTCCAACTGCTATAGACCCGAGGGCACTAGCAGGAAAATCAGTCCCAAAGGAAATAAGTGAGGAAAAAGACAATTAAAAAAATAAAAATATGCAGCATATAAAAAATAACATTTTAAGATATGCTTGAACGCGATGCATAAAAAAAGTAAAATATCGTCTCAGGAAGAAGTATCGCCGTACCAGTAATCTAAAGTTTCTGAAACTTCACAATAAATTTCAAAAATTTCTTAAGTATTTGTCATATTGAAATCAAAGGTGCGCCCCAAAGTTTCTGTTAACTCATAGATGCACCCTGAGGTAAAAAGGTTGAGAAACACTGGTCTAGACTGTGGTTCGGTCTAGCTCGGGGTTCGAGGTCTCCGAACTCTTGAGCCATTATGAGATTTTATTTTAGAAATTAGAGGGCGAACATCACTCATGCTTCTATTTACAATGTGACATTCACTTAAATCTAGTATTTAATTGAAAATTGTTATTGATTTGATTCGAGAATTTATTCCGTCACATCAGAACGCATCTGGATGATCATAGCTCGAAAAGAATCGGTGATTGAGATTTGATGGTCATGTTACCTTTAGCAATATAGCTCTGCAGATATAGCATATATTTTTAATGAAGATGAAAAAATGCCAGAAAATAGAGGGATGAAGAACCAGAGCAACGAAGCAAAGTAGGAAAATAGGACAACGTTTGATATTCGTATAACCAACAAACGAAAAACCAGTTAAGTAAAATGGTAAGATGCACGTTGTACTTGTTGACTTCGGATCCCCCCCCCCCCCCAAATAGCCAGACTTATAAAACCCCCCAAGCAATTTTATTACAAAAAATGCTGGAATTCTGGTAATTATAAAGCTCTGACGGGCCGGTTTTTATAATTTCCTGTACCACGCGAACGAAAATACAAAATAGGGCAATTGAATCACACTGGAAAACCCTTAGCGGTTGAATACAAAAATTATATATATGCTTTATTTATTTCCTAATTGTTAAGTTTGAACAGTTTTCCACGTATTTTCTATTTTGTCGTCAACGACACCGGTAAATCCCGATGAATTCCTTTCGTTCTTTCTTGCCCTCATGAAACTTCAGTTTTTATAGGTCTAAGTTGCGGTCGGTAGGTACCCCGGCTCGCCTCATTAATTAACGAAAAGGACCCGGCTTCAGATCCTACTCAGTATGTAGTGATATGAACACGATCCAGTACAACTTATTTTGCCCTTACTTACCGAAGCGGTGATTTATGCAGTGGGTGGCACTTGGGATGAAGATAGAAAAATCTAGTCTCTATTGCTTCAAGTGTATTCATACCTTGGAGGGTCATTATTCCTCCAAGATTCATACCCTTCTGCTTATTTTGTATGATGCATAATTTTAAGTTTTCGGATTAATACGTACCAGAGATTGTATATTTATCCTTAATAAAAAAAAAAAAGTGTTCTTTCTTACAAAGAAGAGTTTGTAATAGTAAACTATAATTCTTTTAGTGTCAACTAAGCGCAATAGTTATTCAGTAGATGAACAAGACAAAGTATTTTATAAATAACTATACTATTGTTTTTTTTCCATTTGTCTACCCGCTGTGGTGTTTGCGTATGGTAATACTGCATCTGGTGGGCTTTTAGATAGTTACGTTATGTGTAAGGTTTAGCCTAGTAAAAAAAAGGATATATGGATGTACAGACGGCCAACGAAGAATTGGCGTAGTTTCTTAATTCATTGTTCGTTAAGGAAATATTGCCGTATGCAGGTGCCAGATTATTTAACGTAACAATAAAATAACATTTCCTTTTCAAAGGTGCTATACTTGAAATAAATTACATTAGAATTGAGTAGACTTATTCAACGTATTAAAGATAATTATTTTGCAAAGTAAGGAAAATATATAACGATGGGTCCACGATTTCTAATTTCATTCTCAACTCTAGCTTCGTGACAGCATACCAAGAAATTTGAAGTAGGGCTCTGCTGCCGCTCGAGTCTTTACTCAACGATTCGTACTGCACTGGGGTGTTGTCATTTCGTCTCATACAGCCGATAAATAATACATCAAGGCGTTAACATTCTTTGAAAACGATGTTTAATTAAACTAATTTTGTCCTTTGATCAATATAATTTAATTTGCATGACACATTTAGGGGTGAGGCCTAAAATTGGGAATTTTCTGATTTTACCCAACATTGAATTAGCCTAGGTCTATACTCTCTCGGATACGTAATATTAATGAATATTTAAATCGACAAAAACCAAAAAATATATATATATATATATATATTATATATATAATATATATATATATATATATATATATCTGCTTTATTTGACTATTCCCGTTATTCTTGTTTTTATTAGCCATGTTCGCCTTTCTTCTTATCCTTTCATAATTGCTTAACATAATTAACTCTGACCTAGCTATTCAAAGTCAAAAAGCAATCATAAAAAAATCAAACGAATATAATTCAGTCTTATTTTTTATCGAATTCCTTGCATATCATCCTGTTTCATTTGGACACGTTGGAGAGCTGTGGGAGTCAAAACTGACGAATACATTAAGAAAGGCTAACTTTAACTGTAAAGCTTTCTTAGGTTGATCTTTCTATAGCTATTCATTTCTTCTAAATAGAAATTAATCAAATTAATTTCACATGTATACCTAGACCTACTACCATAAGCATATTATAAGTAGCTGAAAGGATAAGAAATATGAAAGGTGACGTTCTCGTTAAGTCTATTTCATATGTTTTTTTTTTTTTCAGAAAAACCTACTGCTTTTAATAAACGGTTGCTCTTTGACGGCTACAGGGTGTAACACGAGTGTATGCACATATTTTGTGGGATGAAAGATAAAGTTTCTTTGAACGAGAAAAATATTTTATAAACATGCATTTTAAGGCGTCCGTTGTCGGTGCGGGCAATTTTAAAATAACCGTCATCATTAGTGATGCTTTCACGAGATGGAGTTCGTAGTGAGAAGTCGAATCTAGTCGCCCGAGGATGTAGAAGAGAGCGGAGGTGGCGTATAGGAGTGATGGAAGGATTAGGCCTATGTTAATAAAGTATCTCCAATAAAATGTATTCTTTAGGTTTTGAAGAAAAAAATGCATGCATCATTGAAACCGTTTCCCTCCCTATCCGTGGCATTCACTGGCCACCGATAAAAAACAAAACAAAAAGAGTAAGCCTAAACTGAATCTCTATCCATCAAAGATAAGTTTGCCTATTCATTAGACTTATTCATTAGACAACTATCAAAGATTTCAAGTGTAGATTTAAAAACCTCTTCCTCTCCATCTAAAGTATTCATCAGACACCGTCATAAGCGTAGAGCTAGTCATGATTCTTGGTTCAGTAATGTCGTGACGAGGCACTAGAATTCAAAATTCACAAATGAATGTTGCTCAGCAACATTTACACTACTGTATTGTCTTGCTCTGTTGTGGTGCTTCGAGGTTGTTCCACCTCTAGGCCCATGTTCTAAATTTTGCCGTTCTTTAAATAATTTGATTTTCTATGTATGATTCTCTCGGTTTATTAAGCTTTCTTGATATCTCTCCAACAGGAACTTGCACCGAATGCAGTGCAATAATTGTCTCTCGCTCATCTAGGGATGTTTTTCTTAGACCGATAAATGACACATTGACATTAGATTCCCGTACACATAACATCAAAAGCAATAGTGAGGTCGCCTGGTTCACACTGTTAGGATATGTTTTTTTTTTTTCTTTTTGGTTTTAAATTTGATAGCATTTTGTAAGATTCCAATGTTTTCTGTAAATTTAACAAATGGAAAAGTTCAACTACCTTCAACTTAATATTGAAATGATAATTTAAGGACTATGTTTATGCGATACTACTAGTGATAGGTGTCTCCTATCTATTTGGTAAATGTATATCTATGGTTGTGATATGACGTTTTTTTATCACTTCGTTTCGTTCGCGTCAATTTTGCTATATGGAAATAGGTTTTTCACATAATAACATAACATAATGTTCTAAACGATTATCAGTGACTGTTTTTAACGTCATTACATATGATTTCTTCCATCTTTTGAAAAGAAAAATAGATGAATAAGGCATGGATCGTGCGTCAGGCAGGTGAACGAAAAATTATGAAACTCTGCCAAGAGTTTTTGGCCGACAGTACATTTGCAACTGAAAAGCTTTTTAATAATTTACTGTATGCAAATTAAACCTTAATATTCGAAATAGGATATTGTTGTTATTGTTGAATGTGAGCTGAATGTAACTATCTAAAGCCCGGGACGCAGTGTTACCATACGCAAGCACCACAGGCGGGTGGACAGATGAAAAAAAAAAGCAGAGTATAATTAGACGTGTTTAAGTAAATAGGCGTTAGACTGCTTCTTGTGGTAGTCTTTCTTCGTCCTAAAAAGAAATGCAAATTACTTTAAGCCCTAAATTTCTAGTTCGTTGTTTTTAGACAATGAAAAATATTTGTAGTACGTATTATTTTGTGATGATAACCAAAGGTCCTTAAGGAAGATCCACCTATGCTTATTTGCTTGAAAACGGTGAACATTTGTCAATGATCAGCAAATCCTTTCAAACTGTAGTGATCTTAAGTTGTCGAAGCCGAGATTTGCAGTGAAGCGATGAGTTTGTTTTCCTATGTCCTGGGTATTAAATGAAGAAAAGATTATGGAACTTGCCAACGGGTATTGTTGTGGTGAGAAATGCTAATATTGTTCTTTCAACTGCTTCTTAACGACTTACACTTGATTCGTAGATCTCATTTCTGGTATCTGAAGAGCCTTTGGTTTTTGTGCTTTATAAACGGATTTCGGACAATTAACTGCTACATTATATGGAAGGTTAGGTGAACGTTTGCAGAACTTTGTTAGTTGTTTTAAGTTACTACATAAACCCCTTAGAAGGGTAGTGCTGTCAGTGCACCTCATAGGCGTTACTTGAGGTTCTTTGCAGCGTCCTTAATTTCGGTCCCTAGCTGTAACCTCCTTGTTGTACTTTCCACCCTCTCTCTCCTAACAATTGTTAACATCAGTTTTAAATCTGAATTACCTCGTAGGTCCCAGCACTTGGCCTTTGGCTTAAATGTCATATTCCAGGTACAATAACACCATAAAAAGCCTTCATAGCCTCTCTCAAATTGTATGCCTTTGGCCTGTTGTTTGTAACTGCTAACTCCCGTCTGAAGAAGAAATTGGCGAGACAGGAAATATTTCAGAATCTCTCCCTGGGCCTCAGAGTGCTAAGGTCAAAAGTCAAAGTTTTTCATTACCTTCAATTTGTATACATAAGATGTCATATTTTGCTTTTGTCATTTTCAGGTTAAAGATTTAACAATCCCTGTCGCCTTCATCCATTACCGATTGTTATATTGAAGATTGGAATGATCCGAACACTAGAACTAACATCCTGTCAAAAATGTACTATTTTTTTATCTTCTTATTTCTTTCTTTCTCTTAAGCCTCATGTCTATATTGTCATTTACTTGGCATTTTATTATTTTACAAAATTTGCTATTTCATTGCGCTCTGAGTTTTATCAGTTAGGCATGTGTGGTCTACTCCGTTTGCCGGATGACTCGTTAATGACATTTAAGGGAACTCTCTCTCTCTCTCTCTCTCTCTCTCTCTCTCTCTCTCATCTTTATGGCCCAAGAACTAAAGAAAAACTAGATTCTAGTTTCCAATGTTTATCATCGTTGCGGTTTCAGACCAGGTTTGTGGGGATGAAGTTGTTAGACTCAAGCCCTTTAATGTTAGCGTTCCATTTCTTAGCGTTTATTTCATGTGGTATGATACTGGTCGCTCAGTTCCCTTTCCAACCCCGGCCGTGATCCACCGCACTCGACTAACGGCGATATAGATACCTCGTTTTCTGCTTAGACCAACAGATACAAGGGTTTTATCCTTGTCTACACTCCAGATAAGTATATATTAAATCATTTGAGTTAGCTGGTCACCACAAGGAATGGCGATTTATTTTATTTACATCGTGAGTGGAGCGGAGCAGAATCAAGTGAATGACAGATAATGCACAAGTACAGGAGACCTCAAAATGGTAAAGTAGCATAGTGAACCGCCTCTGTCATTAGAATGCATTAACAGATTTTATTTTACGTATTCATTCATATAATGATGAACACGTGAATAACTGGTGTTCCATGAAAATAGGTGAAGGAAATTTATCTATTAGCAGTAATGGTGATAAAAGTACTTGTTGGAAAATGCAAGAAAGAACTGATATAGTGATAGCGGTTCAAAGACAATTGCGTCCCGAACTATTGCGTACCTGTATCTTTGCATTATTTAAAGTATACTTTTATCCATACTGAATATATATATATATATATATATATATATATATATATATATATATGTGTATATATATATATATATATATATATATATATGTATATATATATATATAGTACACTTTTGTTATGCAGTGCGTGTTTACCTTCAACAATTTGAAATCTTAACTTTATATCTGCTAAAAGTAATTCTATTTATACATTTACCCATGCTGGATACCAAAGGACATAAATATATAGTCATTAACATTCTATATTCTATTATCTTATATGCATGTTTTGTACATTTTAAAAATTTATATTTCATTTTATATTTTTTTTAAACAAACATATAGTTATGTTTCTTCTAAAAATCTAAAGAGATTAAGATATACTTTTAATGATTTGAAATGATCACTTTTAAATCTATATCTAAAAGGCATGCATATTATAAGCTACCCCTCATAAGAATGACAATTTGTTTTCTGGACTATATTGATGAATCAATGACTTGAGGCGTCTGTTGAACTTTTCATTTTCATTTCTCGGCTGAACGGGATCTCCTTCTTGATAGTCTGTTTTCTTTTACTTTGCCGGAGCTTCTTCTTCTTCTTCTTTCTTTAAAGCATGAATTAATTTCTTTCTAGATGGAAGGGTGATGATGAAATGTTATAGTATTTTGAATTGAATTGTCCTTCTAAACTGTTATTGGACCTTGGCAAGTCATCAACTGTTCGGTCATGAACATTCCCTGATGCAATGGAGGAGGTGGTTGAATCCTAAGCCCACACCGACCCCTTGCTTGCTTGCCCTGTGTAAGTACGTAACTTCAAAATAGGCGATAAATTCTGGCGTTAGGCACACCATCGTCACTTCATTCTAAGAAGCCCTCTATCACATCTGCTACTGGCAAACTTACATGATACCGCTGTCATAACCCAAGGTCACATATCTTCTTTAAAAATGATTTTGACAAATGGAGAAGACAGGAGATAATTGTTGTATTAGGAAATATTTCTGCAATAGTCTCTCTTGACCCTAGTTCCAAATCCGTTGATAATGATGTGGGATTGAGTTGAGAGCAAAAACGCGGCAAATAGCACTGAATGAAGCCTCTTGGACATGAATGCAGTCAAGTTGACAGTATATCTGTGGCATAATTATCTTAAAAGTTCCATCTGCTACCCAGTTATGAAACTGCGTCAAGTCACTCAAACCTTCTTCAGTCGCGAAGATGAGAGTTCTATTTTCGTCATTTGCGCCAGTATCTACAGCAAGAAAATATTTGTCCACTGGGGAGAAGACGATACTTCTCTGGATTTCAAAATGACATCTTTGGTTTGGTATAGCTGGAGCATTTTGAGTCAACCGTCTCCAGCGATGAACATTCCTACAATTTGTTGAAACGGAAGGCATTTCTGCCATGGAAAATGCCTCTTGTGAGGGTATCACAACTTCATTCGCATTTAAAACTGACTCTTTTGCTTTGATTGATTCGTCACTTCATGGTTCTCAGTATGTACTCTCGCTCTACACGGCCGTATCACGCTTCTTAGTAGGTTTTCCTTCCGACGGTATTCTTCGTTTGGTAGGTTTAGTTTAGTAATCATGACGATGATTTTCATGAACAAGAATATCTCCAGCTGAGTTGGATTTCAAGAACTGTGTCTGTGGCATGGCTTCAGTTTTAGAAAAAAGAAAAGAAAAAACAAAGTGGATCATCAGCAAAAAAATCAATTAATAAAAACATTATAATATAATGCATTAAAGAAAACAAATTAAACGGAGTCAACAGTAAACCAACACGAAGACGTAAGAAATTAATAAGAAGAATAATACAATATAATACACCAATGAAACGACAACGAGAAATTTAGCTTGGTGAAATAAATCCAGTGTTTGAATAATTCTAAGTCCAAAGGAAAACTAAGGTTGGAGTGACGTGAAAACTGCGATCACTCACATTCTCCAGAGAAATCGGGACTTGTTTATAATTATTGCCTTCAATTTCATATCTATCTCGTAACAATCATCATTTATAATTAGTAGTTCTGTAACATGCAGTTTTGTAGTTAACTGGTTTTATACTTAAAAAAAAAAAATTGTGATTTAAACTCTTCAGGTATGCAAATGTCCAATCAGTGGCGAATCTAGAAATCTTTCATGGGAGCCACTTAGGATTATCATATACTAATATCTATTATCTATCTATCTATATATATATATATATAATATATATATATATATATATATATATAAAACACGTATACATACATGAAGTACATATTGATGTAGGCAAAGCTTGGCAGGTATACTATATTCCTCGCTTGAACTTCTCGACATTATCAACCATTGGGAGGAAACTACTTCACAGCTGCCTGCATAATTGTGGTTCTCTTTATTTATTTATTATTTTATTTTATAAAATGTAAGTGTTTTAAAAAAAAAGAATGTGCTTGGTTTTTACAAAGATTGAATAGATAACTAACTGTGATTGAGCAACAGAAATGGATGAGACAGAGCAAGTAAACAGATCTAGGCGATGGAATATAACATTGCTAATTATTAGAAATAAATATGACAATGCAGACTGATAATACTGATGTTCCTTGATAACGGTAAGTTAAATTTATTTTAACTCTTAAATGATGCTTTTATGTTTTTAGATCTATGCGGCGCTGAAGGCTTCGAAAATGCGGCAGCAGCTTTTCATCATCTGTGGCAACGTCGTTCCTGCAAGCAAGAGTCAACCATTCTGATTTAGGAGGCAGATCAGCATTTCACTCTGCTAAGTGGCTTTTCTGAAGGGGTAAATAAAGAGAGTGATAACCCTGGAGGTCAGTTAGGATCCATCGATTTAAGGAAGTTAACTTGATGAAATGTATCAAAAACCGAAGACTTGGGGTCCACTGGTGGTATTAACAATGAAATAGACAACGATGTGGATCAAGTTCTTCGAGTGAAGAAGGACCTGGAGATAATATTGCTCAGAGTATCATAACAATGTGAAATTAGACTGTATAGAGATAAAGAACCCCGACGTCATCGGCAGGAAACAGGATACAAACATTGAAGAAGACGAGCGTAATGGATGTCAAATGAAAAATTAAAGGACAGATGCTTGAATTTAGACTGCATAGAATTAGTAATAACATGAAATGATAAATATCCATTGTGGCTGACATCTCCAACGTTTTACAAAATATGGAAAAACGCATTTAAGGTTTGACTGATGTGAAACTCCTGTCATGGTCTAGAGGTCTCACGAGAGACCGACAATGATTATCATTGTTCTTGTAGCATAATCTCCGGAAGATGCATGAAAGTCCACCCTATTTAGTCTTTTAGAAGTTTAGTTATCTGCGTGGCAGTTCACATTGTTAATTAAGTGTATTTATTTATTTAAACAACTTTGCGACATTACAGGGCTGGCATATATATCATATCATCATTCTAAGCTAATCCACAAGCGTCTGTATTTGCATGATATATGCTCA
>NC_061107.1:49701367-49732178 GCF_015104395.2 Macrobrachium nipponense | reverse complement strand
TGAGCATATATAAACAAGTCCCTATTTCTCTAGGAAGAATGTGAGTGATCGCAATTTTCACGTCACTCCAACCTCAGTTTTCCTGTGGACTTAGAATTATTCAAACACTGTGGATTTATTTCACCAAGCTAAATTTCTCGTTGTCGTTTCATTGGTGTATTATATTGTGTTATTCTTATTGATTTCTTACGCCTTCGTGTTGTTTTACTGGTGACTCCGTTTAATTTGTTTTCTTTAATGCATTATATTATATTTTTATTAATTGATTTTTTTGCTGATGAACCACTTTGTTTTTTCTTTTCTTTTTTCAAAAACTGAAGCCATGCCACAGACACAGTTCTTGAAATCCAACTCAGATGGAGATATTCTTGTTGATGAAAATCATCGTCATGATCACTAAACTAAACCTACCAAACGAGGAATACCGTCGGAAGGAAAACCTACTAAGAAGCGTGATACGGCCGTGTAGAGCGAGAGTACATACTGAGAACCATGAAGTGACGAATCAGTCAAAGCAAAAGAGTCAGTTTTAAATGTGAAAGAAGCTGTGATACCCTCACAAGAGGCAACCAGAAATCTTATTGGTACAAACTCTGTCAAACCATGACGACGCATTTTCCATGGCAGAAATGCCTTCTGTTTCAACAATTTGTAGGAATGTTCGTCGCTGGAGACGGTTGACTCAAAATGCTCCAGCTATACCAAACCAAAGATGTCATTTTGAAATCCCAGAGAAGTATCGTCTTCTCCCGAGTGGACAAATATTTCTTGCTGTAGATACTGGCGCAAATGACGAAAATAGAACTCTCATCTTCGCGACTGAAGAAGGTTTGAGTGACTTGACGCAGTTTCCTAACTGGGTAGCAGATGGAACTTTTAAGATAATTATGCCCACAGATATACTGTCAACTTGACTGCATTCATGTTCAAGAGGCTTCATTCAGTGCTATTTGCCGCGTTTTTGTTCTCAACTCAATCCCACATCATTATCAACGGATATGGAACCAGGGTCAAGAGAGACTATTGCAGAAATATTTCCTAATACAACAATTATCTCCTGTCTTCTCCATTTGTCAAAATCATTTTTAAATAAATGTGACCTTGGGTTATGTCAGCGGTATCATGTATGTTTGCCAGTAGCAGATGTGATAGTGGGCTTCTTAGAATGAAGAGACGATGGTGTGCCTAACGCCAGAATGTATCGCCTATTTTGAAGTTACGTACTTACACAGGGCAAGCAAGCAAGGGGTCGGTGTGGGCTTAGGATTCAACCACGTCCTCCATTGCATAAGGGAATGTTCATGACCGAACAGTTGAGGACTTGCCAAGGTCCAATAACAGTTTAGAAGGACAATTCAATTCAAAATACTATAACATTTCATCATCACCCTTCCATCTAGAAATTAATTCATGCTTTAAAGAAAGAAAGAAGAAGAAGAAGCTCCGGCAAAGTAAAAGAAAACTGACTATCAAGAAGGAGATCCCGTTCAGCCGAGAAATGAAAATGAAAAGTTCAACAGACGCCTCAAGTCATTGTTTCATCAAATAGTCCAAAAAATAAATTGTCATTCTTGTGAGGGGTAGCTTATAATATGTACGCCTTTTAGATATAGATTTAAAAGTTGATCATTTCAAATCATTAAACTATATATTATCTCTTTAGATTTTTAGAAGAAACATAACTATATGTTTGTTTTAAAAAGTATAAAACGAAATATAAGTTTTTAAAATGTACAAAACATGCATATAAGATAATAGAATATTAGAATGTTAATGACTATACATTTATGTCCTTTGGTATCCAGCATGGATAATGTATAAATAGAATTACTTTTAGCAGATATAAAGTTAAGATTTCCAATTGTTGAAGGTATGAAACATACGCACTGCAAAAACAAAAGTGTAAAATATATATATATATATATATATATATATATATATATATATATATATAATATATATATATATATATATTATATTCAGTATGGATAAAAGTATACTTTTAAAAATAATGCAAAGATACAGGTACGCAATAGTTCGGGACGCAATTGTCTTTGACCGCTATCACTATGTCAGTTCTTTCTTGCATTTTCCAACAAGCACTTTTATCACCATTACTGCTAATAGATAAATTTCCGTCACCTATTTTCATGGAACACCAGTTATTCAGTGTTCATCATTATTATGAATAAGCCAATACGTAAATAAAATCTGTTAATGCATTTTAATGACAGAGGCGGTTCACTATGCTACTTTACCATTTTGAGGTCTCCTGTACTTGTGTATTATCTGTCACTCACTTGATTCTGCTCCGCTCCACTCACGATGTAAATAAAATAAATCACCATTCCTTGTGGTGACCAGCTAACTCAAATGATTTAATATATACTTATCTGGAGTGCAGACAAGGATAAAACCCTTGTATGTATTGGTCTAAGCAGAAAACGAGGTATCTATATCGCCGTTAGTCGAGTGCGGTGGATCACGGCCGGGGTTGGAAAGGGAACTGAGCGACCAATCTCATACCACATGAAATAAACGCCAAGAAATGGAACGCTAACACTAAAGGGCTTGAGTCTAACAACTTCGTCCCCACAAACTTGGTCTGAAACCGCAACGATGATAAACATTGGAAACTAGCATCTAGTTTTTCTTTAGTTCTGGGGCCATAAAGATGAGAGAGAGTTCCCTTAAGTTAATTTAACGAGTCATCCGGCAAACGGAGTAGACCACACATACCTAACTGATAAAACTCAGAGCGCAATGAAAAAGCAAGTTTTGTAAAATAATAAAATGGCAAAAAATTGACAATATAGACATGAGGCTTAAGAGAAAGAAAGAAATAAGAAGACAAAAAAAAAAAATGCTACATTTTTGACAGCTTGTTAGTTCTAGTGTTTGGATCATTCCAATCTTCAATATAACAATCGGTAAAGGATGAAGGTGACAGGGATTGTTAAATCTTCAACCTGAAAATGACAAAAGCAAAATATGACATCTTACGTATACAAATTGAAGGTAATGACAAAACTTTGACTTTTGACCTCTGACCTCTTCGCAGTATCATGACAAAGCTTCGCCCAACGTAGACTCATCTTTCTGAGGCCCTGAGAGGGATTCTGAAATATTTCCTGTCTCGCCAATTTCTTCTTCAGACGGGAGTTAGCAGTTACAGACAACAGGCCAAAGGTATACAATTTTAGAGAGGCTATGAAGGCTTTTTATGGAGTTATTGTACCTGGAATATGACATTTAAGCCAAAGGCCAAGTGCTAGGACCTACGAGGTCATTCAGATTTAAAACTGGTGTTAACAATTGTTAGGAAAGAGAGCGTGGAAAGTACAACAAGGAGGTTACAGCTAGGGACCGAAATTATGGACGCTGCAAAGAACCTCAAGTAACGCCTAAGAGGTGCACTGACAGCACTACCCTTCTAAGGGGTTTATATAGTAACTTAAAACAACTAACAAAGTTCTGCAAACGTTCACCTAACCTTCCATATAATGTAGCAGTTAATTGTCCGAAATCCGTTTATAAAGCACAAAAACCAAAGGCTCTTCAGATACCAGAAATGAGATCTACGATCAAGTGTAAGTCGTTAAGAAGCGATCGAAAGAAACAATATTAGCATTCTCACCACAACAATACCCGTTGGCAAGTTCCATAATCTTTTCTTCATTTAATACCCAGGACATAGGAAAACAAACTCATCGCTTCACTGCAAATCTCGGCTTCGACAACTTAAGATCACTACAGTTTGAAAGGATTTGCTGATCATTGACAAATGTTCACCGTTTTCAAGCAAATAAGCATAGGTGGATCTTCCTTAAGGACCTTTGGTTATCATCACAAAATAATACGTACTACAAATATTTTTCATTGTCTAAAAACAACGAACTAGAAATTTAGGGCTTAAAGTAATTTGCATTTCTTTTTAGGATGAAGAAAGACTACCACAAGAAGCAGTCTAACGCCTATTTACACACATCTAATTATACTCAGTTTTTTTTTTCATCTGTCCACCCGCCTGTGGTGCTTGCGTATGGTAACACTGCGTCCCGGGCTTTAGATAGTTACATTCAGCTCATGATTCAACAATAACAACAATATCCTATTTCGAATATTAAGGTTTAATTCGCATGCAGTAAATTATTAAAAAGCTTTTCAGTTGCAAATGTACACCCATATATCCTTTTTTTTTTTACCTAAACCTTACACATAACGTAACTATCTAAAGCCCAGGATGCAGTATTACCATACGCAAACACCACAGGCGGGTAGACAGATGGAAAAAAACATAGTATAGTTATTTATAAAATACTTTGTCTTGTTCATCTACTGAATAACTATTGCGCTTAGTTGACACTAAAAGAATTATAGTTTACTATTACAAACTCTTCTTTGTAAGAAAGAACACTTTTTTTTTTTTTTTTTTTTTTTTTATTAAGGATAGATATACAATCTCTGGTACGTATTAATCCGAAAACTTAAAATTATGCATCATACAAAATAAGCAGAAGGGTATAAATACACTTGAAGCAATAGAGACTAGATTTTTCTATCTTCATCCCAAGTGCCACCCACTGCATAAATCACCGCTTCAGTAAGTAAGGGCAAAATAAGTTGTACTGGATCGTGTTCATATCACTACATACTGAGTAGGATCTGAAGCCGGGTCCTTTACGTTAATTAATGAGGCGAGCGGGGTACCTACCGACCGCAACTTAGACCTATAAAAACTGAAGTTTCATGGAGGGCAAGAAAGAAAGGAATTTCATCGGGATTTACCGGATGTCGTTGACGACAAAATAGAAAATACGTGGAAAACTGTTCAAACTTAACAATTAGGAAATAAATAAAGCCATATATATAATTTTTGTATTCAAACCGCTAAGGGTTTTCCAGTGTGATTCAATTGCCCTATTTTGTATTTTCGTTCGCGTGGTACAGAAAATTATAAAAACCGGTCCGTCAGAGCTTTTATAATTACCAGCATTCCATTTTTTGTAATAAAATTGCTTGGGGGGTTTTTAAAAGTCTGGCTTTTTTGGGGGTGGGGGGGATCCGAAGTCAACAAGTACAACGTGCATCTTACCATTTTACTTAACTGGTTTTTCGTTTGTTGGTTATACGAATATCAAACGTTGTCCTATTTTCCTACTTTGCTTCGTTGCTCTGGTTCTTCATCCCTCTATTTTCTGGCATTTTTTCATCTTCATTAAAAATATATGCTATATCTGCAGAGCTATATTGCTAAAGGTAACATGACCATCAAATCTCAATCACCGATTCTTTTCGAGCTATGATCATCCAGATGCGTTCTGATGTGACGGAATAAATTCTCGAATCAAATCAATAACAATTTTCAATTAAATACTAGATTTAAGTGAATGTCACCATTGTAAATAGAAGCATGAGTGATGTTCGCCCTCTAATTTCTAAAATAAAATCTCATAATGGCTCAAGAGTTCGGAGACCTCGAACCCCGAGCTAGACCGAACCACAGTCTAGAGTCTAGACCAGTGTTTCTCAACCATTTTACCTCAGGGCGCATCTATGAGTTAACAGAAACTTTGGGGCGCACCTTTGATTTCAATAAGGACAAAATACTTATGAAATTTGAATTTATTGTGAAGTTTCAGAAACTTTCGATTGCTGGTACGGCGATACTTTCTTCCTGAGACGATATTTTACTTTTTTTATGCATCGCGTTCAAGCATATCTTAAAATGTTATTTTTTATATGCTGCATATTTTTATTTTTTTTAATTGTTTTCTTTTTTCCTCACTTATTTCCTTTGGGACTGATTTTCCTGCTAGTGCCCTCGGGTCTATAGCAGCTTGGAGTTCATAGTCTGTATAATAATAATAATAATAATAATAATAATACTAATAATAATAATAATAATAATAATAATAATAATAATAATAATAATAATAATAATGATAATAATAATAATAATTATTATTATTATTATAATTTGTAGTATTAGTAGCAGTAATAGGAAAATAATAGATATGTATTCTAAAATAACCATTTATTTTTAGATATTACATTTTGCATTTAAGTATCTTAATGAGAAACCTGTGCTTGATGAGAATTGGCATCTTGTGAATGTTAGGCCTTATATGTGATAAACAACCTCTCAACTCTTCATCAATAGATTTGATATTTGATCTACTTTTACATTTAATGTTAGTTAGTACAGAAAATCCTTGTTCACAAAGATAATATGTGGAAAACTGCAATAAAACCGTTAATGCCTTGTTAGCTATTGAAGGATATTTTTCTTTAACTGAAATCCAAAACTGATCGATGGGCACCTCTTTAATCCTCGATCAGTAGATATAAAGGCCAGCTCTTCCTCTTCTTTAACAAAAAGCCAACGTCCTCGGTAGAAATATCAATGAAAAAGTTGCGAATCCAGTCGTACTGCTCGGTGCTTATTGAGGGAAAGTAAGAATTATTCAGATTACCTTCCAGAGTCACTAAGTGATCCACTATTAAAGGAATTAAATCGTCTGAATAGCCTTTTCTCAGCAAAGGAAACATTTCCAAACAGCCTTATACTTGCTTTTCTTTTCCAAATGACTATTTTTTCTGGAATGCTTTGATTCTGTCGGTAGATGAGATGAGATTTTCATTTCCACTTTGCATAGACATGTTCAGATTATTCAAGTGTTGGAACATATCAATCAGATATTCCAATTTAATGTCCAAAACTCACATTCCAAAAGTCCATAAAATTTCCTTTTATTTTCTTTTTTAAAAAAATGACAATAGTTCTTTCGCGAAGTTTCAAACACGACAGAGTACTTTTCCTCTTGACAACCATCTCAATTCCTGTGTGCAATAGCAAGAGAGTGTGTGTGAATCCAGTTTTCACAAAGTAGTTCAAATATACAAGCCTTTACTGGTCTAGTCTTGATGAAATTTACCATTTCGACAACTTGATCAAAAATTCTTTAATTTAATAACACCCAGTGTTTTTGCCATAAGTACCTCTCTATGCACGAAACAGTGAGTTGTTATTATCTTGGGATTCTTTTGCTTTACAAGTGATGCAGGACCTTTAATGGAACCCACCATTGATGGAGCTCCATTAGTACAAATTCCAACACACGACTGCCAGGATAAATTCCATTTCTCAAAGAACCAAAGTCTAAAGAAGGTCCCTGTCCGGATCCCTCCCAAACTCTCATTACTTGTTGCCACTAACTGACCGTTTATGTTGTATTAATCTCTGGGGATTAATACAGCATAAAGCTCAGCTATTTTTAACCATATAAATAACCACAACCACAGAATAAACTGAATTTGTCACGTATAATTTATAGCAGTAAATGTCGGTACAAAAACCAAATGGTGGAGTCAGCCTTGATTAAACAAAGAAAGGTAATGAACATTGCGAAGGGTGCCTGGGATCAGATATCATAGATAAAATCTTCCTTCAACCACGCTTAAGAAGATTAAAGAGCTAGTGAAACAGCTTACCTATGGATGGTGCTCTTGGTATAAATACTGCCTTATCTATACCTTTTCGTATTCATTACCTACCTGAAGAGGGGGACAGCAGTCACTGAAATATAGTACTTACTTTCTACATTTTGATGTTTTTTATGGGCTCTTTTATTTATTGTTCAGGATTTTAAGCTAGACCCAAGGAAATTGAAGACCTCTTTATAACAAGACTCATTCTTCCTCGCCTATATGCAAGTTGCCCCTGTGAACTGAAACCCTCCATTCTCTGAAAAAACAATCTTTGCTCCCATTGGCTGCTCTGGGAAACCTTGATTAGAGTGGAGCCTACCCAGGTGAAATTTTGAAAAGAGCGGGACCGCAGCACCTCTCTCTCAAAAACTCTCGGAACTGCTCAGAAGCAGGACTTCCTCAGACTTTCGCAAGCCCTGCAGACTCCACTTCACCCCTTCTGCTCCCCTGCCTCCTCTGCAGGATACCACAAGTGTTCTTATACCTCCATAGTGCACAGAAATATCAGCAGATAAGAAGACTACCAAACCCAGGATTTCCAGGTACTGTGAGGTGTAAATTTAGTGCAGTCAGGGAATCGTTTTGCCTCTTGTCTGTATTTCCTTTTCATTTTTCCAAGGCGACTTTCCCCCCTTCTTAATTCAGCTTCTCACTCCCCCAATTTTGGTTCAGTGCTGTGATTAATTCCCTTGTGATGCCAGTAAACATCCCCTAGTTAATTAAAGCAACGTAATAGTTTCTTTCTGCATATATATATATATATATTATATATATATATATATATATATATGAATAATATGTATATTATATATGTATATATATATATATATATATATATATATATATATATATCGATATACATAATAAGATATAATAGATAAATATATATATATATACACACACACACACACACACACACACATATATATATATATATATATATATATATATATCGAACTAGATATATAGATATATATATATATATATATATATATATATATATATATATCTATATATATAGTATAGATATATCTATATATTATATATATATATATATATATATATATATATATATATATATATATATATATATATATATATATATTTACAACACCAGCGAAAAGTTAACTGTCACCGGAAAACAATGTGAAAACCATGACTATTTGTTAAATATGACCGAGATTCAAAACAGTGTCTCTACCAACTAAGAAGCTGCGCTTACACAGGAAGCAGCGGTTATAGTCTACAAACTTTCTTTCTCTCTCTCTCTCTCTCTCTCTCTCTCTCTCTCTCTCTCTCTCTCTCCTCTCTCAAAGTCACGCAAAGGCAACTCACTCAAGCCGAGCCAAAGAAGCTAGGAAAGAAGGCCCAGGGAATTCCCGACGTGCTTTCCTAGAATGTGGTCGTCGGGTTTGGGTTTCGGACCAAGAGTTTGAACCGAGAGTTCGTGACAAAAAAAATCCTCGAGACTGGGATCAGGATACTCCCATAGATTAGTGGATTTACATAATCACCGTGTAACTCTACACGTTCTACATTCGTTACACTGAGTTCAACAAAATTATTATCATTACGTGTTATTTAGAGGATAAACACATATTCAATGGAACAAGCCTCTACGGGCCGTTGACTTAAAAAGTCAAGCTTCCAACGAATATAGTGTTCATTTGAAGGAAGTAGTTATAGAAGATGATAGGTTTTAATACAAAGAAGAGATGTTATTAGAAAATACAAAAAGGCAAATGAAAAAATTATGGATATAAAAGACAGAAAAATAAATAATTAAACTACAAGGTGAATCGCTTTAGCATAGTAATGCATTGCATCGTTGCTTGCAATTTTGAGGTACTGTAATAGTATTATTAATAAAATAATGTCTGGCATACGCAAGTGAAGTCCGCTTAGATGAGAAAATAGTACGTTGGTCTAATAAACGCAAAGAATAAGTATGGAGTTCAAGTAATATGACAAGCGACATTGCAAATGTTTAAGGACCGGATCTTCTAACTTCTTTGAGCACAATTCATTTAAAATGCAGGCATTAGTTGGCCACTCCAGTTACCATGACAAACAACACTAAATAAAATCCAGTTTTGGAAACTATATCGGACTATAATCTTTATTAATGTGTTTTTTCCTCGTTCACGAGGCCGCCTTTCTCAGTATTTCATTTCATTTTGACGTCATAGTACTGTCTTTTCCTGTTTATAGCCCTTTGTCACTTCTGTTCAAGAGGAAAATTCGGTTAACTATTAAAGGAAGCAACCAGCTAGGAAAATAGTTATTTATTCCTGCATAAATTGGAAAAAGGCCTGTCACGGAATAATTTTACGTTAACCCCCATTCAGATCTCACAGACAGTATTTTTTTTTTTTAGCATCAAAAGATTTTAATGGAAAACGAAATCTTTTTTCCCATTGCCGAGTTACTTCAGCAATGATCTGGGAAACTTCGCCCCAGAAGCTTGATAATCGGCAGTTTTGATCTATTTGTGTTCATCAATACATAATCAGGTTTTAGATCACAACTTACTTTCAATTAAGCTCAAGTTCCACTTAGGGTACTATACATTTCAAAACTTGAATTCCCAGATGCCCCAAGGTAGCGGATAGCTTGGTTAAATCTGACGTTAGGCCTCAGATCTCACTACAAATACAAATGACAAAATATAAATCCTCATATTATAAAACACGGTAGCTAACTACAGCTTAAGTCGAGGGAATTCGAACATTATTTTGGACTCGAACACCATTACACCTACACTATCAGTAGATCTGGCCTCTTATATATCTTATTGAATTTAGATTACTAACAACGTACTGTACATAGTTTTCAAGCCCAGAGGCATTATATTGAGTACATAACTATTAGTCTTGACGTACAATGATAAGTTCGACGTTGAATAAAAGATAGTCCTACTGGCGGTGTGGATACTCTAGGATAAGATGAAATTACGAAGGAAAATTGAATTTCATTTGGTGAAACGAAAAGCCCAAAAATATGCAAAAAGAACGTAAAAATATCATGACGTAAAAATATCAATTTTTCTAACTTGCGGATCTGTCAATTCTCTCTACTCTTTGAGAACAGAGGCGAGAATATATTATAAAAAACTTAAATACTAACAACATTGGCAAAAGTACTCCTGTGCAGGGCACCTTGGATAGTTGGGGAAACAGTGAGAGAGAGAGAGAGAGAGAGAGAGAGAGAGAGAGTTACAAGGATTAGGATGTCTCAAAAGCACAATTTTTAGTCCATCCGAGGAGACACCATGTGCTCACTTATCTCTAGGAGCAGGTTTTACCATTCATTCACAGTGTCTGAATGATTTTGTATAGCTTTCTTTTAAACTCTTCCACACTGCTGTTGTTAACAACTTCTGTTGACAATTTATGTATTCCATGAGATGTGTAGTACCTCTTCAGTTCTAGTTGTGGAGAGGCCACTGTTACATACAGAAACTGAGAGAGAGAGAGAGAGAGAGAGAGAGAGAGAGAGAGAGAGAGAGAGAGAGAGACCGTTGTTAGATACAGTAACTGAAACTACATTTAAAGCAAAAATATATACATTTAAAATCTTACAAAACAAATAGGACAAAGGCCTTCTACATGACAGGGGAAATGATTTCGTTTCGTAACCAGTTCAACGAAAAAGTAAGGGAAGGATGACAGAAGGAGTTTGATTGTTTGTCTGTATGGTGTTTTTACATTGCATGAAACCAGTGGTTATTCAGCAATGGGACCAACGGCTTTGCGTGACCTCCGAACCACGTCGAGAGTGAACTTTTATCACCAGAAATACACATCTCTGACCCCTCTATAGAATGCCCAAGAATTGAACTCACGGCCACCGATCACGCCACTGAGGCACTCAGAAGGAGTTTGAGGAAGGTTAAGAGTTGAAGACGAAAAGTTATCAAGTTCCCAGTAGCCCTCTCTTGGTTCTGAAGAATTACTTAATAACGTTTTATTATCTGCTTAAATTAAAGATGAGGAACGTAGACATTTCCAAAATGTTCTTATGCTCTACACGTCATTGAGACAGTAGTGAATCTTTTGACAAGGAAAAGGAAAATAAATAAGGGCATCAGGATATTTTCTATGAAAACGAGGGAAGCTAATAAATGAAAGCGCTGCCTACTCCAGTTTCAAGGCTCAGGAGTTATTATCCCTTTTGGGTTCCGAAAGGTTAAATCAGGGTCACTTAGTTCCTCAAGTAAACCCGGGAAGAGACCATTCCATAAAACAACGGCTCCCGGGTCCTCTTGGATGCACCAGAAGTAGGCCCTTATGTAGAAATCCTACTTATCCTTCTCACGGGCTGACCAGAAGAAAGAGACCTCTCTGAGACAAGGCCGTCTTAATAACAAGGGCCAATAACAGTATTTTTCGTTTTTAGATATTTCTTTATCGCATTGTATCATTTATTTTCATCAGTGAACTTGGACTAGGTAGTTTGGACAGTAGTTAATAACATCACTGTTAGTGGTTTTTTTAGAAGGCGTCGTTTCTACTTGGCGCCTTGGCGGTGGTCTGTTTATCTTCTTCCAGGAGTCTCTCTCAGTCGAGGCAATAAATCTTTTCGTTTTTATTATAGCAAAGATGATAGAATAAGATAGAAATATCACGATACTGCATATATATATCTTATATCATATCTACAATTATATATATATATATATATATATATAATATATAGTTTACTATTACAAAACTTGTTATATATCAACAAAAGAAAACATGTACCAAAAAAAGATTAGGCAATGTATAACTGGGTGGACGACAGTTGAGCGTTTAACAAGAAAACAGTCCTCTATAATAATAGCCTCCAGGAGAGTTGGGCGGTGATGGTTGGAGACCCGGCCCACCATTATTAAATCTTCATCTTTGATGTTGCTACTTGCTTTTAAATTGTAAAGCATGATGCCTGATGTTAGAGGCCTCTGGATTAGATCATATGCATCCTGTGCAGTAGCTTAAACTTCTATGAGAGTCTGTCGGTACCCTGAACAACCTCCAAGTACATCACACATAAGTTCGTAATTACATCCAGGATAAGTGAAAGGCCATGTGTAAAACACAACAAACACATATATGTGTGTGTGTGTGTGTGTGAGTGTGTGATGTACGAAGTTCCGAGGTTACGACGCTTTTCAAATATATTCATAAATTATTTCCTGGTTTACGACACCTGTTCCAGAGTTACGAAACCAATCCGATGGAGTAAATATGACTCCAAAAAAGCAAAATAATCAGTATTTGAAGTTTTTTTTTAATGAAAAACGTAATGAAAATGCAGTTTACATAGTTTTTAATACACCCAAAGAATCAAAAGCAAGGTTTTCTTAGGATTTTTGACGTTTTCGAACGATGTACCGCTTTATGACGAATTTTGGCTTACGACGCATCTCAAGAATGGAACCCTCATTGTAAACTGGAGACTGCATATATACACACACACACATATGTATATATATATATAGATATATATATATATATATATAATTATATATATATATATATATGTGATATATATATATATATGTAAGGCCAGGGTTTTGGTTAATAATATTTGTCCATGTGTTCTCTGTGACCTATGGAATGTGGAGAACAGTGCAGAGGTGGCGACCTGAGAGTAGCTGATAAATGAGTTTCTGGGGGTGGCGTGAGATAAAAGTGCTTAGTTCGACAAGTCAATGCTCGACAGTTTTATGAACTCTTCTCAAAGTGCCTTTGCGAAACTGGATGCAGCTAGAACCGCGAGGCGCTAGCGAACTGTGTGTTCGTATGTGCGTGTGTGCCTCTTCCTTTTAATAGGTTCATACCCAAGCCTATGGGAGGGATTTTGATAGAGGGCTTCAAGTCACAGGCAAGATGCCGTGGCATTCGCCGGGGGGAGTCTTTTATTAAGTGTTTAAGTGTCCGGTTGTCTGGGTAGTGTTAAGTCTTTACCAAAGGATGGTTGTTTGATATCTTGTAAGATGTTCCATTTTATTAACTTTGTCTTTAAACTTGTGTGTACTTACCGGGATGTGTTCTGTGTCTTTGAAACAGACGATTCTGGTACTTCTGGAATTCCGGGGGACAAAGAATTCCCAGAGGAGTGTAGACTTCTTTTTGGTGACTAGACATTGTACTGTTTTTGAGTTAGTCTGTAAGACTGGATTGCTTGATTGATTTATTTATTTATTCTTGTTAATAAACGTTAATGTTATGATGCAACTCTCTCATTTTCATTACCTGTTAGAATGGAGAGAAAGAGGTGGAGAGAGAGAGAGAGATTCCATGGAGAGAGAGAGAGAGAGAGAGAGAGAAGGTTATGAGTAATAGGGTGTGTGGGTCTGCCTTCCGTTTCGTGTCCACGCTTACCTTATGAATAATGGGGGGGAAAAGGGGGGGATCACCCCCCAGTACATATATATATATATATATATATATATATATATATATGTATATATATATATATATATATATATATATATATATCTTCTGATTCTGTATTATAAATACATGTAATTTAGTTATCCTGACAGTTTCTCTCCAGAATCTCGTAGAGTAAGGCTTTAATTAAGCCCTGTTCCTTCTCATCGTATTTTACCCTTGTACTGATAATTAGATCAGCGACAACATCGTGGTAGTTTACTAGAGCCTCACCTTCAAGTGCACGTATAATATATATATAATATATATATATATATATATATATATATATATATATATATATATATATATATATATATATATATATATATATATATTATACGTGCACTTGAAGGTGAGGCTCTAGTAAACTACCACGATGTTGTCGCTGATCTAATTATCATGTACAAGGGTAAAATACGATGAGAAGGAACAGGGCTTAAAGCCTTACTCTACGGGATTCTGGAGAGAAACTGCCAGGATAACTAAATTATATGTATTTATAATACAGAATCAGAAGATAAGGAGGGATAAGGCAGACCACTGGGAGTCCTGCAGCAGCACATAAAACGAATAAGTAATGTTAACGGAATGGCGGGGATTAAACTTCAATGGTATTGTTCATAAGGTTGCATTTGGAAATTTCTTTGGTGTAACCAACGTATACATCGGTGGCAGAAGGGTCCACTGCGGCAAGCACTCCTTTCTGCAATAAAGAAAAGCATGCGATCACTTGGTAAATTAACAGTAATAGCGAGGATAAGATGCTGGCGCTAAGGGCGACAGAAATCCTCTTTACATAAAACACTACCGAATAAACTTACGACACGAGTTTAACATGACAGGTCAGGTCTATGTAAGAGTTGCAGAATTTAGTAGACAAAGCTGTCTTTATTTTTGTGTTGATTGACATAATTTAAGATTCAAGATCTTCAGTATTTTTATATACTCACAACTTCCCATATACATGAATAAGAAACAAAAAAACCTTAAATGTAATGTATAGTAACAACATAAATATTTCTGATTTTTATTCAGGACTTTCACTAGGTTCTTTTCTTATAGAAATATATGTCAGTGACTTAACTGTAATCAATACAACTTATTAGAATGTTCTGAAGTACAATAAATGAAAAGGTATTTTCTATTTTAAGTAAAAAGTTGCAATTTAGATTTTCAGTGTTCTTGGTGTACTTTGAGAATGTAATATATCGATAAATGTGACACTTGAATACTACTCACACAAAAAAATGTGTTGGTAATAATATAAATATACATTATTTTGATATTTACAAAGTTATTTCAGTTTAATTTTATGAAGTATGTACAGGAATATTCTATTCCTTTCTTGTTTTATATAATTGAATCTTGCCAATGAACGGAGCCTGCAGGGGAGCTAAAATAATTAAGAAGGTGATCTCGTTGAGCCCTGCAAGCCATGGTTCCTCTCTGACGGCCTGGGGGAGTCAGGTTCGGTCATAAAGCTTCGTCACACCTGCAGTGACCAGGTAGGGCCTCAGGTGTCACCAAGTCTTCTTTATCTGCCTCATTCGCGACATTAGGATTTCTTGTTGAAATTAAGTTGTGCAACACAGAAGCGGCCAACACCACGGACTCAGTACGGTCATGCCTAAGATGTATGCGGGTGTGAAACACTCTGGATCTGTGGGAGACAAATGAAAAATATTGACTTAATTATTAGATGGCATACGAAAGGTATTTCATGTTGAATACATATTATTTCTGTAGAAAAGAAAGGGTATGCAAAAAGTGTTACATATTAAAATTATTTAAACAAGCAGAACCAAATAAAGATACCATAATATTTGTGAACAATATCTACCTGTTTGTTAGTATGCCAAAGAGAGGCATTCTTTACTGTATGTCTTGCCCGAAAAGTGGGCGTGGCGTAGATCATTGGCAACATATGTGTACGACTACGTACGTCGGCAATCTCATCTCGGCGTACGTAATGTTGCTGTAATTGTACATTGAGTACGTCGTACTAGTGTCGCAATCAGCTGATTTTTCCTTTTTATTGTAGCCCAAGGGCCGCAACTGGTGTCAAACCAAGCCAGTACACATACGAGGCTTTCTACCGTCTCATCAAGAAGATGCCCTGAAAGGAGGTCGAAACGTCACGTGAATACCAGGTATACCAGCATCAACACCAGCTGTAAACCAAAGACGACCCCGGTCTGGAATTGAACTATGCCTATGGAATGATACTGACACTGATTACAACCCCTGCTTGACCTGAGCCTGAGATCCTATGCTGTTATTACCAGTATACCAGAATCCTGTTTTAATGAAATAAAAAATCACCTTCAGCATCTTTATTATTTTTAGAAATCCCCAATATGAATATTGGCCAGTTACTCAGAAACATCGCTGAGCCAGAGAAGCGGATTGTAAGAAAAATAGAAAAAAACAATATATAAGATCAACTCACTTAATTCTGCCATTCTCTTTTAACAGTATTTACCTAAAACGGGTTCTTTTACCAAAATAGTATACATTCTTCCAGCTACGTACACTACCGCCCAGAGAGCACCACACAGGATGAGCTTCAGGAAGGCCCTACTGCAACAGCAACTGCATGCCAAGGAACAAGAGAGGGCTGCACTTGTCGAGGAAAACGACAGCTTATACTCTAAGTGGGAGGACCTCCACAGTCGTATTACATTTTCTTTCATGTGTTCAGTAGGGACAACGTGGTAATCATTTGGTCTGAAATTGTAATAATACTGTTTTGATTATAGTGTCATGTCGATGTTCCATTGTAAATAGTAAAGTGAAAAGGGTAGTATATTTCCGTTATAAAATTGTAAAATTCCTACCATTTTCTCTCGAGCTTCTCCTGGGCTTTGCTGACTTAGCCTAGGGACTAGACCATCATTTCCAATATCATCAGGAAAGAACCAGGTCCCAGTCATGGGGCAAAATTCACTACTATCAAATATATATAAATATATTGTTTCCCGTTTTCCTCTCAGCAATGAGATTTCATGTGCTCATACAAAAGAGGTATACAACTTCAAAAGGGTTATAAGGGAAAAAAAAAAACTATTAACCAGTAGGTAAAGGATATGACGCCAACTTGCACGACAATTCTGACAGTCAACAGTTCAGACGAGATCTGTTCCCTCGCAAGGAGCAACACACTTTAACCTTGGAATCGGTCTTTGCTCTCCGCTCAGCGAGCAAGAACAGTGATTTACAAAACCTGCTTAACCTTGAGAGTAGATTATTAAGCGAGAATTTTTTTTTTTTTTTTTTGCTTTGCCACTGTTTGCAGTTCCATGAGACCGACATCTTCCTTCCTTCCTGCGAATCCCAACTCGATTTAAACAAATGAGACACCTAGTATACAATAAACAAAGATAGCTTAGGCCTCAGGCTGGGCTCATACCCAACATTTATTTAGGTACAGATTAAGGGATGATTATCATAATTTTTATATGATCTAACATTACTCCAAACAGATTCAGTAGCTTTTTGAACGAGATTTTCCCACATGCATAGCAACATTGAATTTCCAAGGCGCTCTCAGTACGATGAAACCAGAAGTTAAATTTTTTATATGAATTTTTAGTTACTAATCCTACTACATCCCCTGGATACGAAAACGTTTCCATTCGTACTGATTCAAGCATCTTAAATAAATATGAGTAATAAAGACAAAAGTCCATAAATAATTATGTTTGAATCTATTTTGAAACTGATGCATAATTTTGTTATATTAAACTTTAATTTGCTTCAATGGCAATTAAAGAAAACATGAAATTGTATAAAGGACGTATTTTGTCAATCTAATTTACATTATATCTCTTTTACAAGTTATTCTAAAACTGAAAGAGATAAAGCACCTCCCAACACAAAACTGATGAGTTTCGTCAGTGCATTTCAAAAAGATGCGTTTCTTCTCTATTAGAAACACCGAAAGCTAATTTCAGACAATCTTTAGGCCTGTCCACACTAGGAAACATTGTTTGCAAACAATGTTTGCGAACAATTTGCAAACAGTGTTTCCTAGTGTGGACAGGCCTTTTTGTAGACAGCTGGCTTTAAACTAACTAGTCGTGCCTGTATTGCTCTGTCCTCTCCAGATATTTGACCATGGAACCTATCACTATTGGGGCAAGTGTGAAACTTTACACACACACACATTTACACACACACACACACACACCACACACACCACACACATATATACTAGTATATATATGGGAATTTTTATCACAAGTCACGGATGATCAATATCCATGCATTAAGCTACCTCCCGGAATTAATATATTTTTCATATATGTTAACCGAATGGATATTAAAGGAAATGTGTAGCTTAATGCAAATATATATATATATATATATATATATATACCATTATATATATATTATATATATAATATATCAGGGTATATATATATAGATTATATATATATATATATATAGAGCTATATATATATATATATATATCCTTAAATCCACGTAGAAAGGAAGTGAAGAAGGGACTTGGAACGAGCACTTTCGTAATTTATTATACATTTTCAAGTTAACACTGATTATAGAAGAAGTTGACAGGCCTTTATATACAAAACAGAAAGAGGGGGCGGGTTACAGTTTATTAATCTGGGTGGCATGTTCTTTAAGCAGAAGAGATAAGGAAAGAGGGTAAAGGTATAATCCTAGGTGGAGATTTAAATTCCATGTTGACGTCCCTTCAATAAAGATGTTCTCCAGCAGGTTCCTTTTTCGGTGAGCTATGACCCTGCAGATTATCGAGGAATTATCCCAATTAATAGCATGGCCTGTCTTAAGCCAATGATCCGCAATGCCATTATTAGTTAATCCTCTTGAAATGGCATATTTGTGCTGAGAACATCATACATTTAGCCCTTTAGAAGTCTGCCTAACATAAATCGTATTACATTGTTTACAAGGAATACTGTATAAAATATTGTTTGAGTTTGGAGGGCTATTCGTAATTAGTTTATTCTTCAAAGTATTATTATATTTAAATACTAAGCGAATATCAATAGTTTTTAAAATAGGTACAGCAGGAATGAAATTAGGATGGAATGGTATACAGAGAATATTCTTAAATTCTTTGTTGACACTGATTGGGTTATAATACGTCTGTTTTGCTTTATTTTTACAAGTTTCCAAAAAATATGGAGGGTATCATAATGAATCTCCTATTTTTTCAATAATTTTAAACTTATCTTCTAAGAATTCCGGCTACAAATTCTAAGAGCTCTGAGATACATACTGGAAAATGTTGACATCTTTATTTGTTTAGATCGGTTGGAGTAAAGATGAATATATGACAAGTTATTCGTTGGTTTCCTATATACTTTAAAACTAAAATTGGTGTTATTTCCAATAAATAAGACATCCAAAAATGGTATACAATCATTTTCTTCATATTCTATTGTGAATTTTGTGGATGGTACAAGATTATTAATTGTATGCTTTTTTGTTTTGTTTGTATGGTGCTTTTACGTCGCATGGAACCAGTGGTTATTCAGCAAAGGGACCAACGGCTTTACGTGACTTCCGAACCACGTCGAGAGTGAACTTCTGTCACCAGAAATACACATCTCTCACTCCTCAATGGAATGGCCGAGAGTCGAAATCGCGACCAGCGAGGTGGGACGCTAATACCATACCAACCACGCCGCTAAGGCGCTATTAATTGTATGCAGGAAATCAGGAATATTTATATTTTCTTTTATGATGCAATAACAATCGTATATATATCTGACCCAAAATACCTGAGAAAATAAATTTCTTGGAATGAGTCTAGATTCAAAACATTCCATGTAGATATTAGACAAGAGTGGCAAAGGAGGGTTACCCATGGCCATACCAAATATTTGTTCATAAGAATCATCAATAAAAGTGAATTTACAATTTTTATACAAAGGAATACCAAATTAATAATAACATTATTAGGTCATTTCAGATTATACGAGTCCAAATGTTGTGATAAATATTGAAGTAAGTCTTCACTAGGAACTTCAGTGAATAAAGATGTTACATCAAAACTTACGCAGTCAAACTTATTTATACTACCCATTTTCAATACTTTCTATGTACTATACAGTAAATTTTTCTAATATGAAATTGTTCTTATGGATAAATAAAACATTCAAATGTTTTAATAAGTTGAAAAAGTTTAAAATTACACACAGGGTGGTGAAAACTCCCACACGTAAACAATGACACCATTGGGTGCAAGTGTACTGTACGATACAGTCATTTCCTTTAAAAAAACCCTTTTGGATGGAATTTCCTCTACCTATCCTCTGCCAAAAAAACCTTCAAACTCCTCTACCTCATCCTCCTTGAAGAGCTCTTCTGCTAAAGGAAGGCTTAGTGAACCATTTGAGGTTTTGGGGACAGGTGAATCATGTGTTTTCACTCCCATTAGGCCTAACAAACTTGGTTACGAGAGCCTGTCTCAGTTTCCAGCACGTTCACTATGTAATCGTTTTCATATAAATTTATTCTACGATAAAAAAGAACTGATGAAAATTCAAAATTTGATATGAAATTAAAATTTCTTAAAAAGAAATGATAAAAATTCAAAATTCAACATGAAATGACAGTTTCTTGAAAAGTTTAGATCGAACGATTATCTCTCTCTCTCTCTCTCTCTCTCTCTCTCTCTCTCTCTCTCTCTCAAACACATCTGCTTCTCTGTTAATCACTTTTAATAGTCATTTTCATCAAAACCTATTTCAACAATAGAAAAAATTAATGATCAAATGCCAAAAGTTAGTCAAAACAAGTTAACCTAGAACAAAAAATTCTTACTTCCTGTTCAGCAATGACGGATTTCAACTTCAAGTTGTCGACAGCTGCCAAAATGGAAGTTGCTCCTTCCTTCGTCTTCAACTTAAGGGCAAGCTTTTTAGTTTCAAGAAAATATGTCTTCCTCTTCGACTTCTAGGCAGATGCATACATGATGCGGATGATCAGAATACACTTCGCAGATTTGAATAGTACGTATGATGATGGTGATAATACCGATCATTCATACAAACGGAGCTATGAAGTCACAAATGCGTGAGGCAGAGCCTTCCGTCTTAGCTAATGGCTGAGCAGGAAATCTTTCTCTCACATTCCCCTTTGGAGGAATAATAGTTTTTTTTTTTTTTTTTTTTTTTTCCCGCCAAGCATCCCCCCCCCCCCCTTCTCTCAGATACTGCAAACCCCGCCCCTCCCACCTAAAATACTTGAAAAGACATAGATTTGATATGTTCTGCGGTGTGTGACTTGCAGCTTTGAACGGCTTTTCAGTGATACAGAAAATCTATTTTTGAGAACTAGCGACCGCATAAAGGGGAATCGCACAATTCGAGCACGCATAATTCGGGACCGGACTGTACATATATATATATATATATTATATATATATATATATATATATAGTATATATATATATAAATATATATATATACATACATACTATATATATATTATATATATATATATATATACATACATACAAATTACATATATATATATATATATATATATATAATAGTATATATATATATATATATATATATATATATAAACAAGTGTGGTTGTATGCAAGTCATGCGGGCCCAGATTCATACTAATATCATGAAAGCTTGCCAAATACTAGAATGGTAATAATGACAGAGTTTTATGAAAGTTAAGCAAGAAAACCTTCGTTAAATTTCTTGCGGGAAAACAAAGACAAGATGACTCACAGTCAGTTCGAGTAGGCCTGACAGAGCGAGTAATCAAAAGCAAAATCACAGAGAGAAAAGAATTATTTGTTTCTAACACAAGAAACATTAAGAGATATCGAAAGACCCCAATCAAGAACATTTCAATACCAAGCTATATCGTGCAATGAGAAACGCATCAATTTTCTTTTAAAATATCGTCCGAACAGATGTCCAAACATGACTTGAATGACGCCATTCGACTGTAACATGCACCATTAAACCGACCTCAGCCAGGAAAGAATTGGTAAAAGGTTACTGTTACCTGCTTCACAAAACCTCAAAAAAAATATTTCATAAATCATGATAACATGGCAGCATGTTAGTCTTGAGAAAAACCACCATTAAACCACTGGTAATTATGCCTATTAGTCTTAATGGTTTTGTGTGACTCTGAATCCCTTATGTTTTGATTATCCTCAAGTAAACAAAAAGTTACATCAAGACCATGCGCATGCGCACCGCCCCACACAACCACAGACATTATACACACACACACACACACACACACACACACACACACACACACACACACACATATATATATATATATAATATATATATATATATATATATATATATATATATATATATATATATATATATATAAGACCAAGGGCAGAGGAAGACGTCCAAAGTAACGACATTTCTTTATTTGCAATTGTTGACGTTTCAAGACAACTGTCTCATTATCAAAGCTGGGAAAAATATATTAAAATATAGATATAAAAAACAGACTCATTCTTAAAATTACAACCAAAATATAGAACAAAGTTATATGAGAAAAAATAAGTAGAAAACCGTTACCAGTTCACATCCAAGTATTATTTATCATTTTCTATTATAAACGTTTAGAGTATTGTATTTACAAGCATATGTAATAATATGAGTGATACGTTTACCCATATTTTGTGTATTTGGTAAAATATAGTTAGAACTAAATAACCTTTATATTTGATACCTTTATTCAGTGCAGAAAAGATAAGAATAAAATTATAAAAAAAATAAGATTATTTCTATCAAATGCTGTCTTTGAAGATTTTACAATATAATTTACTTAATGAACGTAAAGAATAACATTTTGGTTATACTATTATACTATAGTAATATGAATATATAAATAAAAGCATTTAATCAATTTAAAAAATCTTAAATACCAAGGAACTTTAACTCATATTAAGACTGCATGATACTAATCAAAGGGTATTTTGGACGATAAAATTTTTGCTTTCTTCAGGTAGTTCAGTTTTTACAGGTCTGTCTGCTTTTCTTAAAGAACTTACCAAGGGATCAGATGGACAAAGTAATCTTATCATTAATTCTTCATTTGTCTTTATTCGTGATGTTTTCGTTGTGAAAAGATTCCCTACTTAAAATTCTTGAATTCTTTATCATTTGCTTCTTGTGCCTCCTCAGATATGCCAATTGGTAGATTGCAGTTGTATATCACTGAAGCACCATGAATTAACAACCGATGCAAGCTTTAGGGCATGTAGTACCAGTTATATTTTTGTACATAACATTTGGCAGTGTCCAAGCAAAACCTTTCAAATTTTTCTGCATCGATATCAAGACCAGATGACATTGTTAGTAAAATCAATTAAAGTTTATAACAAAGGATTGATCTAGGCCAATGATTTCGAATGCAATTTCTTGAAAAACCTGCGAGCAGTATTCCCATCATTAGGTGTAGCATTCTTATAGTCTCACTTCAAGTTTCATTTGAGATTTTCATTTATGGATGAGTAACGAGAAGTGAATTTCCAGCACCAGAAAAACACTTCTCTAACTCTTCAATGGAACCAGCTGGGATCGATCTCAGAATCACAGGGTTGGCTTTTAAGTGCTTTGCCATTGACCCACTGGTGATCTCTGTTGCAAATTAGTATAGTATAAACAGTAATGATTTCCTTATGCAATGGCTCCATGACTTTCCTAATTTACAGGTTCTAGATTTTTTCCTGCCCTAAACCAAGCTAATCCTTTGAACAACCTTAAAATCCAAAACTACTAGCAACCCAACCCCCTTCAACTTTTTATGCTGGGATTTGCAACAAACCCTTTGAAAACACCACGTAGTATTAAGATGATGAAGTACCTACTCGTTGGCAGCTCTGGTCACCTAATGCCGTTTGGTTGCTCAGACTCCCCGGTTCAATGGCGCCATGATAGGGGAGATAGTGCTTCAGTTATTATTGCTCACAAAAGCTCGAAGTGCAGATTGGTGCAAAGAAAACAAATATTTTCACTTTCTACACAAGTTCTACTATAACAAAATCCATAAGAGATACGAAGCAAATGCAGGCGAAAAAATTGCCCCATCCTTGTTTTTGTTAAATAAAAAATATTTTTATTACTTTTGGATATATCTATATAACATGGATTAATTGCATGTGTTATGCACAATATTTGAAATGTTTAGTCACAGAAATAACAAGTAGTAAACTTGTTGTAACTCTTATAAACTAATGAAACACTGACCTAATATCACAGATGCTACATGCAGACTAATCACTAGCATACTGGGAGAGAATGTACTTAGCCGATTGCGTCTAAAAACCATAGGGCCAGTCTAACCCCTACTCCTTAAATAATAATATAATATACGGTTCTCTTTCCAAAAACTATTCTAATTTACGTTTTTAATATAATTTTGATAAAACTAAACAATAAGTTTTTATGGCTTTTGTCCACCTCCTGGCCCACTGTGCAGTTGGAGAAAGTACAAAAGCAGAATGACATAAACAAAGAATTCCAGGCCGGGATAAACTCACGTCAGGTCAAGAGTTGTTGAGGTAGTTTGATTATTCAAGCTTCGTAATTGTAGTTTAATAAAAAGTGATCCAAAGATAGGAAGAGAAGAACTGGAAACTTTAGAAAGTATTGTAAAATTTTTATAATCAATTTCTGTTTTACGCGTTTTGGTATGTTCTCAAATATTTGATAATTCTGGATTAGATAGCTTGACTTCAGCTCTATAATAATTGAACCCCCCGTGACAATCAATTCAGCTATGTTAACAGTGTTCAAGAATTCTGGAAAAACGCCCATTGGATTTAAACGTATTCTTGAGGACATCTCCACTACTCCAGGATCCTTTGAAGCAGTCTCCAGCTCCTGAAGCATTACTATAGAAATGCTTACTAGATTATAACATCTTAAATTCTTTAAAAACTCCGGGATCCTGCGAAGCCGTCTTCAGCTCTTAACAAATCCAGAATCTGTCATCAGAATAATTTCTTACAACTCCTGGAGAAACGCCCAGGATCCTGGCCGTTCGGAATTCCCACTAACTCTGGACACACGCACACACACACAGAAAGGCAGCCAAGGAATATATATATATATATATAATATATATATATATATATATATATATATATATATATATATTATACGAAATTATTCTGGATGACAGATTCTGGATTTGTTAAGAGAAAAGGTAGCCAGGAATATATACATATATATATATATATTATATATATATATATATATATATATATATATATATCGTACTATATATATATATATATATATATGATATGTATGTATGTAGTATATACTAAACACATATATTATACACATATATTGCATAGTGTACATATATATATATATATATATATATATATATATATATATAAATTATCACATCACCTTGATTCATATATATCATTCGAGCTACAAAATGTCCTTTAATATCTAATTTGCTATAACTCGGAATTGATATATTTTCATATATGTACCGAAGGGGAATTTTTAGTTGATAATAATAATGTCCCCTCATGGGTAATGAGGGCAGGTCATGTCAGGACTGTGACCGTGAGGCAATCCAGGCCCTGAGCACTACCTACTACACTGCCCAGAGACACAGTCTCTCAGGTCGTACATTACCGAAATGAGCTGACACCGGCACAGATCACCAGACACATCCTAAGTAACAGAGAGACACATGGAATCTCCTAATGTCTCCCACCTCCCACGTAAAAAGAGGAATTACTCGGCAAATATACAAGGACACATAGGGAATCTCCTGTTGTCCTACCAACTCCTCCCAGAGAAAAGAATTCTCTGATGGTTAAAACCAAAGAAAACTGCACAATGCACAAACCCTCTATTTCACTGTTTGCAATGGGAGCCATACACATCTTTGGGAAAATATGTATAAGTGTGATATTCAGATGCTACACACATGTATATATATTGTGCCTGAAGTGTTATAGGTAACTCCCATCCACTTTTATTTAGCTATTTATTTATTTATTTATTTATTATTATTTTTTAGGCCACCTTTCCCTCAAATTAAAACTCGCTTCCTTGTTTTACCCAGCACTCTCCAGCTAGACTGAGTCTCACTGCTATAAAACTTTCTCTCCTACTGATGGTACCGTAAGGTTCAAAAGGGTTTGCAATACTGCCTGTCACCCTATTTCCTTCTACAACTACCACCAAAAAGCACTGTTTTTGTATCTTTACACATAATCCAGTTACGGGCTTCTCTAGGTGCAAGAGCCCGTGCCAGCACAAGGTTAGCTTAATCTTCAACAGCAAGCTCACACCCTCTTCTTCCTAATTAACGCGGATCAGTTAGCAACTCTTCTTGGTCTTGTACATGGTGTACGGGTATGAACTTAACCATGAGGGAGGTGCGAATGACGTGAACATTATGTACAGTAAGTAATCGTTCTTTCCTGTAGTCATCTTTTGGCTAATTGATGTAAACCTTGTTCACATTGATTAATCAATTTTAAGGAATTTGTCGCTATCTGTTTTAATGAAAGTGCGATTTAATCTAAATGATTTTTCCGTGTTTTTTGAGTGGTCGCGCGGCCACGTTAATTTCTTCAAAATTTGGGGTGCTGTGACACCCAAATTCACGCATTACTGCTTTGTTTCACTGTTAACATTGGTAAATTTTAGTTTTGTAATAAAATTGTTAAAATCCTCCGTGTTTACCATTCGGGTTGTCCTTGTTCACGGGTTGGAACCTGTCCCCTAAGGTAGGGAGGGCTATCCGCCTCCCTCCATCTGGCACGAACCTAAAAAACAGTCGCTATAACATTCGCGACAGCATCTCTCAGTGTTGTGTTCTATCCATGAACTGAACATCTATAATTAGATGGACCTCAGTGCTGATGAGACTAATTGTTTCTCCTCTAATGAGCCAAGCTTATATTTTTACTGGATTAATTTTCTTCACGAAAAAAAAACTTTAAAAGTATTAATTCATATTGTGACTACAAAGTAGTATGCGTTCAAGGATACTGTGTAGTTATCACTTCTTGCTCATCGTGCAGTGAGATGTTTTGGATTCAATCGAGGTTGTTTTCCGAGCTACCTGTTTTCGAAGGGAAGCGATCTCTGCTTTGCGCCACTCCAAAACTGTTCATTTTTATTTCCATGGTATTTATAATTTCTGTATTTTCCACATCCTCTTGTGCATTTTCATCTTCAAGTTGCTGTTGCAACTTCATCTTAACGTTCTTCTTCTTCTCCGTCTCCAGATTTTCGTCCAGTTCCTGAACATGTTTTCCATGACTGTCGCGTTTCCTGTAAAAGAAAAAAGCGAGACAAACAGCCACAACTAAACAAGTAGAAGCAATGCCTGCTACAAGTGGTGTCACTTACGGGCTGTTGTTTCAGTCAATTAACTGTGATTCAGAGATTCTACAGTATAGGCATGTCCAACACATTTTTTTGTCCCTCAGCAACTTTCGACGTCCACAGGGCGTCAAAGATTCAGGGATACAATTCAGTCATAACCATTGCTATAAAAACAATCATTAATTTTAAATAGTTTTCCTATGACGTCACGGCAAACGAGCACCTGATAAGCTGCTGCCATCTTTTAGGTCAAGCAAACACGAAAAATGACAAGCAACGACGATTAGCAAACAGTTGGTTGATTACATAAGTCTCTGGAGCCTGAAGTGTGTGAAAGATTTATACAAATGAATGAACTAACAGTTGTGAGTAACAAAGGGATAGTTGCCTTTGTTACACTTTTGGATGCGATTTAATAAATATCCCTCCAAAGTTTTAAGTGATGAATGATATTTTGGACATATTATGAAATATGGTAGTTCATGTGAATGTCGATATTGAAGAAATCGAATAGGCGAAATGTTGCACAAATAAGGGCTTTGTGTGAGCTACACAGTGACACTTCTGACTGATGTCATGGGATTTTTCTACGATTTTTTGAAACTCATTTCTTATCCTTGTGTGCGTTTGTGACCTCGTTGTCAATTGTTTTAAAGTTCATTTCCTTTTATTAGTTGTAGGCTGGCGCGAGTCCGCCTTTCATGTCATGTATTTTGTTAAATTTACGTGGGTTAATTTCAGGCTAGATCATCACAGTCCCACCCTTTGCTCTTCACTGGGCAGGTTATATAGAACAGTGACAACGCCTTCGTCAATGGTAAAGGAAAAAATGAGATGAGGAAATTAATATACGAAGTAATAATGCACTGTCCTTGCAACGTCAGGAAAGACTAATGGGTGGATTATCGGCCTTTTGTTACCACTCTCCCTCCAATATTTCCGACAGTGACTCGCAAACGTCGAGGAGGATACGGGACGGCCTTCGGGAGCAGTTACTGTATACTTCCATAAATTGATTTCTACTGTCACCGTCTTTCTTGAAGAGAGGGAGAGGGGGAGGGAGAGAGATAATTCAATTAGTGAATCAATTATACTTAACGAACTGTAATGGTGAGTGTCGTAACTGAATTTCTGTTGAAGCCAATTATGCTCTGCAATTGAAACGTATTCATATATTCTAATGAAACAACTGCTAAAGCAGAGCCATTTGTCTATAGGCAATGGTTATGCAAAAAGAGAAATCGTTCAAATAAACAAGGCACTGTATCGTCCTATAGTCTGACGCAGATAATTAATAAATAAAAGGAAATTGCTATTTTATAACCTGTAGTGGACTGACCACGTCAGTAACAGTAACGTTTATAATAATGAACAACGCAAGAGAATGGCCATTGGTTTGTCTAAAAGAATACATAAAACTAGTCAGTCAACACGAGCGTAAAATCAGATCAATCATGAAAAAGCGAAAACGTGAAGACAATAGCTATGTTACGTAATCTTGACACGCATGATACAGCAATTACAAATGATATGAATCGCTAAATTCACCATTGGGGGTATGTTGAGGCCTATTCCATGATATGTTTACTTTCTGGGGCTAATTGAGAAATTAACTATAATTAGAGGGTGAGTAACGAGTAACGCAAATAAATGTTTGTTTATGAAATAAATCTAACACGCATATATATATATATATATATATATATATATATGTGTGTGTGTGTGTGTGTGTGTGTGTGTGTGTGTGTGTGTAGCGAGTGTTTGGGACTGCGCTGAGTGAGACAGTAAAGAGGGAGGGGGAGAGGATAGTTTTGGGTTATTGAGTGGGAGCCAGGGGTCCTCTTCCCAAATGCTTCTCATTTGTGCCACTGGAACCGAGCTCGGATGATTTTTCTTTCACTACTGTCACAAACGTCCTTTTGACATTTGTTGATAAACCTTTTTCGTACCAAAAACACTCAAAATTAACATAAAGTAACAAAGTAAGATACCAAAGATTTTTCGATTTGACATTTTCCCCTCATCATTTATGGCCTCCCAGGTGTTAAATGCGAAGGAAATTAACCACCTGCATAAATGTCATTTTAATGCCCTGTCCGAAGGACCCTTTTGTCAAGCGTGTCTTTTAAGTCACAACATACTGGAGTGAAAAAAACATATTCAAGACATTTAACCAAAGCTGATAATTATTCCTTGATAGGAAGCCTCTTCGAGGACTTCGTCCTTCTCAAACCAATATGTGTGAAAACCTCAGTAAGTTTTCTCGAAAGCTATTAAGAAGGTCACATCTCTCTGTCCTATCACTTACAAACGCAGCCGCGAGTACCCTCGTGACCTGACCTACCCACACCTGCAACCCCACCTTTGGGGCTCTAACTCCCAGATCTAATTATCTCACTTTTGTTACCTCTTCTTCCCTGGTCGTTCTTTCAACGACCCTTCAGGAATACCTGCCCAGATTAGCGCCATGCCAGAAAAGAGGACAATGGCTGACCTCATTAAAACGCTGCTACTGTCGAAGCCGATGTGGTATAAATACAGGCTCCCACGACTTATAGTTTGATAGTGTGTTTTACATCAGTCTGTCGCATATCCTGCTGGATAGGGACTCCGCTCTAGTGCCCGCTAGATGTCTCTGTGATGCTGTCCCTCTGAAGGTGGTACCATCTGCTTTGAACCTTGAGCGCTGATGACTCTGTGAACCCAGAAGCTCCATTTTCATCTTTCATCGTATCCCACTGAGGTGGGGGACTGTGTGCGACGCTACTTTCATTGATGTGCTCGAATACATGAGATTGACTGATCTATGCAAGTCTCATCCATGGACTAAGGTATAGTGATTGGATATTGTTTATCTGGCCTCTTCCATTTTTCCTTGTACTTGATTTTTCCACCTGTCCTGTTCCCATATCCATTACCCTGTTACCTTGTCGCCTTCAGTCCTGTGAATTTTGACAGTGGATGTAATATTTTTTTCCTTATAATTACAGTAAATGCAAACGTTACCATAATTAGTGCTCATATAGCAATACAGTGATTTTGTGTATTTTCATAGTAAAGACTTCGTGGTGTTTTGTTTTCATTTTATAACTTATTCATGTAATGCTTCACTTGCCGTTCCCTCTTATGTTTCAGCATTCCCTGGATTGCAGATCCATGTTGTGAGTGCCTGTTGTGTGAAAATCATCTGTAGGACAATGGTGCCAACCATCTTACTTACTGCCAGCGCCATATCCAGTCAAGTTTCCCAGAGATCCTTAGCAGACTCACACGGTGCCTCACTTTAGATCTCTGAAAGCTCCTGCCGTGGAAAGCCAATGCCTCTAACAAACTCAAAACGGCATACCTTCCCCAGGTGTGTTTAAGAGGTCCATTTTTGTGAAGATTTTTTGCTCTATGGAGGGCTCCGGTCAAGTCCTGCATGTTCGGCAGGAGGTAGTGATCGGGGGTCACTGCGAGGTTAAGTCTCCGGTAGTCTCCGTAGGGCCTCCAGGTGCTGTCAGGTTTCTGCATCATGTGGAGGGGAGAGGCCCAAGG
>NC_061107.1:49651367-49696367 GCF_015104395.2 Macrobrachium nipponense | reverse complement strand
GGCTACAAACAATCAGAGCCATTAGGAACTTCCCAGAAAAAACGGAGAATTTAACATTTTGATTGTGATTGGAATAATAAAAAACGAAAGAAGCAATTTTAGTTGATTTTCGAAAGACTGAAAAGGTGAAATTTCTATGATTTCTATGGGCTGTTACATTAAGAAAATTCAAATTTCAATTTCTTTCTTCCTCTATGGTAAATCTTATAGAAGGGACTAAATTATTGAGCTTAATCAGAAATTCCTGGAGATTTTCGTGAACTGACCAAATACAGAAAATTTCATCTACACACCTAAACCATATAGCTTTATTGGGGTAAAATGCTTGGTAAGAATTTCGCCTAAAAGAATTCCATGTTTATATTGCTAAGGACAGGAGATAAGGTATTACCCATATCCATACTGAGCTTTTGTGCAAAATTTCACCATTAAAACAAAATTTACTATCTTTGATACATAACCGTATAGGACAAATGAGGTTTGCTTACAGTTAAAGGAACATCATAACTTTCTAATTCTTCCTGAAAAAAATTCAAGTAAATCATCTACAGTCACCTTTGTAAATAAAGAGACATCAACCGTACTGAGCTGAAGTTTCGTCACAGACCGGGATTCTGAGCTCCTGCTCCAGAATGACATTTCCTATAAGAGTATAAAATCCTTAGAGTTCGAAAACGCGGTTAGTTCCGTTTTGAAGTTTTTATTCAAGATAGATGCTTCTACTCTTCAAACTCCCATCCCACCCCACTGTACACCATCCCATCCTATTCCGAACCACCTTCCCCGTCTCCTTACCCACTTCCCTTCAAGACAGTTCCGCTTCAAACCTTTCCCTTCCGTTTCCTCTCCTCTCTCCCTTCAAACCTTTCCCTTCCGTTTCCTCTCCCCTCCCCATCCAAACTGATCGCTAATCATTCTTACAAGATAATTATATTTTGCAGCAATTTCACATTAGCCAGTAACATCCCTAATCAAACTGACCAGTAGCGATATGACACGTGGCGATTCCTAACTGGTTATTTAATGTCAATGACTAACCTAACGATTACCTGATTGGCTGGTTTCTCGATATCAACGAAAAATAAACGACTGTTCTATTTATGTCCTCATCCGTCATATGCGTTTTATGTCGCCAAAATTATTTTTCCTTGACGAAGAGCTTTTATATTTAGGATAGTTACTCCCATGAACTAAGTGGCATTATAAGACGCCAGTCATAACTGTATTTATGATAGCCACAAAAATTTTTAAATGTTTATTTTTATTCGGTTTGTTACAAATGTACGATAAATGTCATAAAAATGATTGCGTATCAATCGCAGTTTAAAGCAAGAAAATGCAAGCTTTGATTTTATTCTCTAATGCGTTAAAAGTAATCAAACAAAACACTTATTTGAATATAACAAAATAATGACTTGAATTTTTCGACGACTGTTTCTCGAGTGACCACAGTGTTGAAACTGCATGATCTGCAATTCACAGAAACTCTCCAAGTGTGAATATATTTTTACTTGATGGTTCATATTTCTTTCACATAACTGTATTCTCAGGAAGGTTAGCAGTCAGGTTAATAGCCTATGTTGTTCCTTAAGTATAAGGGCAACTCTACAAGAAGAAGATGAAAAGGAAGTGGCGGAAAAGTGGAGGAGGAGGAAAACGTAGAGCAATAATAACATATCAAGACTGCAATTGCTATCTGTACCCTCTCGCGCCCTCCACGATCCATCTTCCTTTCGTGATGAGATATTGAAACGTTCTCTTGCCTTCCCACTTCAATCTTTATAACATTTCTTTTCCCTTTTGGGTTTTGGGCTTTTGCCTTATTAACATCTGTGTTGCCATTTCACCATTCTTTTTCTTTTCGTCTTCCAAGTATAAAGTTTTTTTACCATATATTTTGGGGAAGACCTAGACTTAAAAGATGACCAAATCCAGCTCGCCATTGGAAGGAGATGACAAGCTCAAAAGTACTTATCAAAACTAGGCCTATGCAAAATTCCTTATAAAAAATAAGACTACACAAAATTACTAGTCAAACAATAGGCATACAAAAAATTACTTATCAAACAACAAACCAACACAATATTAACTATCAGACAGTGGGGCTCCATAAATTACCCATCAAACAACATGCCTACATAAATTAATTATTAAACACTAGGACTATAGGTATAGCAGAAATTGACTTAAATTTAATTTAGAAATTTACTTATCAAACAACAGGTCCACACAGCATTACTTATCAAGCAATAAACATGTCTACACAAAATCATATTAAAAATTTAGTCTACACAAAATCATTATAATAATGGAGCCTACACTAAATTACTTATCAAACAATGGGTATACCTAATATAACTAAAAAAACAACAGGCTTACATTACAAAAATATTTAACAAACAATAGGCTTATGCAAAATTATTTAAAAAATAGTAGGCTTATTCATAAACACACGTACACAAAATTACTTAGCAAACAATAAGCCTACATGATTCAAGATCGAAATTCATCGAAATCAAAGAATGTGAAGGATCCAAGAACATAGAATTCCACAACAGTTATCCATCCTTGGACGCCTTTCTCTGCTACACGAGGAGATTTAGCCTTGAGCCATAATTAGTCTTCTGCACTCACAGGGCGGCATCCAGGGAGCGTTTGTGTTCGAATACAATAAACGGAAATAGCAACAGAGAAGGGGCTAAGTTCAAGTTTTACGTTTAAGACCATTATGTAATTATTAATTATGTATTATAATAATGATATATAACTATCTACGTATATATTATAATATTAATTATACAATCTAATCTTTATATTATAATCTCTATTTATATCGATACATATATTATATATATGTTTATATATTATTCGATCTATATCTCTACATTATATATGTGTGTGTGTGTGTGTGTTGTGTGTGTGGTGGGTGCGTTTATTACATATATCATATAATATACTATATCATTATTTGTATATTATTATATTCTATATATATATCATATATTATTGTATATATTATATATATATATATATATATATATATATATATGTATATGTGTGTGTGTGTGTGTGTGTGTGTTGTTGTGTGCGTTTTATATATATATATATATATATATATATATATATATATATATATATATATATATATATATATACATATATATATATATATATATTATATATAGTATATATATATATAATATATATATATATATATATGTATGTGTGTGTGTGTGTGTATCTATTGATATTGTAAAGAACTGCTCATTCCCTCCTTGAAAATGTATTCTAACACTCTTAAAAATGGCCTTGCATGAAGGGACGAGAGTTAGTACAAACAAAAATCTACAACAGAAGGTTGAGATTACTGAAAAAGGAGGAATTTACATAAACTTTGGATTTTAGTTTTAAATGAACTATATTTACATTAAGTTATGGGTAGGTCCAAGAATTAATGAGGTGGTTGATTAGTGTAGGTCCATCAGAAACACGTGCCTGGGAAATGAACCAGACACGAAAATCAGAATCTTCGCAAAGTGGGCTATTCCAATGCAAGACTTATTCCAAAGGGTTCCCAGTTTTCTCCCACAATCAGGCACGGTATTCGTCTGCAAAGAGATTGTATTTTAGTATCAGTACTAAGGCGAGGAACACATGGAAAACATTACACATTACTTGCTCTTAGCATTTCATATTACAACTCACTCAAAAGGGCATGAAATGAGTGGGAGCTTATACAGGAAGGGATATTACATTGCTTGAATTAACTAGGGAGATGTTTACTAGCATCACAAGGGAATTAATCACAGCACTGAGGCAAAATGGGGAGTGAAGCTGAAAAAAGAAGAGGGGAAAGTCACCTTGGAAGGATGAAACAAAATACAGACAAGAGACAAAAATGATTCACTGGCTGCACTAAATTCAACCTCACAGTACCTTGAAATTCTTGGTTTAGTTGTCTTCTCATCTGCTGATCGATCCTGTGCACTATGGATGGTATAAGAATACTTGTGGGATCTCCCAGAGGAAGCAGGGGAGCAAAAGGGGTAAAGTGGAGTCGGCAGGGTTTGAAAAAGGTCTGATACAGAGCTGCTAGTTGTTGTTGTGGTTTTTGTATTGGCACGGGCCTTTCCCTTGTTCGGCCCGTAGGTGATCTGAAAAGATTCTTTAGGTTGGGTTTGTAATGTTGGAAATTCTTTTAGTTGTAGAGATAGGAGTGAACAGGGAAGGATGATGGTATCAGTAAAAGAGGGCCATCATGTCATATCAAAGAAGAAGTTTGAAAAATGTAAGGCTTTCGAATATTAGAGAGACTGTGCAGGTGGGGTTGTCCAACCCTTTACTTTCTTGGGTCCCTGCAGAATGATTTCAGTGGTAGGTAAAGTTTAGAAGAATGATAGTGGATGATGTGGATAGAGCCTTACAGTGATAGTATGTGATGAGGGGGAATGATGTCAATTTAGCTTATTTTTACCTTGGTGGAGGTAGGTTGTAGAGCATCTGGGCATGCTCTTCTAAGTTCTCTACGATCGTTTTTGCTACTGTGGCAGCTGCATGCACAGCATCATGTGAATTTAAATCTATTTGTGTTACACCTCTTAGCCGTGCCGTTTCTCTGCACTCCAGCAGGTAGTGAAGGAGTAGTTGTTGTGTTTCTTCCTCACAATGTTCGCATGGTCTGACACTGTTTTCCACAATTTCCCAGCAGGCTTTGTATCCTAGCCTGAGTCTGTGGATGACCACAGCAAGTTTTCTTTTGTGTGCCTGTCTATGGGAGTAGGCACTAGATCAGTCGACCACTTATACTAGCTGGCAGATGGTGAGTTCTTTTCTATCCACTTGTGATGGTCTTTTAGCAGGTTTTCTTTGCAGAGTGGTTTCATTGCATTCTTGACTTGTTGCAGTGCAGATTGTATGTGTATTTACACTCTGTCAATGTGCTTTGTGCTTTTGGCTAGCTCATCGGCCCTCTCATTACCTGGAATTCCTATATGACTGGGTATCCAGTTTAAGGTGACAGGTCTTCCTCTTTCGCCGTGCAGATGCAGCAGTGTTTTAATTTCAGCCAGCAGTGCCTTGTTTTCTTTGTTTTTTTGTTGTTGCAAGGCTTGCATTGAGAATTTTGAATCAGTGTGGATGATTACGGGCCCTTCTTCATTCTCTAGCGAGTATAGCAGTGCCTGTCTTATTGCTATTAATTCTGTCTGCATAGTGGAGGCATGGTTGGAGGTCATCCAGCAGGCTGTGAATTTGCTTGAGTATACTGCAGCTCCCATAGTTTGATTTTCGGGATCTACAGTGTCATCAGTGTAGTATGTTTGTGCCCCCATGATCTCAGTATTCCTGATTGATTCATAGGCTGCAGCTCTTAGCTCTTCTCTTGTGCATTCTTCTTTTGCTCTTAGTAGGCTTGTGTATTTATATGTTGCAGTGTCCTTCTTCCAGGGTGGGAGATGTTGTATGCCCTGTGTTGTGTCTGGACTTAGTTGCAACAGTATCTCTGCCATCCCTAGGCTCTTAATGTTGTCGCTTTGGTCCTTGCCATAGGAACTCGGACTTTGAATCTCTGGATGTTTAGCAAGTTCCTCTCTGGCTCTTTACCTGGAGATGGAGTCTCTTTCTGAGAGTAACATCTTGGCCATTGTGCTTGCATTTCTCTGTGCAATCCTATACTCTAGTTTTGGCAAGTTAGTTTCAAGCCTGAGGTTGCACAGCCTTGTCCACATGGGTGCTCCTAGCATGAGTCTCGTTGCATTGTTTTGAATGACCTCCAGTGATTCTTTTTGAGCCTCTGTCAGCCTCATCAGAGTGGGGGCAGCATAGTCCACCAGTGTTCTTGTGCAGGCTAGGTAGTACTTCCTTTGTATGTGTTCATTTGCTCCCTCCTTCAGGGATGACATATATCTTATGGCTGCCAGTCTTACATTTGCTCTTTCTCTCATGTACTTGATTTCCTCCTTGAAAGTTAGCTGCTGGTCTATGACAACTCCCATGTACATGTAGTCGTCTACCCACTCTATGGGCTCTGCTCCTATTGTTAGTGGTTGCAGTGGTCTATGGGCTTTTATTGTCATGGCCTTAGTTAGAGCTGCTGGATAGGCCACTTCCTCATTCTGAGCACCTGTGGAGAGTAAATCTAGGCAGCCAATGGGAGCAAAGAAGAGGTTTAGAGAGAATGGAGGCTTCCAGTTCACAGGGGCAACTTGAGCATATAGAATGAATGAACTTGTTTATAAAGTGGAATTACTTTTCCTTGTTTCTGGTTTAAAATCATGAACAATATATATATATATATATGTATATATATATATATATATATATATATATATATATATATATATATATACATATATATATATATATATATATATATATATATATATATATATATGTTCATGATTTTAAACCAGAAACAAGGAAAAGTAATTCCTCTTTATAAACAAGTTCATTTCATTCTATATGCTCAAGTTGCCCCGTGTGAAACTGGAAGCCTCCATTCTCTCTAAACCTCTTCTTTGCTCCCATTGGCTGCCTAGATTTCCTTCAATAATTCTAGAGCATTTTCTAGACTTATAGTTAGTTCTATTAACACATATAACAAATAAATGATAACAAAAACTTTCCCCTTGTGACAGTCAGTTATTTGAATTTATAACCTTTATATGCCACACATACATGGCATATACATATATATATATATACATATTATATATATATATATATATATATATATATATATATATATACATATATTTATATATATATATATGTATATATATATACTATATATATATATATAAGCTTAATCAAATGATGAAAAATTCACCATTTTTAAATTACAGGTATTAATAAAATTAAGTAAAAGTAAATAAAAGGAAATCTGACAACTTTCTGCTCATATTTGCATGGAATATTAATTTCAGAAAGTCTCAAGATTCAAGATGTCTACCAGAGAATTGCTAATGCATCTTTCGGTATATTTTGCATCTTCCAATCTTGGATGGTCTGGGATGCAGCTTGGATATTTGTCGGGCTTATTCTCAAACACATCTGCGCTCACTCCTGATATATTCCTCAGATGAGCTGGCAACGAATTGAATAGACGTTGCATTGTCGATGCTGGTACATAGTGGATTAATGTCCTGTGTGCTTTCCTGTTTTCCTGGTATAGTTTTGGGCAATATTAATCTACCTCTGCTTGCTTGCTCTTTCTGATATTTTTAACTCCATGATGTTTTCGGCAATTTCTTCTATCTGTTTCCATGCCTGTATTATCATGTAGCATTCTCTTCTCCTTTCTAGACTATGTAAATTTTAAAATTTTCGTCTTTCTCAGTAGCCAAGATCCTTAATTTCTTCTATTCTAGCTGTAAAGGACCTTTGTACACTCTCTATTTGTGCAATATCCTTTAGGTAGTGTGGGTACCATATCATATTGCAATATGATATGATACGTTTGATAAAGCATAATCATGTGTTCACTTTTCTTGTTTTGAAGTGCTGTAACAACATTCCCATTTTTGCTTGCATTTTGACAATAGAATTGCTATTTGAACATTGCAAAATAGATTCCTGGTCAAATCAGACCAACGTCTTGAACTGCTTCCTTATTTGTGATTGTCTCGTTATTAGGTCCCCTATATGCATATAACTTTCCTTCTTTATCTCCATAATTTATTGATTCAAATTTATCAGCGTTCAATACCATTCCATTTACCTCTGCCCATTTATATACTTTGTTAAGGTCTCTTTGTAGCGAGTTCCTATCTTCATCACAAGTAATTTCTCTACTTATTCTTGTGTCATGAGCGAAACTACTCACTACCGAGTCCTTGACATTACTGTCTATGTCTGCAATCATAATAACAAATAACAATGCAGCTAACACCGTACCTTGTGGCACACCGGATATTACCTTAGCTTCATCAAATTTCTCATCGTTTACAATAACTATCTGTTTTCTGTTGTGAAAAAATTCTTTTATCCATCTTCCTACTTTGTCCACTATACTATGCTTTCTGATTTTCTTCGCTAATATATTATGGTCTACCTTGTCAAAAGCTTTTGCAGAGTCTAGATAAACCACATCTGTTTCTTTTCCATTTATCATATTTTTATATATGTTCTCACGGTATACTAACAGTTGGGTTTGTGAACTTTTTCTGGGTACAAAACCATGTCATCCTATATTAAACAAATTATTTTTTATTAAATGTTTCATTATATTTTTCTTCATTACCTTTTCATACACTTTCATAATAAGTGATGTTAGACTCGCAGACCTATAATTACTTGCCTCTAGTCTTGATCTACTTTTGAAAGTAGAGATAATATATGCTAATTTATGCTCATCACAAATCCTGCCTGAACCTGCACTTTGCCTTATAATATTGCAAGCGGTTTTGCGATAGAATGAACTACTTTCTTTAACAAAATGACAGGGACACCATCTGGTCCAGCTGCTGAAACATTTTTAATTTCATTAATAGCCTGCACAATATTGTCTTCATTAATATTTATGTCTGATGAATATTCACTATTTTCATCCCTTATTTCTGTATCATTATCTTCATTATCAATGCTAGGGGTAAATTCTCTCATATCTTTCTGCTAATATGTTGCATATTTCTTTTTTTTATTCATTAATTCCCTTCATTTTATAGAGGGCCTATTTCTATTCTTCTTTTATTCATCTTTTTTTGCATATGAGTACAATAGTTTGGTGTTTTGCTTGATATTTACTGGGGATTTTTCTTCCAAGTCCCGTTTTTCATTTTCTTTTGATTGTATAATCTTTTGTTCTGCATTTTCTATCTTACTTTTTAGTTTTTTTCCCATCAATTTTCCAAATTTCCTTGTTTCCTCCCATTGCTTTTCTTTTCCAAGACCTTTTTTCCACTTTCTGATTATCTGGAACAAGATCCTTCTGTCTCTTGGTATGCATGACTGATGTTTACTTTTCTTCTTTGGTATATATCTATCCACTATTTTCTCTAATATTTTATATACTATCTCCGTATTTACCTGTATATCATCACTCACAAATATGTTATCCCAATCTTTGTTTAATTCTTCATTTATTTCTGACCATTTTATATGCTTACTATAGAAATTGTATTTGCCATAGCCTTCCCACTATTTCATCTCTTGCTTATCTCTGTTTTCACTGGCTTTAGAACAAACTGTTAATTCTATGACATTATGATCTGAAATACTCGCATTATAAACTATTGTTTCTTTAACATAATTCACCTCGTTCACAAATTCTAGGTCTAAAGTATTTTCCTTTCTTGTTGGCAGGTGGTTTATTTGTTGAATGTTGTGTTCTAGTAGCATGTCTAATAGCTTTTCGAATTGCCTCTTATCTTCTGCACTACTATTACTCTCTTTTTTATATGTATAAATACAACCACAATCTCCTATTCGTTCTTTCCAATCTACGAAAGGAAAGTTAAAGCCTCCAGACGGGAGTATAGTCCAGTCTTTGTGATTTCTACATATGTCATCCAATTTTTCTATTTTCATGTCAAACCCTTTCTATTATGTCTATATATTACGATGTTCATTAATTTTTCTGATTCAAATTCTACCGCTATTAATTCACATTCTGAGTTACTATATTTCTCATATATTTTTCCTTGTTTTATGTCTCCCATATATTGCGGTTCCCCCTTGATTACTCTGTGCATTTAGACAAAATAATAATAATAAAAAAATAATTCTGTGGCTTCCTGTTTATGTTGGATAGGAGTGTATTTCTAATTTATTCCATTTTTTAATATTGTGTAGTATGGTGGGTGCAAAAATTAAAATGAGATGGTTAGCACTTTGGCACTTTTGTTCCCTAATCACAGTTTATTTGGCGTTTCAGTTTCAAAGCTCCAATTTCGAAACTGTCGAGCTTCTTCAGAGCGACATCCCAAGTAGAGCTGTCAAAAGCAATAAGAATAATAAAATGGATAACAATATACCTTTTGTGAGTGGGGATTTCCTCAAGTTCAAACGAGAATGCACCTCATTTCTATCCTAAAACAATTTGCCTTGTATCTTTGATAACTAGCTGACCAATCCAGCACTGCCTGGAAGCACTCCGAATGACAATTGATAAACTCTCTCTCTCTCTCTCTCTCTCTCTCTCTCTCTCTCTCTCTCTCTCTCTCTCTCAATTCCAGTAAAATAGTTGTTTCAGTTACATTGCCCAGCATTTTTAACATTTTATATTTAACCACTTCTTACCACCCATTCTTATCGGGGCTAAACTTGGAATTAAAGGGCTTCAGGAGTGTCTCTATTCATCCCAGCAACCTCAAAAACTAAGGATTATAGTCTTATTCTATTATATTTGACATTTTATTTTTCACCCCTTCTCACCTACCCCCCTCATATCAAGGCTGAACTAGGACTTAAAGAACATGGTAAGTGTCACTAATCATCTAAGCGACCTCAAAAACTATTGATTAGACATTATTATCTTTGGGTTACGGTTGCTTTTACAAGTCACCACCTTCCTACCCCTTTTCACCCTCCCTTCCTATCAGGGCTGAAATCGAACTTAAAGGGTATTGGAAGTGTCACTATCCATTTTAGCGACCTCCAAAAACTATGGATTAGCCACTAACATCTGCATTTTTTGGTTATTTTGAAATGTCACCACCTACCCACTCCTTCTCATCCATCTTTTCTTATTGGGCTGAAAATGATATAGAGGTCACTGGGAGTGTCATTATTCATCTCAGCAGCCTCAAAAACTACGAATTAGACACTAATATTTGCCGTTTTTAGTTATTTTTACATGTCACCCACTTCCCACCCCCTCCCACTCCCTTCATGTGGGGGCTGAACTTGGACATAAAGGGCATTAGAAGTGCCACTGTTCATTTCAGCAACCTCGAAAACTATGGGTTAGATATTGATATTTGCTGTTTTCGGTTATTTTTACATGTCACCCCCATCCCCCTCCTTCTCACCTTACCTTTCTGTCAGGGCTGAACTTGAAGTTGTCTGTCGTTTACTGTTATTTTTGCTTGTTAACCCCTTCCCACCCCTTCTCGGGGCTGAACTGTGACTTTTTAAGGCAATAGTAGTGTCACTATTCACCTCATTGACCTCAAAAACTATGGATTAGACACTAATGTCTGTCCTCCCCATCCTATCAGGACTGAAGTTGGACTGTGGTTCGATCCCATTAGGGAACGAAATTATTATCAACTAAAAATTCCCCTTCGGTAAATATATGAAAATATATAAATTCCCAGGTAGAGCGAATTAGATATTAAAGGACATTTGTAGCTCGAATGATTTATATGAATCATGGTGATGTGATAAATATTCATAACAAGGCTACGTGGGTCAAAACATTCGAATTGGCTAATATGATTATGGGGGTTTCATATCGATTCTAATTATGAAAAACACCGTGTTCGACGGTAATTTGTAATGGTCAGAATCGATATAAACTTACAGCCTCTCTGTTGGCCGACTTGATAACGTCACTGGCCGGCCTGATTTCGTTCCCGTCCACCGGACGGTGGTTCGATCCCATGAGGGAACGAAATTATTATCAACGAAAAATCCCCTTTCGGTACATATATGAAAATAAATCGATTTCGAGGTAGAGTGAATTAGATATTAAATGACATTTGTAGTTCGAATGATTTATGTGAATCACGGTGATGTGATAAATATTCATATATATATATATATATATATATATATATATATATAATATATTATATATATATATAACTGACTTAGTTTTTATGTATTCATTTATCACTTTGATCACTTATTTTTTTTCTTTTTTAATAACTGATCTCTTCTTTCTGTATTTTCTATTCCCTTCTATTACGTCTCTCAAATGAACACCAGTCTTTGGAATCTTGATAATATAAAACTATATAAGACGACTGCTCCCGTTACGTCGGGGCGACAAGGTTTGCCTATCCCCGCCTCCGTTTCTCTCTCTCTCTCTCTCTCTCTCTCTCTCTCTCTCTCTCTTCTCTCTCTCTCTCTCTCTCTCTCATAATTTTTTCTCAGTAACTGGATCATATTGGATTAAATCTTGTTCTAATTTTAAACGGAGGTCTAGCTTCAACTGTACTATTTCTTACCTAACTTTATCTTCGGCTCTTATTATTTCTTTTATATATGCAGCATCTCTGTTTGATGATCATAATTGACGATTTTACATGAAGATAATAAACCGATATTATTCATATAATAAACAATGAAATTCATGCGTACAAATACACATAATCTCCAGCATGCTCGTATGTCTACAAACATCTTTCACAATACACAACAGTTCATGTTCGTAAAACTAAACGCAAAACGAAAGAAAATGACAAGTTTATTCCGTATTAAAGCAAGCGCGGTACTAAAAGAAGAAAGAAAAAACAGGAAAAAAAATATGGAAAGGATGAACTTCCTCGGAGCCTACGAAGGAATAATTCTGCCTTTCAGCATTTTTTTTTCTTTTGGGTCACCTACCAAAGTACATTTCTCTAGTGAGGGAAGAATCTCTCGTTCGTATATTTGCAATACGTGATATCAAAAAGGATAACAAAAATTAAATTGCGCGCCTTCAAAACGAGTCTGTAGTCACACCCAAGGTCAGTAAACCTTGTTAATACCCATGAATGCTTTCTCTCTTTCTCTATCTCTCCCTCACACCAACACACCAACATCCCCCCCCCCCCCCCCCTCTCTCCCTCTCTCTCTCAACTCTCTCTCTCTCTCTCTCTCTCTCTCTCTCTCTCCGCTGTGAAAGTAAAGCTGTGAGCGATGTCGTCTACGAATACTTGGGTTTACGGACAAAATTCCGTTAATATGTTAATATGCATCTCTCTCTCTCTCTCTCTCTCTCTCTCTGAGGTAAAAGAAAATAACTAGTTGTGTGTATCTTTGCACATACTCAAACAAACACATGCACATAACAAATGACATATTCTTTTTTTAGAATAAGCCTCTATTTCTTTAAGACAAAATGAAGAGAACGCTGTGGAGACCTGATACTATCGGATTTGCATCGAGAAAAATTCGCTTCTGATCCGGCGGCCATGTCATATTTACCTTTAAAATAAAAGCAATATTCAAATAAGTGGAAAGTGAGTTGGAATGTTACTGAAGGATGATCTAAACCAAGAACTACACTAGAATTCTCAACACAAGCCTAGAATTGTACATAGTTTTTAAGAGGAGAGAGAGAAGAGAGAGAGAGAGAGAGAAGAGAGAGAGAGAGAGAGAGAGAGAGAGAGAGAGAGTTCATTAAGAAAGTAAGAAACCAGACTCCCTTGTAAAAATAATGAAGCAAACAGAAACAGCAAAACGGCAAATCGCTTTCAATAAATATGGTAAAGTTTGAAACTTATAATTTGATTAAAATTTCTGAAGACATAAGTCAGCTGCATTGGAGGCTATTAATTCATTTTTCCTTGAGGTACTTAATCTTGCTTTCGGTATTAAACAATATCTCTTTTTTTTCTAATTGTTGATTATTATTATTTATTATTATTATTATTATTATTATTATTATTATTATTATTATTATTATTTTTATTATTAATTATTATATTATTATTATTATTATTGTTATTATTATTATTATTATTATTTATTATTATTATTATTATTATTTTATTATTATTATTATATATAATAATAATAATAATAATAATAATAATAATAATAATAATAATAATAAAATAATAATAATAATAATAATAATAATAATAATAATAAGTATTCTGTGATATTGCCCAATAAATCTCCACGTAGTACAGAATTTACCCATTCAGCATCTAAGAAATCTAATGGTTAATCAGTAAAAATCGATCTAGCAATGGATTTATTTTCACGTACACATAGTACTATTATTATTATTATTTTATTATTATTATTATTATTATTATTATTATTATTTATTATTATTATTTTTATTATTATTGTTATTTTTATTATTATTATTATTAATTATTATTATTACTATTATTATTATTATTATTATTATTATTATTTATTATTATGTAAATAAAAATTAACAATATTACGAGCTAAGTGAAGTCTAACTGGAAATGGGCTCATTTTTGGCCGCCCGGCCCTAACGATATTCAAATGCTAATATCTCCAAAAGTATTGAAGATAAAAGAAAAGTTCTTTCGCCAGATGAAACCTTATCTCTTTAAATTTCATCCCATATAAGATTTATTTTCAAAACATCATAAATTCACATTAAAATTATGTAACCCTTTGATGGTTTAACTGGAAGCTTCGCGAGTTATCGCCTTTAGGCCGCCTTACTGGTATAAATAATTGTTTTAATGTGTAATCTATTTATATAATTGTATATTGTCATTACAAAACAGTTTTTAAAGAGAAATTGTAGTTTATTATTATTATTATAATAATTATTATCAGTATTAGTATTATTATATAAAAAAATCCTACGGAAATAAGACGATCATGACAGTAACAGACGTTAAAAAGATAATATCAAAGGAAAAAGAATCCCCGACGAAAGCTCCACAACAGGAAAATAAAATTCCCAACAAACTAACAAAGAGACACAGAAGAAGAATAAATGATGAGAGAAAATGAATCCCTCTGTCCCACTGAGGACAGAAGTTTTTTCCTTGTTCGAGTGGTAAGGTCAGGAACTGCTCTCTCTCTCTCTCTCTCTCTCGTCTCTTCCCCTCTCACTCTTCTCTCTCCGCCCTCTTCTCTCTCTCTCTCTTATGCCGTTTGGTGGATATGACCACCACCACGTATCCCCACTTTTAAGTCTGTAGTGGAAAGTGATGATGATTTTGACTGTGGTGATTACGTCAGATTATAAGCTTTAGCTTGCATTATTTATGGTTATATACTGTCGACTTTTAGACACCGATATAAAGTGCGGAACTTTCTTCTTACACATACACACATATACCTATATATATATATATATATATATATATATATATATATATATATATATATATATCGGATATATTATATCAGGCAGATATATCGTTATCTATATATCAGGGCATATCCGATTATATATATAGATATAATATATAATGTATATATTATATATATATATATATACATATATATATATATATATTATATATATATATATAATAATATATATATCGTATTCTCTTTCTGAGAGAGAGCGCTCGAGAGGGTGTTAGACAAAGGTGTTAACCCTTAGTTCTGACCGCTTCTCTTGGGATGAGGCTGCGAGCCTAGTGCTCTTTTCCACCCCGGCTGCAATTCACTATATTTGGTAACCTACCGGGTGCATAACTGCACACACGAAGTACCTGGTAGTTATGTCAATGATGGAAATGTGGATTTTTCACCAGATGTTTTTCTTATAGAACTGTCACCCTTTCACTTCTCTGCAAGTCTTTCGCGATGACCTTGGCAGCAACTAGCTTTTGTAACACTGGGTTGCACCCACCACAGTCCTCTGTCTACCAGGCACATACTTCATTTCTTAATGTTACCACTTTTGCCTCGATGCCTCAAAAGGCTCACAATGCTAACTCCTATTTCAGTGGCTCCTTTCCACGAGAATGATGAGATCATTGACTCCCGTAGGAGGGAGAAGGAAACGAGCCGCTTCTTGAAAATTGTCTACCTGATTACCTAAGTAGTTGGTAGTTCGTCGACTGTAGTAGATCACAAACAGAGGAAGGGCATGCGACTAGCAAACCTTATTCCATGGGATCTCTTCAGTTAGATCAGCACCTCAAGAACACCACATATCCAAGAAGAAAAATTATTCAATTGAAATATAGTATACATATAAAAATATAGGTACCTACTATATATCAAATGATTAGAGAATTGCTGTCTTAAAATGTTGCACGCCACACACGCGTTAGCGTTCGATGTATATATACATATATATATACATACACACACACACACACACACACATATATATATATATATATATATATATATATATATATATATATATATATATATATATGTGTGTGTGTGTGTGTGTTTATACATACATATACATGTGTGTGCTCACAGGCTACCGTCGTAAACCGATACCGCGAAGGTAAAAGTGCTGACGTAAGCAAAAGGACTCTCGGGGTTAAAGCACACACATGATAACCTTAGTCAATAAGACCGGGGAAAAGCCTTGGATATTCCGAGCATGGAAATGGAGGTATTTTCCTTCTCTCTCTCTCTCTCTCTCTCTCTCTCGCCTTAATTCCTGTATATATCTCCTTTGAAATGACAAACCATGATAGTTTATGCCTACACATAAGTGAAAAGAGGGAAATCCAAAATATTAATATGGAAACGACCGAGAGAGAGAGAGAGAGAGACTAATAATAATATGATAATAATAAAAAGATTGTGTAGCTATAGCAGACGACTTGTATGGCCAGCCCGTAAAGCAACAGTTAAATTCTGTGGACGCGAGGATATGTTGACATTTGATTGCTATACAAAATAAAAATAAAAGAGCGTATAAGGTTTGGAAGTCGATATCTATTGCAAATAGATGAAAAAAGGAAAAGATATTAATACCCGATTATTTTGTCTCTACTTGTGCTTGCAAAAGAAGATACTTAAAAATAAATAACAGTTGGCGGTGAAATCAGTCTAATATCTAATACCACGCAAACATTTGCCGTAGTCCACTTACTGTAAACTGTACTTTCTTCAGGGCTAGTACCACTTTTTCCTCTCACTTTCATTTCTCCAGAACTGGTCTCGAAAAATGCAATGAGTTACCTGTCTCCTTAATAAGATAAGATGAGAAGAGAGGAGCGTCTATGGCTTTGGACCCGGAAGCAGTTCTGAAAATCCAGGTTCTCTCAAATTTCAAGGAACGACTCAGTACAAACTTGCTCTCTTTATTCGTGGCCATAAACACAGAATCTGTAACGTTCTGATTTTCTGTGTTCTCATGATCTCCTTGTTCTTTGGATGAGATTATATTAAAACGAAATTAAATTGAGAATGAAATTTCTGCATCTTTTTGAGAAGGCAGCCAGGATCAGCAACGATGAAGCAATACGAGTTTGTGAACCAAACAAAATCAAAGCCGCCTTGCGAGGCATTACCAAGAATGATTTAAGGATTCTGCAAGCACTGATTATTTCAGAATGGCAACATCTAAGCACCTTTCAATATCTATGCGTCGATACGGACTTTTACATTTAGCAGTTAATTAAAGACTAGTCAAAATTACTATTAGGTTACAGACTACCACTCATTTCAATAAGAGTTGCAAAGAGCCTTGGTATTTTTGCAAGTATCATAGTTACTTTTAGTTTTACAGTCGTTCTTACAATCTGGAAGGTAGAATATCTAGAGTTAGGCAAGGTGTATATATATATATATATATATATATATATATATATATATATATATATATATATATATATATATATATATATACGTATATATATATTATTGGGGAATCTTGACCATTGCGTGTCTTTGCCACCCTTAAAGGTGTAGAAATTGGGGGGGGGCCCCCTTACTTCACATAATTTGGTGTAAGTATACTTCCAGTTTTGTTTTTTTGTTTTAAAAACCTAAACCCGGCTTAGAGTTTTTTTTTTTTATAATCATTGTTCCCGGAAAATATATCCATTTACACGGGCCTTCAGCCGTAGTTTGTAATTAACATCCCGTTCTCTGACTGGGCCTTTCAGGATTTTCAGTAAGCAGCCATCTCGTTTTTTCAGACACCGAGAACGAGAAATCATGATAATATAGTATATATACCTCTAAAGCTACTTAAACATCATGTGACAAAGCACCGCATCAGAAGAGATTTATAACCCAAAAATAACTGTTTTCCCCACCAGCCTCCACGTAATAACTTTGCCTGTAACCATTTCATATGTCAGTAAATGACATCTGCTAATCCATTTCAGGTGGAATGTTAATAAGGATTTGGCGGAATGCTGAAACTGACGCCAGTTAAAATTATTATTCTTATAATATAATATCCAATATCATTGTTATCAAAACTCCATACTCAATACCGAGGTTTAGTACTATCATCATTATTCTCTGAGCTTTTACCGTGAATAACTTCGTGGATACACGAAGAGAGAGAGAGAGAGAGAGAGAGAGAGAGAGAGAGAGAGAGAGAGAGAGAGAGACGGAAAAACCAAACGATGAACACATAGTCCCTCACTCCCCAACACCCACACGCGAACACTTCCAAACACATCCCTTGCCAGATTTGTGGAAAAATCTATGGAAATAGCATTACAATAGCATCATTATTTATTCCTGTAAGACTTTGGTCATCTTGTCGCAAATCCCAAGTCTGAAAACACAGACGCCAATCTCTACTACCCTGAAGATTTTCCTCTATGTAAGTTCCAGCAATTTTTTTCTGCGTATTTTACTGATTCGAATATTTTTTTATATACTGTAGCCTGCTTAAGTAATTAAAAAATGAAAAAGTTCTTCGTCCTTATTAATTTCTGAAAGTTTCATTTCTGTCCTAAATTGGGAACTAAGATACAGAAGCACCGTCCATGTCACAGAACAACTACTGAATTTCCATGTTTACTAAAGGTTGCTTAGGGAGATTTTTTAAGGGTAATAAATGGCAATTATAAATTCTTTCAGCACCTTTGACATTGAATAAACATGACAATTTTGTAGATAAGCTTTGAACATTCCAACAAGTAGGACCAAGAAAGGGAAAAAAAGTTGCAAAATACCCTTGTGTAACTTCGACCACACTCTCCCCTCTAGAGGCTTTATGTTTAAAAGAATACTAAGTAACACCAAAAGAAATGGACGCTTTCGAAGTTTTAGTCAGTGTCTTGGGCTGAGTTTCTGAGCACTAAGTAATTTGATTTCCATCTCTTCAGCGTCAATAATTTTATGAATTTTTAATGTACAATAAATTGTAATTCCAATTTGTGCTCCCAATTTTGACATTGAAGAACTGACAATTTCTAAAATTGGCAAGGCAACAAGACCATGATACAGTGGCAGATCTAGAAATCTCTCATGGGGTGGGGGCCACTCAGGATTTTAAGATATATCTAATGAGGGTCAAAATGGCCCTCGTTTAGATAATCGGAGAGAACTCCTAACTGGGAACGAACCTACCTTCGATGGCAATCGTCCCTTCGAATGCCGCCTCTGTAGCTAGCTGAAAATCAATTATTAAAACTCTAGGATAGAGAGAGAGAGAGAGAGAGAGAGAGAGAGAGAGAGAGAGAGATTAGGATTCTGAAGATTGTTACATTGTTTCCAACACCTGCAGCTTACAAAGAAGTAGCCGGTGAAGTTATATAATTTGGTTTTCAGTGTTTCTATAAATATTTTACTTTAGTGCAGTTGGTACACATTACCAAAATTTAATTATAGTTTTAGGGTTTACGCATTAATCTATCCCTGGGGGTGGGGGTGGTTTGGCGGTTGGCCACGTGACCCGGTGGCCCCCACCGCCTTAAATGCGCCACTACCATGATAGGAGGACAAAAGTTCCAGAAGTTTAATGTTACTGATGTCAACTTGGCAGCCTCAGCCTCCACCACCCAAACCCATTTGCTCTCCATTCTGGCTAAACAGCGGGACAGATTTCTTTAATTCAAAAGAAGAAGAAGTAAAAGAAAACAGATCTTCAGCCTCATTCGAAAATACCCGACTAAAATATTTCATTCTATCTGACAGAACATTCATTGCAAATACTGTATATCAAACCCTACTCTTTTTCTTACAGAAAGACTTCGACTATCTTGGCGATTGAGATTCGAAATATACAGGACACGGAGTCCATGATGAAGGAAGAAAGTACCTGTCACAGCAACCAGCTCCCTTCTCCTTTTAACCAAACAAGAGCAAAAAGGAAAAACTTAGACTTGGAAAACAAAAACAGTAAATGGACTGCTTTCACGTTCTTTCCAGTCTAATGCACCTGGGTTCAAGATGTTTATCTGTCCAAGAAATGAAGGAATCGGGTAGGTTTTTGCAAAATCTGAATATATGTAAATAAATGTTAACTGCGTCATTATGATACCATAAATTTCTAAAATATCTGGACTCTTCATTCGCTCTTACTAAGCACTGTGCCTTGAATAGAAAGCAGAAGTAAAATACGATTCATCAATAAGCATGTTAGGGGAAATATAATAGAATACAAACATTAATATAAGAACATGGTTAAAGAAAATGGAGTAAAAGAATGGGAAGGCTCTGATATCCAGGATGAATAAGTGGCCGTGCAAGATAGGGTATTCCAACATGCAGCTGATATCCTTTCTCTTCAGTTGTATGAAGCGGGGGATGAAGTAGAGGTTTCACTGCACAGGAAGTTCATCTACGATTAAGCAGTCAAAGTGTGAAGGAGCCAGTGAACATAGATCTGTTTCTATTATCTTTCTGTTGTTGGTGTTTCCTTGTTACTCTGGAATATATGTCCATGGCGTCTAGATCTGCCGACCTACCTTACAATTATATAAAGCATAATTAACAAGTATCTAAGCTTAATTTTCCATTTTAAAAGTATATATATATATACCTCTTTGATCAGGGAGTGATTAACCTCTAAAAGGTATGCATTAACGACCTCATATTCCTCTCATGGCACTTGCTAAGGTATCTGAGACAGTCCCGGGTGACTTGAATTGCTGTACCTTGTGATAAGTAGCCTGTGAGGGGTTTACTGAATTCTCAGGTCTTCTTGTAAGTGAACTTGAGAACAGACCACTCTTAGAAGGTTTGTGTCGGGTTTCTTTGACTTATTATGGTCTCCATACGTGTGTAAAAGAATAGTCGAAGGGGACAGCAGTGATATAATGAGGTGAAAATCCCGTTAAAGGAATGCTCTACCAAATAAAAACTGATGAGATCTTACTGCCAATGCATCTTATTGGCAGTAGCAGTTGCGTCTGCAGGTGCTGGAAAGGTCTTATTTGTATGTGCACTTAGCAGGAATCGAGGGGCTTTTTCGAGATGCTATCTGCGTCATCCCTCCTATGGATTCTGTGCAAATTGACTTAGCCACAAGCATATTGGTAAAAAGTCTTTCCATATCCTGGGCGGTGGTGATACAGATTCAAAATATGATGGGCTAACAGTTCATAGAACTTCCTGGCTTGATGGTTGGTGAGGAGGTTAAGTACTTTGCCACCTGGCCGGGAAATGGAATGAATTGCAAACCTCTATACTCCTGACAAGTATTGTCTACAATTGGCAGCATATTTCCTACAAGCGCTGAAGGGCTCTCCTACCATTGATAGGAAGGACACCATCAAAACTACGTTGGAATGTCTCTCCCAGTGAGCTTTATGCAACCATCATGGAGGCGGCATAAACAATCACCGCCTAAAATAGCATGTTAGACGCCTCAAACGAATGCAATTATTAACAGCAACCAAGTTCCTCGACTTTGGAGCAAGACGGCCCTGCACACAGTCGATGAAGTCAAGTTCCTCCCTTCCTATGTCCAGATACACCAAGAGAACAATAAACTTGCACCAAATCCTTCGCCAAAAATTAATACACCATAATCAGTCTGTCCACAACAGCACCTTTGAATTTCTAGCCTGTTCGTCCCTTTCTCCAATCCAGCCTAACTAAACCAGGAAGCGAAAACGAAGCAGACTCAATAACAGGACTCGTTGCCACTCCAAAATTCTATACAGCCATCATAAACCAGCCATAACAACCGACACCCGAAAATAACAACAACCATTCTTAAAGTACATTCATAATCCTTTTCACCACAAAATTAACAGCATTCATAATGGAAATAATGGTATAACATGAACCAGGAAAAGGAAAACAAAAAGTGAAATAATGGCATGAGCAAAGGAAACGAGAAGAGAGCCGGAAAACAATAAAAGAGCAAGGTAATATGCGGTTGAAGATCATCACATACCGGAAGAGGAAATATGGTAATGACGAAAGTTTCAGAGGACCTGTGGCTGTGCTACAATGCACCTGTCTTTCCAGTGCTATGGGCCATGACTGGTCAACCCTTAGGCATAAACACCTGTAAGTGCATTTATGTTTATTTTACAATACATACACACACACATTATATATACGGTACGTAAATAGATAGATATATAGATAAACTCACAAGTGCACACACACACACCCCACACACACACACACACACACACACACACACACACACACACACACATATATATATAGTATATATATATATATATATATATATATATATATATATATATATATACACGCGCGTGTGTATGCGTGTGTGCTACTCCCTGTGTACGCGCGTGCACACACAGACTGGTATGATCTCAACCAGTGAAAGCCCCCAGGGAATTCGTGACAGGCTGGAGGACACTTGTTAGCCTGCCATTTTATTTCTTTACAAACTCCTTGGTGTTGCATAAAAGGATCTCAGATACTATTTCATACCCTCCTTGCCGTGTATCACAAAAATATACTGTCGTTTTTTTAATAGTATAACCGGTATCTGTGTACAATATGCCTCGATATTTTCCTCATCCGTAAGCCTTTCCCCAAACGGAGATGATAGGTACACACACGCACGCACTCACACACATACACACACAACACACACACACACACACACACACACACATATATATATATATATATATATATATATATATATATATATATATATATATATATATCACGGAGTACTTATCAGTTACAATTCCCTTAGTCTAAGTTATTCCCAAGTATAGTGCGATAATATTCATGAATATAAAATTGTCACGCGATACATACATACATTCACACACGCACGCGCGCACACACACACACACACACACACACACACACACACACGGCTTCACTAATCAAGGGCCTTTCCAGAGAGTTCAGTTCATGACTGCCCACTATTGGTCGTAGCTTGCGATAATTCATACTTAGCAGCTAGTAAGAGTTTCAACTAGCAAAATGAAAATATTGCGAAAAAAAAAAGCCTTCATCTCATCACTTTGTAGGGTCCTCCCGTTGACCCACCCACCTCCATCGCAGGTATCGCATCGACCAGTAATCCCACAACAACGATCCCACACGCCAACGTGGCGACGAAGAAAACAGCATCTGTCACGCATCTTTTGTGCATATGTCTCCTTTATTAGTATTGTCATATTAAATGTATCGCCATCATCATATGCATTACACTGTCAGCTTTTCAGCCATATGTATGTTAACCTCAGTCCTGTATAAGTACCGATTTATATGTATATTTCTATCTGCCTTGTGCTTAATTTCTGTTGCTACCAGACTGATGTCCAGAACTACAGTTCTGCTCGCAAGAGCTATTGCCCTTACTCATATTCTTCGCTACAACTTTATATTGCATGTAATCATCTATTAATTTCTTAAGTTGGGAAATCGAGTGATAATCTCATAGGCGTATGTTAAACTACGGACGTCCTAAAGTCTACAGTTTATAAGCCTTACAAGCAGACTATAACACTTCTTAATTCTTGTTTAGAGTTAAATAAATTGTTTTTTTCAACGCATTTGTGGTTCTCAAGATTCTTCTTAATATTCCCACCTTTTTATAAAAGCTACCAAGATACGTAGATTACCAGAGAAAGACCTCTGTAGTACTATACGTCAGAGATTCACACATGAAACATTCTTTCGCATTTATAAATAATATGAAGTGAAAAAGCCAATGCAGACAATCCAGTTTAAGGGCATAAAATTGGTTTTCTGCAAATGTTTTTTTTTTCTAGCTATCCCCAGACAAGCACGAAGACTGTGTTTTTATAACTAGAGACTTCACCCTAAACAAGTCACTTGAACTTATTTGCTCTCAATCGAGTAAGAAGGAAATGACACGACGAGAGAGAGAGAGAGAGAGAGAGAGAACTCTTGGCTTTCAAGAACCGAGGCTTTCCGGATCCCGCGCTCGGTGGTTTGAAGGTAATTAATTATTCTGCAACCTCATACGAGACCCTTAATATTCACTGCACCATAAAGATTACTCTTCCTTTTGTTCGGGTTCACCATCTCTGCAACACAAAAACCATGTCGGTGTCATAAAGATTCAGAACTTTGTTATCATATTTTATGGCCATACTATGGTCTTGTTTATAGTCAATGTTACTGTTTCTATTGTTTTTGCTATTCAGTTGGGTCGAAAGGTATTGCCTTTGGCGATATTATTAGTGTAATATTTATCATTAGTTTCCTACCTTTTTCGTCATTGACTGTAATGAAACTAAGTAGTCAGGCACCTTTCAAAGCTGATGTTATTTTTAAAATTTTGACAATGTCCTATTTTTCCAAGGCCACAGGTATCATCAAGTGCCTCAATTTTCATTTCTTTTTTAAATAATAAAATCTATGAACGTTAGAGGTCAATGGTCATCAGAATTCGATACTAAATGAGTCTTAAGTATTATTTTTGCCTTAACCAATTTTTCGGTTATTCACTGGTCAATTTAAGATCGACATCAATTAAACTTAGTAGGGGATTCCCTACCCTTGGGGGTGGACATTATTTCTACGAATTCTATTTTGTTTTACATATCGAAGATAAATTTGCAAGTCAGTATTCTGATTTTCTCTGCTTCTGATGAAATTTGGACTTTTGGGGATTCTTTTCCCTGAAATATTTTTAACTGCCACATTTTTAAGTTAATTTCTTAATTTAATGGCTTAAGTTACATTTATTTTAAGACCGTAAACTGTTTTTCTTCAACTTGATGAAACTTCGTAGGCAGGTTCATTTTGTAAGGCTTATTCATAACATATCTTTCATTCCTCCTTATCCGCTTTTCAACCGTGACCGAATTTGCCTTGGCAAAAGCACGAAAAAATTGAACGGTAGGAATTGTAGAAAGGTCACTACGTGATGCTGACATGCAAGGGAATCTCCGAGTGATCTGCAGCTGCAGAAAGATTGGTACTACACACAGAGAGGAACTATTCTTGAAAATATGAATGGAAAAATGCAAATTACAGAGAGAGAGAGAGAGAGAGAGAGAGAGAGAGAGCCGAGTTATTCTTATGAACACGTAAATGGAAAATGCTAATCACGTTTAGAGAGAGAGAGAGAGAGAGAGAGAGAGAGAGAGAGCCGAGTTATTCTTGTGAACACGTAAATGGAAAATGCAAATCACGTTTAGAGAGAGAGAGAGAGAGAGAGAGAGAGAGAGAGAGAGAGAGAGAGAGAGAGATTGGAATTATTCTCATGAACACGTAAATGGAAAATGCAAATCACGTTTAGAGAGAGAGAGAGAGAGAGAGAGAGAGAGAGAGAGAGAGAGAGAGAGAGAGATTGGAATTATTCTCATGAACACGTAAATGGAAATGCAAATCACGTTAGAGAGAGAGAGAGAGAGAGAGAGAGAGAGAGAGAGAGAGAGAGAGAGAAGTTACTCATAGGAAAAAATGAACGAATAAAGGTAAAGAAAAATTTGGCAATTAACTAAAATATTTCAGCCAGAAAATGACTCAGGTAAAATAGGAAGCGATTGGCCGAAATGGAGAGAACCCAAAGGCAGAAAGAGGAAAAAACGAAGAGATTCTTATTTAAAAGAAAAGAAGAGCTTCATGACAACCCTCCTTGAAAAGAAACAGGAAGAACTTAATTCTTCACTTCCTCCTTCACAAATTACTTCCTTACTGTTTCCTCAATTATTTCTTGCTCAGAATTTCAATCATTTGTCACCCATCATTCTCCTCACGACAACACCCTCTTCACTGTTTCTGTATTAGGGTTCTCTTATTCATGAATATATACATACACGCACACACACACACACACACACACACACACACACACACATATATATATATATATATATATATATATATATATGTGTGTGTGTGTGTGTGTGTGTGTGTGTGTATGTATATATATTTATATATATATATATATATATATATAAATATATATATATAATATATTATGTATGTATATGTATATTTATATATGTATATGTATATATATTTATTATATAATAAATATAATATATATATATATATATATATATATGTGTGTGTGTGTGTGTGTGTGTGTGTGCTGTATACAGTACAATAAATGGAATTAGGGTATGTTGAAGGATAAGAAAAAGGACACAGCTAAATAGTTAAAGAGAGCGTTATACAAATCGATTGTTATACATATATTTTATTATAACTCTTGAAAGTTGTTTGTTTATTTGTTTGTTTGAATGCACATTCCGAGATTGGCGAGGCTGCAGCAGAAGGAGCCGAAGACAACTGGATTCTTGAAGACTCTTTCAAGAAGCCTTGATAACCCAGTGGGCGTTTCTCCAGGAGGCATTCTGGAGGTGGACGAATTCTGGGCGGAATGATTCCGAAGACAGATTTGGATTTCTCCAGAGATATTGCAAAGATTCACAGATTTCACAGACGACAGATACCACAGACCGACTTCTAGGTCAATCTTATATCATCCAATGAGGAAGAAATAATGAAAAATTTAAATAAATAAGGAAAAATTTCATCTTCAATCTAAACTTAATTGAGATTTAATAAATAGGAAAATTTTCCTCTTCAATCTAAACTAATTGGATTAATTAACTATTAGATGGCTATAGATTCTTAAAGACTTAATTATGCAAAGAGAGCAAAGATTACAAAGAAAATTCTTTCCATCAATTCTTTTCTTCATACCATTCTTCTTATCTAAACTACTCATCTGTTAAAATAAATTATCAACATTAATTTGATTTGGATCACGGGTGCTCTAGTACACACACACACACAAACACACACACACACACACACACACACACACACACACACACATATATATATATATATATATATATATATATAGTATATATATATATATGCATATAACAAAAAGCTTTAAATCCAAAATAAACTTATGTTAGATTAAATGCCATATCATAAGGAAGTGGAGAGAACCACATAGATGTGTATTACCACATCGAGGTTAGTGAATGACTCAGTGTTGCCACAGAGGCGTCGTTGCATCACACGACCTTGCCAGTGTTGCCAGACACCCGAGGCGGAAATTCTCTTCCTGACATTAGCTGCTTCAAATATTGCACGACTATTGTGTAAGGTCAATTTCTGTCGGAAAAGACTGAAATAGTAAATAAAAAAAACTGTTATAACGTGACCGTTAGAATATAAGATTTAGTTTTTTAACTCGAATTTCTATTTTTAAAACACGTGCAATTTACAACAGCATATGACTGACCCAGCTAGGTAGGCTACGCACCAAGGTAAAGCAAATTAAACACTTTATCTCACCTTTTTTTATGGCATGTGATGGGAAACAAAAATATTTATGATTAATGTAACTGTAATGAGATTGTATTTAAAGAGAAAAACTGAGGAAAATTTATCTATGCAACGACAAGGTTTTCGTAAGAGGCAAAGAGAGGATTAAGACTTCATCAGAATTAATAATAATAATAATAATAATAATAATAATAATAATAATAATAATAATAATAATAATAATAATCCATGTGAGAGTGAAAGGTACACATTACCTACAAAGTGAAAACATTCCATTTGCGATAAACGTTGCGCAAAATGAAAGAAAAGCCAAGACTTAGAGATTGAATTTCATAGACTACTGCAAGTAATGACAGGACCGTTGCGTGTCTACCGAGGATATCCGGATGGAAGAGAACAAGTCATGAATCTGTCCGCAAACAATAAACGCAAAACCTCCAGCTCAGGGTTTTATTATATAAATAGATACTTGAGTGAACCGCTTCATTTCAGTTACCTAAAACGTTTCGGTCGAGAAGGAAGAGAGATCCTATGCAGACTATATAGGGCAAACCATCCATTATGCTTTTAACGGGAATGAGATGAGCACACATCATAACAATAATTCAAACGAGGGCTTAAATCGTAATCTTGACTGACCTCTTTAGTTAGCTGACCTAGTGGTATTTTACCAGAATGGAATGGAAACATATTTACATAATAATCAAGACGAAAGCTTGCATACGACTCCTTGGTTGCCAGGCCTACTTTAGCTAACTGATTTGATCATTATATTAAAATCGCTACTACGGTGGCATCCTTTACAACTACTACTATTATTACTACTACTACTGATGTAAAAAAAAAAAAAAGGAAAAAAATTAGAAAAAAACAATATAGACAATAACAACACAAACGAGGTCTGCTCTCTAAAACGGTTGTGTAACGGGATGCTCATGCTAAGGTGACTCTTCGGTAGTATATATATATATATATATATATATATATATATATATATATATATATATATATATATATATACTATACATACATACATACATACAACACACACACACACACACACACACATATATATATATATATATATATATATACACATATATATACACACACTATATATATATAGTATATATTTAGGCAAACTGGTCTTAAGATTAAGATTATCCAGTAACTTGCAAGGTAAAGAAGGGAATACTAGATTGTCGCCAGTGAAACCCAGAGCATCAAACTCCAAGGGTTTCTTGATACATGAAGCAGTTCAGAAATAAGTACAATTAATTTCCAAAGACTCTAACAATTTGATAAAGAATGGTACCATGAAAACATAATTAATTGTAGGTAAAACGGCAAAGAAACCATTAGAATCTGCTATAACAGATTCTCAGGAAATGGTGTCCTAAATTAAGCAGTTATCTGCGCATGCGCAACAGAGCTTCAATGCAGTACATTGGCGAACATAGGGATACGAAGGCAGAGGTGATTGTACGTGTGAAAGAGCCTCTCCTCAAAATGCAGAGAGAGCTGGCATAACAAGTAAATGAACAAAGTGTAAGGCTGGAGGAGGCACTTAATTCACTTACTGAGTTTACTGAAATTAATTTATTCAATTCAGCAAAGGTAACTCATTTAACAAAGGGACATTTAAGCACCGATAGCCAATTGTAAAAGGGATTCACAAGGAATGAAAACCTGAAATTGAAAGTGAGAAAATTATAGAATTAAACTGGGAAAAATCCCTCTTCCCTATCCAGACATACCTGTTGACATAAGAGTTACTCTAATAATTAGAGCAAGGATGAATCTCATTTGCGTGTCTGCCCTTACCATGATTGGATTGTGGGGCACCTTATCTTCGTAGCTGCACAAAGGGGGAATGCTATCCCAGCTGAGAGGGAGAAGTTCAATACTTGATGACTCACCAGTGTCTCCCCGGTTTTCCTTTCTCAGAGCCTTGCTTGACCCCTGTCTTGGGTCAAGTGACTGAGCTGGTGGTCAGTTTGATCTCATCTTCACTGCTATGATCTGGAAGTAAGAGGATCCTGCGCCAGTATGAGAACGAAAATAAGGAGACGGATAAAGGCTTAAGGAGTGGCAAAACAATGAAAAGGTATTTACAAATATATACATATATATATATATATATATATATATAATATATATAATATACACACATATATATATGTATATATATATGTAGATATATATATATATAATATATATATATGATATATATATATATATATATTATATATGCTGGCAAAAATGTTGTTACAACAGAATTCCATTTAATAAAAGAAGCCCATGAAAATGCCTAAATATAGAAAGTAGGTACCTCTTCAGGTAGGTAATGAATGAGAAAAGTTACAGAAAGGCAGTATTTATACCAAGAGATCTACCCACAGGTAAGCCATTTAACTAGGCCACCCCAGTTGATAATTTCTCTTTAAGCATTGGTTGAAGGAAGATTTTATCCATGATATCTGAATCCCAGGTACCCTTTCCAATATTAATTACCTTTCTTTGTTTCATCAAGGCTGACTCCACCATCTGGCTTATGTACTGACATTTGCTGCTATAAATTTTACGTGACAAATTCTAGTTTATTCAGTAGTTATGGTTATTTATATGGCTAAAAATTGCTGAGCTCTGTTGTCCATACCTAACTGACCATTTATGTCGTATTAATCTCTGAGGAAGTGATTTTCCTGTAAAACCAATATAAGATTTATCTCAGTCCAGACATGGGATTATGTATACAACTGTATCTTTGAGGACTGGCTTTTGTTGGACGTTAATCAGGGATTTGGCTGGGGTGCTTGGGTAGGTAAAGGCAAAACAGTTAGATTTTCTGAGAGTCTGTCACCATCTTAATCCTGTCCAGGTGTGGGATTTTTATTTCATTGTTTGCTTTCTCAATTATATAGTGAGGGTACCTTAACGACAAAAGCTGCTTAAGAAATTAGTTCAAATTCCTTTTCCAGGAAATCTGGGGAACAAATTTGTAGGGCTCATAAGAATAGATTGCTGGCTATGCCTATCTTGATAGAAATATCATGATAAATAAAGTACTGAATGACGTCTTGGTATAAATACTGCCTTTTCTGTAACTATTCTCATTCATTACCTACCAGAAATATAGTCCTATTTACTGGAGTCAAGTCAAGTAAGAGCCTTAATTCCATGTAATGACACAATTAAAAGGAATATCATTAAATCTTGTTTCATCAAGTCAAAAATGGAAATGTTCTTAATTTAAGTCTGGGTTTGTTCCTTGACAATGTCTTAGTAAAGATGAAAGCGCTTGGATTTCTTTCTGCCTGTCATTTTCCTGTGGTATTTGCTTATTTATTGAAGTCAGGTAACTACATCTATGATTTTTTAAGAATCTATATATATATCATATATATATATATATTATATATATATTATATATATATATATATAGATATAGATATATTTATATATATGAATGATTATCATATCACCGTGATTCATATAAATTATTCAAGCTACAAATGTCCTTTAATATCTAATTCACTCTACCTCGGAACTGAATATATTTTTTTATACATGTAAACCGAAGGTGAGTTTTTAGTTGATAATAATTTCGTCCTCTCGTGGGTTCGAACCACCGTCCAGCAGACAGAGGGAAGAAATCAAGACCTCATTGATGTTATCGATTTGGCTAACAAGTGAGGTTATAAGTTTATACAGATTCCGACCTTACAAATCACCGTTCGAACGCGGTTATTCGAACTGATTTTGTCTCTGTTTCTTTGCTGGACAGTGGTTTGAAACCACGAGAGGACGAAATTACTATCAACTAAAAAATTCCTCTTCGGTTTACATGTATGAAAATATATCAGTTCCGAGGTAGAACGAATTAGATATTAAAGGACATTTGTAGCTCGAATCATATATATATATATATATATATATATATATATATATATATATATATATATATATATATATATATATCTGATTGAAAATGAAAAATACAATGGGTGAATCCAGTTAAAAGAGAGTTTGATTCATGTCAGGAACGTTGAAAATAGTATTAGTTTTAGGAAGTTTTATAGAAGGGAAAAGCCAAACAAACTCAGTATAAGAGATTCCATATATACATACTTTTCTACATAAGGCCATTATCTGGAAAAAAACACACACACAACGTTGCTGGCACATTCATACTTTAATTGCTGAATTGTGGGTGACACCCAGTGCAGAAAAACTTCCGCAACAGTAGCCGCTTCCTAACCTATGCGGCAGACTCACCTGCAGCTCGTCAAATCCCTCCCAACAAACACTGCAAGCACACTTTAGTAATGCCTACAACGCACAACGTGAGGTGCAATGTCGACGCTACTCCATTTCCAAGTTATAAAGAGCAGGGCCAAACTTTCCTTCCAGAAAGAGGGAAGGATTGCACTTCTTATATTTCATTATCAACAGAAAATTTCTCCTTCAATTAACTCTTATGAAAATATATTAGTTCTGAGGTAGGGCGAATTGCATATTAAAAGACATTTGTAGCTTAATGCATATAATATATATATATTATAGAGAGAGAGAGAGAGAGAGAGAGAGAGAGAGAGAGAGAGAGAGAAAAAATATCTTACCTGATATTATTTTCCTAAGTCGAAATCGAAAAACCCCACCACTTCCTTTTCCATTGGCAAATAAGCAGAGTTGTTACGTCGATAACCAATACTTTTGCTACGCCAGTTTCAGAATACAGTAGAATTATGACTTATGAGACGTAAAGAGTATAAAATTTCACACACAAAAAAGAAAAAACAATAAGCACAACGCCCCTGTAAATAAATGGCCACTGTATCATGATTTCCCTTACCATAACAGGAACTCGGTCATCAAAGGCCCATTTGAGCTCAAAATTAAGCACTTCTGTTGGTCACAAACATGGCAGATTGGGTTGCTACATCATTCTCTGTCTCGACTCCTTCCTTCCTTCTTTCTTAAGTAGGTATTCCCTCAGTCCACAGGATTGCAGTCTGTTCTATCCAACATAAGCTAAAACCACAGTTCCTTGTAGACTTAAAGGAACTGAATGACCTCTTATTTTCTTTATGCGTTATTATTATTATTATTATTATTATTATTATTATTATTATTATTATTATTATTATTAATTATTATTATTATTATTATTATTATTGCATTTAAAACCCCTTTTCAATTCAAGAGTTCTATATCTTATTCACGCACCTCATAAATCGATCTCATTATCTCATACTAATTACAAAATGTGGCCTTAGAGAATGGTACTACTTTTTACTAAAAGATCTAAGATAAAGCTTAACCTTTAAGTGAAGCTAAACTAAGATGACACGCGAAACTCACTAAGCATCCAGCTCCTATCATCTCTATACCCTTCCAAGGATTCAACAGCTTAGGTACTTGAAGGAAGAGTTACAAAGCAGCTGGGCAGAAAACCATGAATAACTGGAGATAATACTCCTATACTAAAAAAAAACGGGAAAATAGCAAATTAGTGAGGTATTTTTTTTTTTAAAGTCACAGAGACTGTTCTTCAGGATCCTCTTTCTCTCTGATAAATGGTCACCCCCCAACCCACCCACTGAAGATTACGTTAGATGTTAGATGGCGCTGACCAGTGCCGACCATCGACAATAATTTCACGAATATGGGGTACAAAAGACATATTGTTTAATCATTTTCGGTGTTTCAGAGCTATAATTTGTTGTTTGGATTTGTTATTTTTATTGTTAGATTAAGGTAGTCTTGTAGCCACGGCTTCTCCGTGAGCAGCCTTATGTTTGAATTTGTTTGTTATCAGGTATATGTTATTGTGGAATACCCATGCCTACTTATTGGTTTTCCTTCACCTTTTGTTAACTGACCTCAAAATACCAACGGCTTTTTCTTCTCAGCCCTGCGACGCGGAATATCTTGGGAAATAACCAACGTAAATTACACAGATTAAACAGCTGTGAGTGACTTACGGCGGCTATGAAATTAAAAGAATGGAATGCTTATTCATGCACCGTGGGGAAATACATTCAAGTCGTGAGAATTATACAAGAATTCTTAAGACATTTACGACCGAAGTGACGACCACTTGGCATCAACCTGACTAGTTTCCACTGGGAATGAGGGGTTTGCAGTCTACGGGTTATGATAAGAAAGACAGTTCACCTGACTAAGGTTTGAATCAACTTACTGCTTAGCCCGACAGCATAAAATCTTTGTAGAGGGATGTCTCCTGCGCACCTCGTAGGTACAGTGAGAGTTTTTACATTTACATTCTTATCTAAACGAAGACCTTGCTTGCATGGTCAGAATAGCAATATTTAGTTGTCCTCCATTCTTTACTCTACCTACTTCACCATTTTCCTTTCCTTCCTTTAACCCAGTTATCAATCAATCTCTCTCCTTGCCTGGCAACTGCCCAATTCAATCCGATAACAACTAAAGCTACAAGACAAAGGTTGGCTGGTTAGGTTGGGATTATGCTGGTTATTCGGTTTACCCTCCACTCTTGGTTCGCTGTAGAAGGAAACTATCGGGATGGCCGTCCGTCCGTCCGTTCGTCCGTTCGTCCGCCCTCAGACCTTAAAAACTACCGAGGCTAGAGGGCTGCAAATTGGTATGTTGATCATCCACCCTCTAATCATCAAACATACCAAACTGCAGCCCTCTAGCCTCAGTAGTAAAGTTAGCCATGATCGTACATCTGGCTACCACCGGGCCATGGCTGAAAGATTTATGGTCCGCGGCTGAGAGTTTCATGGAGCGTGGCTGAGAGTTTCATACAGCATTATACTCTGTACAGAATACGCGAATGCGCCGAAGGAACATCTGTTCATTCTTTACTTGCTTTTACTGCATTCAATTTCTACTTGCGATAAGATCCTAGAGTTGATCCTTGGTGAGGACTGGCACCGTTTCCTGAAAAGGACACCTAGGAGCCTCTCTTGACTTCTTCATCAGTGAAGTGAGTTCTTGCCAGTTTCCCTCCGGCTTGGGAGAGAGAGAGAGAGATAAACACAGGAAGTATCCGTGTTTCATCAAAACAAATTTCCATCTATTATTTAAAAAAAAGAAAACAAGTACATGAGGAGGCTCAGCAACGCATTACTCTCTCAAAGGATACAGATATTCATCGCATATTTTTCAGACTCTACTTAGTTCTCTCATTTAGAGAACAGGTTTCCTCTTAAAGTACATTTATATACACACTATTTTGTAACGAGAAATAAGAAACAGATAATGACAAAAGGGGACGTCTCTCTCTCTCTCTCTCTCTCTCTCTCCTCTCTCTCTCTCTCTCTCTCACACACACCACACACATATGCACCGGTGTCTTAAAAAAAAAAGGATAACTTAGAGAATCATGAGTCAAGTGGATTTTACGTTAAGATTAAAAGATGAATAGAAATGAACAGAGCATTCATCAAGGCTAGCAGCAACACAAAGAGACCAAGAAACAGGAAACTGATATTTTTCAGAGACCTTCACCAACTTAGAACTGCCACATCTAGCGATACTACTAAAGCAATTCCATGCATACATTCTCTAAATATGATTGTACATCCAACCAAACATATGTATGTACTACATAGGTACGCCTTCAAGGATATCTATTTTTTTTCTGAGAGTCAAAAATGAATACAGACTGACAAACTATACTCTGTTTTTTTCCATCTGTCCATCCGCCTTGGTGGTCGCGCATGGTAACACTGCGTCCGGGCTTTCAATTGTTACGCTATGTGTAAGTTTTAGGTAAATAAAAAGACATCTTGGTGTACATTTGCAACTGAAAAGTGTTTTAATAATTTACTGTATGCGAATTACACCGTTAATATTCGAAATAGGATATTATTTAAAGGCCGGGACGCAGTGTTACCATGCGCAAACACCACAGGCGGATGGAAAGATGGAAAAAAACAGAGTATAGTAGTATAGAGTTTTTAATTAAGCAGTTCAGCAGATCATTCAAGAGACGTGACGAAACAGCTGCAGCAGCGACGAACCACCAGACACCATCATATACTCGTAATGATACTGTCATGACAGAGCAAAGGCCCCATAAACAGTGACACTTATGGAAGGATTGCTGTGATACTTCACACCGCAACAGCCATTTAATAACCGCTGTCATCGTCAACAACTGAATTGAAATGACTTTCTTTAGAGTTGCAAGTTTCTGTCACTTTCACGACGCAGACCGCACGCGGAAACTATCTATTAAATACATTTGATATGACTGTAATGCAGATCTCTTTTCTCATTAAAACTGTGGAACAGTCTCTGCAGCTAGAACGACTTGAACCTCAAGGTCATTTCCTTAAATGCAGTTTCTCGCTTACTGAGTCGAGGGAAACCTTGTTCTAGGTTCCGTGATCTTCATCACCGTCTTTGCTGCCCGTATTCTCTCTCGGGCAACAGGTGGGAAAATAGCTTCAGTATACATAGCATTTGCATACATGTTAACAAGTAGGCACCACACGGGTTACACGTATATTAGAGCAGTTGGTGAATGGTACTAACGGAATATGAATAGAGAAATTAGTGTTAAAACTAAATAGATATAACAAAAAGAAACTACTATTTAAAAACAATAAATCAACTTTGCTGCATAACATAAAACAATCAAATATCTTTAATGTATTCCATTACACCACTGGTGTTGTGACAGAATTCTATAAGTTGAATGAATAATCTTCCGTTATTATCATTAAATTTTTGCTACTCTGTTATGATTACGCAAAGGACGCTCCATCAGAAAGCACACTTGCGTAAAATGCTTCCAGTCTTCCAGTATCTGCACACGTGTGTGTATTCTTTTCACCAATATTTATATAATAATCTTTTATGTAACTATCTCCATGGAGTCTTCAGATCGAGCGAACCATAAAATCACACAGTATATACTACATGACCTAAAACTCTTAAAGACATCATTTTAAACAGTCGTATCATCATGGTGGCCAAAATGATGAAGAGTATTAATTAATACTGCGTCCCAAAAGACAACTTCCAAAGCGAACGTCCATCGCTCTCCTGAAAACGTTGGTGGAAATAACGTCGTGTTTTTCCCACGACCTCACAAGAGATGTCGTCCATGAATCAGATTTTCTGACAGAACAGTGTAGAAGAAGATGTAGTGTACAATGCAGCAGCACGGGTGAGATCATTTGAGATTGTCCGAGATCATTTGAGAAACTTACCGAGATAATTTAAGAAATTTGCCCAGATAATCTGAGATAATTTAAGAAATTTGTCGAGATCATTTAAGAATTTTACCGAGATCATTTGAGAAATTTACCGGGATAATTTGAGAAATTTGCCAAGATTATTTAAGAAATCTTTCGAGGTAATTAGAAAACTTTACCGAGATCATTTGAGAATTTTACCGAGATAGTTTGAAAAGTCTGAAGAGATAATTTGAAAAAATCGCTGAGATAATTTGAGAAATTTGCCAACTTAACTTGAGAAATTTAGCGAGATAATTTGAGACCTTTACCGAGATAATTTGAGAAATTCACCTAAACAATTTGGGAAATTTGCCGAGATAATCTGAGGCATTTGCCGCCTTTTGTTTGTTTTCGTGTTCATTCTCGATGGGCCGGTACTAAACACGACATCCTGCTGTTTGTTTTGTTTGTATGGTGTTTTTACGTTGCATGGAACCAGTGGTTATTCAGCAACGGGACCAACGGCTTTACGTGACTTCCGAACCACGTCGAGAGTGGAGCTTGTCTGTTGAATCACTAGAAATGTTCAGGCTCTTGCTTCGTAACTTCAAATCGAGAATCAGCTGAGAAACATAGAGAACGCCAATGACTCATGTCTAATAATAGTCTTCAGGGACGCGGCGGGACGATGGTGCAATTAGGGTGGCCAAGGTCAGGCGATGTTGGGAAGATTGTGCGGGGGGGGGGGGGGGGGGGGGGGGGGGGGTTGGGGGGGGGGGGGGAGGGGGTGGGGGGGGGGGGGGGGGTCTTGGTCACGATGCGCAGACGGTGGAGAGGCAGACCCGAAACAACAACAAAATGTGGCTGTTACATTTTTTACTTTTTATTTTTTCTCCAAATTTCCTCTTTCAATAATCATCATCATCAATAATATCATTTCATGAAGAGGGCTACCTCAGTACTGAATTACAGAATTGTGACATCAACTGCTCTTTTTCTTGAGTTTCTCGTGACTTGTATTCTGAAATAACCTCGACTTTTTCCAATAGAGCTTCGAAAAGGCCAACAAACTATGATGCCTCCCGCAACATAAGCAGGAATACAAGATACGCTTGATTTACTTCTTTATTAATTTCGGAATATGAAGCCTGCAATTCCAACGAAGCATGCGTGCATTTTCTTCTTGAGTAAACCGCCGTAATAGTGTTACTTCGACTTCCAGGAAGTTTCCAAATTCAAAAGCTGATCTAAATTGCTCTCTTGTCACCAACATTATTATATCTGGGATGATACCAAAAGAAAGATGTCAGTAAAATAAGATGTAAAATTTTAACTATACTGCACTTTATTATATGCATAAATTCATAAATGTACACACACACACATACACACACACACACACACATATATATATATATATATATATATATATATATATATATATATATATATATATATAGTTATAGTTATAGATAGATAGATAGTACATGTATGTAAAATAAAGCTACAATTAACTCATTCATATCGATATTATTATGACCCGGAAATAGGGTGTCATTTATTTGGTAGCCTCTCGGAAAGGCAAGCTATATAGCCTAACTCATTGTAGTCTCGAATCTTGATAAAGAGGGAGGTCATTCATCCGTAAAGCATCTACCAAGACCAATGATTAAATGAGGCATTCTAGATAAAACTAGCTGGAAGCGGCTCATCAGGCACAGCGCCCCCGACTGGGGAATTACGTAAGAAAAAGAAAAAGAAAACGATGTTCACCTGCCATATGCAGAAGTCATGCAAGTGTCCTGTAGGGTTGAACAAAGAATATAGTGACAATGCTTTCAGACATCAACCAATTTAGAACAGATAAACTTTTATGTGAAGTTATTTTAGAAGCAAATTATCCCCCATGTTTAGTGAATTATAAATCAATTAACCATTTGTAGTTTAAAACTGAAAGCGCAAATTTTTTGCTTGTATCATTTGACTGTTGAGGTTTTAATTTGTATTGACTTTTTTTTTTTATTCATTTAATTTTTCGTGCATGCGTATTGTCTTGTAAGTTCTTACTGGTGTGTTACTCATTTGTAATTATTGTTCATTTTGTAATGAAAAAAAAAATGGTACAATTCTGAGTCCCCGTGGTGTTATTCAAAACTCCTTGGTTCGTATAATGTGTTACCCACTGTACTGGAGTAGTGTGGCATCTTTAGAGGAGTATGGGGGGCGCCCGCAGGATATTTTCCAAGGGGGTCAAATCTTAAAGCATACATGGATGGTTTCTGGTATCAATCAGACAAACACTTTTGACTCTTTGAACTAGCAGGTTTACTCTAAAATCAGTATCACCGCCTGCATCTTTATTTATATATATATATATATATATATATATATATATATATATATATATATATATATATATATATACATATATAATATATATATATATATATATATATATATATATATATATATATATATATATATATATATATATATATTGATATGCAGTGGTATTGCGATGCCAATAATTGAAGTGAAGCAAAATGCGACGAAGAAAAGGATTCAGAAAGCTACACTGACTTTTCAATACTTCCGTTGTAAATAAACGTTATGTTATGATGCAACTCTCTCATTTTCATTACCTGTTAGAATGGAGAGAAAGAGGTGGAGAGAGAGAGAGAGAGAGGGTGATTCCTTGGAGAGAGAGAGAGAGAGAGAGAGAGAGAGAGAGAGAGAGGCTGTGTGTGTAATAGGGTGTGGGGGTCTGCCTTCCGTTTCGTGTCCACGCTTACCTTATGAATACTGGGGGTTCTTCCCCCCATGTTTTAATATTATAATATATTATATTATAATAATAGAATATATATATATATATATATATATATATATATATATATATATATTATATATATAATATATAATATATTATATGTATATATATATATATATATACATGCACTATATAATATATTTATACAAATTTACTATACATATAAGTAATGCCTACAGTACCCCGCGAGAAGTGCACATATGGTATAATGATTATAATCATCTCAATTTAAAACTGAAAAACTTCTCGACATGAAAACAGAAACGGGGCTAATGAACGTAACATAAATCGAGTGTTTTCTATTTCTAAAAGCAAATGACTCGCCAGAGGACTTTGCTCAGCCAGGTAGTGATACACTCTCACTCACTCACACACACACACACACACATACACACACACACACACTTATAAAAAACACTGACAACTAATTTGGTTAAGTTCCAAACCACATGGCAAGTCTATCACCATTTATTAAATGTTTTCTTTTGTTATTAATCAGTGGGCTCTGCCTATCCAGACAATCCACCCTGTGGCCAGAATCCTCAAGGAAGACTTCATAAGCTCCAAGAAGACATGGCACTTCAACGGTCCAGAGCAGCAGCTGGTCAGTTAGCTCAAGCTGAACGCATGGCCAAACGGAGTCGTGTAGAACATGTCCCAGGTAATCCAGGAGATAACGTGAGAATTCCCATCCCGTTAGTTGATCGAGGAAAAGGTGATCCACGAAATGTTATCGGTGTTATCTTAGATCGTAACGGAAATGATATGTATCGGATAGGCGTGAGAGATGGAATACTCAAGGGGCGCTACAGTAGGAGCCAATTTGATATTTGCAGCAAGCAACTGTATAGTATTGGTGAAGTGAGTGCAGACAAGGAGGTAGGACTACGTCAGGCAGTACAGCAATCATCTAGGTTTGGTGGTCAAGGTTATGCTAAGTGCAACTGTACTGTAGGCAAGAAACAGTGTCAAACAAATCGCTGTAAATGTTACAAAGAAGGTCACAAGTGCAATAGTCGGTGCCACTCTGGCTTGCATTGTAAGAATAAAAACTGATATAATATTTAAAATGTCAAATTTTATACTTTATTTTTTAATTAATTTTGATTTATCGTTACATAGGTTTTAGAAAATAAAATTTTACTCAAGAACACGGTTTGTTTTTCAGTCATTTCATTACTTCATATGAGTCAATATCGTAAGGAAATAATGAGCTCTGAGCTCACACTGAGAGGGTAACAGCTAGTTAAACACACATACACACACATACACACACACACACACACACACACACACACACACACAAGAACCTGGGTTCGTTCATCGGCCGGGCGGGGTTGGGGATTTGTGACCCGTAGCAGGAGCATTTCAGTCAATATGCCAAGAAAATCTATCAAAATTTTAGTCACTTCGTAACGAAACTGCCCATGCAAAAAATCAGTTCACATTTCAAATTGTCTGGATTTAGATATTGACTGTAACATATATATATATATATATATATATATATATATATATATATATATATATATATATATATATATATATATATATATATATATATAGTATGTATATATATATATATATATATATATATATATATATATATATATATAGAGAGAGAGAGAGAGAGAGAGAGAGAGAGAGGAGAGAGAGAGAGAGAGAGAGAGTTATGACCTGCTCATTTCCTCCTTGAAAATGTATTCTAACACTTAAAAATGGGCTTGACCGGAGGGACGAGAGATATCACAAACAAAAATTCTACGCTGAAGGCCGATATTACTAAAGAAGGAGGAATTTACAGAAACTCTGGACTTTAGTTTTAAGTGAACTATATTTACATTAAGTCATGGTAGGTCCAGGAACTAATGAGGTGGTTGATTATCGATCCACTGGAAACATGTGGCTGGGAAATGAACCAGACACAGAGATCAGAATTTGCGCAGAACAGGTTATTTCAGTGCAAGCCTCCTTCCAAAGAGTTCCCAATTTCTCCCACAATCAGGCACGGTGTTTGTCTGCAAAGTGATTGCATTCTAGCATCAGTACTAAGGTGAGGGACACGTGGGGAACGTTACACACTACTTGCTCTTAGCATGAAATAAATATATTATATAGTGCATGAAATGACTGGGAGTTTCCACAGAAAGGACTGTTACGTTGCTTGAATTAACTAGGGGATGCTTACTAGCATCACAAGGGAATTAATCACAGCACTGAACCAAAATTGGGGGAGTGAGAAGCTAAACAAAGAAGAAAGGAAAGTTGCCTTGGAAAAATGGAAATGAAATACAGACAAGAGGCAAATCGACTCCCTGACTGCACTAGAAATTACATCTCACAGTACCTGGAAATCCTTGGTTTGGCCAGTCTTCTTATCTGCTGATATTTCTGTGCACTATGGAGGTATAAAAAACACTTGTGGGATCCCCCAGGGGCCAGGGGAGCAGAGGGGGTGAAGTGGAGTCTGCAGGGCTTGAGGAAGTTCTGAGAAGTTCTGAGAGAGAGCTTCTGGGGTCCTGTCCTTTTAAAATCTCCCCTGGATAGTCTCCGCCCTCATCCAGAACCCGCTGTGGAGAGTAAATCCAGAGCAGCCAATGGGAGCAAAGAGGGTTTTAGAGAGAATGGAGGATTCCAGTTCACAGGAGCAACTTACATATAGCCAAAGATGACTGAATCTGATTACCTTACCTTGGTTCTGGCTTAAAGTCCTGAATAATATATATATATATATATATATAGATATATATATATAATATATATATATATATTTATATATATATATACATATATATATCATGATATATATAATAGTATATATATATATATATATACATATATACATATATATATATATACATAAATGTTTAGAATATTATATATGTGTATATATATATGAAATATAAATATATAAAATATATATATATATATATATATATGATATTATATAGATTATATACATATATTTTATATACATATATTTATTATATATATATATCTAATATATATATATATATCTATATATATATATATATATATATCATATATATATACCGGTTGTTTCGAAATTAGAGCCCCCACTCCACAGAAACAAATGGAAAGTTATGAAGTTTTCTGCTATAGCCTATCTCCAACGTAAGTAATTCTAATACCGGGAAAGACCTCGAGGATAACTATCTATCCTGAAGAGAATTGTAATCATTAGTAAGTACTTGGTTGGGTAATACTCACACGAAAGTTTCTCATAGGTGAAGTGCTCTTCACTGGGTGTCTCAATTATTCTTTCGTTGTTGGGTGTCTGAAAATTGTACTCGTAGTTGGGTGTATGAAAAACTTATATATAATATATATATATATATATATATATATATATACATATATATATATATATATATATATATATATATATATATATAATATATAGGTGTTTGTGTGTGTGTGTGTGAGAGAGAGAGAGAGAGAGAGAGATACCGACCCCCGAATTACTCATCAGTTCATCATTTTCCTTCACAAGCTTACTGAACATTGTTTTCCATTAGTCTCCTTGAAAGCCATTTCTCCAAAACTGTGTATGTCACCTACGAGGGTCTCCTTGAGACGTCTCCCGGCTCCTCTGCTCCCTCTCCCTCCCTCCCTCCCTCCCTCCACCACTCTCAGCTCATCGACACTAATTTCCCTCCCAAGTAAATCCCATGAATCTCCTCTTTTGCTCGCCGTGAATGACCGTTTCCGGCGTCTGAGGAGTCTAACAGCGTAGAACAGATAGAATATTGAATTTAGGTCACAGGCCAAACTCAGGGACCTATGAGGTTATTCAGTGAAACGGAAACTGAGAGTAAAAAGGTTTGAGAGGTGTAACAGGAGGACAACCTCGCAGTTGCACAGTGAAACAATAGTTAGAGAGGCGGAAAGTAAGATGAAAGAAAGGACATATGAACGGAGGTACAGTAAAAGGCATGAAAAGGGTTGCAGCTAGGGGGCAAAGGGATGCTTCAAAGAACCTTAAGGAATGCCTACAGTGCGCCACATGAGGTGCACTGGCGGCATTATCCCCCTGAGGGTGAGGAGTCCAACAGAACCTTTTCGCTTGGGAGCCTTAACCCTTGTCAAGGATAACCTGCGATCAGGCCATCGTTTCAGTTGGTCCAGTTCTAATCACTCCGACTTTGTAACGTCCCTTCGGCCCGTAGCTGCAATTACTTTCACTCCTTTTACTGTACCTCCATCTTACTTTCAACCCTTTCCTAACAATTGATTAATAATGCAACTGTGAGGTTTTCCTCCTGTAACGCCTTTCAAACCTTTTACTGTCAATTTCCGCTTCAGTTCTGAATGATATAATACCAAAAATCTATATGAATCAAAACCAAATCAATACTTAGTAACAAAAAATAGGGTATTGTGAAAAGAACATCAAAAGCATACGACACGCAGTAGGAGCTTATTTGTCACAGTTTGTGTGCATCCATTCCCTACAGCTATTTAAAAAAAAAAATTTTCTGATGAATGTTTTAATCAGGATAACTCATTAACATATAAACATCTATGACTCATTCTCCGTCACTGTTACTGGTCTCACAAAATTTTATTTATTCACACCTTATGAAGTTCCTGCTAATATCTGAACTATTAAATCTCTTGTATTGTTAGGAGATGACACCCGCCTACATTTTTTTACGCAACAAAAACCATGCGCACAATTTGCTTCAGCTGTTATTTCCAATTTCACAGTCGTAACTGTAGAATGCACTACACTGCCATTAGCATCACTTCCCAAGAGGGTAAGTAGGTCATGGCCGAGCACAAAATGGCCACCGTGGTATAGAGATGGAGACAGGAAGCTATTGTAATTATAGTAGGGGAGCTTAGGGACTTGATCGTGCAGATTCATCTAAAAGCATCAAATTTGGCCCAGACATATGTTATACTATACTATCTCGAATTCTAGAGAGTGCCAAGAAAATCACCCACATTAACCCCCTTTTTCGGGGGAAACCCCCTTGCGTAGGGTATTTTTTCTATATTTTTAATTTTTTCTCCAAAACTATGCGTTGCATGTGAAAATGTAAACGAATATAAAAAATTTGAAATTGAATTCTACACAAGTCTTCCTTATAAGTTATTCTTGAATTATTTTTGCCTTGTGATACCGAAAAATACCAAATAGCGCGCAGTTGCCATCAGTAGATCGTTTTACATTCAGACAATTCTGATGCAACTTGAGCAAGGCAGGACGAAGTTTGGTATCCAAGACCAGTGATATATTACAAAGAAATACTGATTACAAATGTCATATTAATAAAAAAATTTTGGAAATCGATATACAAGGGAGAAAACACGTGATGAATAAAAACACTGCCGCAAAGTTTATAAGTTAATCAACACACTTCACGAGTAATTAGTGCAAAAAAATTTCTCGACTTCTCCCTAACATCTTGCATAAATGCCACTCTTCCACCGTTTACGCATTTCTTTCCTTAAATAATTCATCCTGTTTATATTTTCTGTGCTTATAAATGCTTGCATTTTCATCTCGGAAAAAATAATTTCATTCTACAGGGGAGTGAAGCTGAAAAATAAATAAAAACACCAGGAAATAAATGATTTTTCTAGAGAATTTGTTCCGCAAACTGACACTTTAGCCATGAGACCCACCATGTTTTTTGAATGCTTAAATCTCCGAAGTGCTGAGAGAGAGAGAGAGAGAGAGAGAGAGAGAAGAGAAGAGAGAGAGAGAGAGAGAGTCTAGTCGCATTCCCTCAGGAGGTAAAACTT
>NC_061107.1:49621436-49650867 GCF_015104395.2 Macrobrachium nipponense | reverse complement strand
TCAGGAGGTAAAACTTGTTTTACGATGAGCAATGAAACTCTTAGAGAGCGGACGTACCCTGTAACGTTAGCATTCCTCAAAGCTTTGGAAGAGCTATTTATCCGGTTACCTTGCTATAAAATAGTTCATATAGGGTATATATATATATATATAGATATACTAATATATATATATATATATATATATATATATATATATATGATATATATATATACCATATATACGTAGATAATATATGTATATATATATACATATTATATCTATGTATATATGTATATATATATACATACATACATACATACAATACATATATATATATATATATATATATATATATTATATTATATATATAATATATATATGTGTGTAGACTCAGGGAGTGACAAGTGTGAAGTGATTTTACTAGGCCTTACAGAAAGTAGTGTGTAACGTTGGCCCTCGTGTGCCCCCCGCCTTATGCCAGTGTCCCATCTCTTTGCAGACAAACACTATGCCTGATTGTGGTAGAAATTGGAAACCCTTGGAGCAAGCCTTGCATTTTCAATAACCCGTTTGTGCAAATTTCTGAACGCCGTGTCTGCTTGCCCCCAGCCACGTGTTTCTGGTGGATCGACCAATCGACCACCTTATTAGTCCCTGGACCTCTGTAAATTAATGTAAATACAGTGCATTTAAAACTAAAGTCCAGCTTTTATGTAAATTCCTCCTTCCTCGTGATATTGGCCTTCTGCCATAGTTTTTTTTTTCTTTGTCATGATCTCTCGTTCCTCCACTCAAGGTAATATTGGGCCTTCTGCCATAGTTTTTTTTTCTTTGTTGTGATCTCTCGTTCCTCCATTCAAGGCCAATTTTTTCCAGTGTCAAACCACATTTTCTAGGAGTGAACGAGCAGTTCAGAACAATATTATTATATATATATATTGATATATATTATATATATATATATATACATATATATATATATATATATATATATATATATTATATATAGAAAAAACAAATATATATATATAATATATATATATTCTCTATATATATATATATATATATCTATAGATATATATATATTATATATATATATATATATATATATATATATATTACAGTTGGTGTTCCTTTAATTTTAAACGGAACTTATTTTAACCCTCCTCCATAGAGCTTATACTCACTCATCAAACTGGATGAGTTTTCACGACGAAATATCATTTTGGTGAGATATTTTAGTAATAACTGTTTTCCTTCACGACTTTTTTTTCAGATCTCTAAACAAATTGCTAATGGAAAAAATGGAGCATTCAACACCTGTATCTACTGTGCCGAGACTGATAAGTATGCAAGTTTCCCTTTCGTGTATGACGATACCTTCAGGAGAGCATGCACATCCATTATTCAAAAGAGTTTTCCAGCTATGAATTTGAAAATTTCCCCAAAAATCCCATAACAATTGGACCTCTTGCCCGAGATGTGATCAGGGGACATACGTGGGATGCACGAAGAGGCTGTTAAAGGTTCGAATAGATTCCCACAGGGGCATAAGCCATAGAACAGGTAGCAGGTTATCTAATCCTGAACAATCAAATGTACTGAAACATTCATGATTTATGTAAAACCTATATTGACAGCAAGGATTTTTCCATCTTAGGCCAACTTCAGATAACGACCTAACTATCGTAGAATCTATAATTATCAAAAAGACTGTAGTGTCGTTAAACACCCAAATGTCCTCTGTAAAGTTGTTTATAGCATAGTTTGGGCAACTGGTTTGCCTCACTCTGTTTTTATTTATTTTTGTTAGTCTTGCTCTTTCTTTCATATAGGTAGGTGTTTTAAAATTTTAGTGAAGTCCTTTACTTATAATATGTTTGGTTTTAAATGTACTGTTTAATTTTAACTGTTTTTAAGTTATTGAGAGCTGTTGCCATTACATTTTACTATAAATTAATTTGAGTATTACTGTTTGCAACTATATATTTTTTAGTCTTGAAAATTCCACTTGGAATTCGTCGCTAAATGTCAGCATTAAAATAAACTGTCAAAGAATGAGGATGCCTTTCCCTAGTACTTCCTTCATAATTGAGATATATATATATATATATATATATATATATATATATATATATATATATATATATATATATATATATATATATATATATATATATATTGTCATGGACAACGAGAAGTCCGCTCCAGGTTCGATATTAAATAAACAAAAAGATTTCAACACCAACAGTTGAAACTGGGGATACGAATATAGAAAGATACACAAACAGGACAAAGGTTTATTTACAAGCTTACTAACAAAAATAAAAGCAGAATGGTTTCTCTTCTTTATATAACAAAAGTAAAATCTTACACTGCATGAACTAGGGAAACAGTGAGGTAATGCTGGCAAGTTCTGCAGCTGCCGGAAATCAATGCTCGAAGCGATGGCTTCACAAAAGGAGAACTGTAACTTCAGACGTCTTCTTGACTCCGTATTGCAGAAAACAATGTCTACTCTTGATACTAAAAGGGCAAGAACTCCTCGAAACCTCTTGTAGAACGTTTCTTCTCTGAAGGCTTGCTCAACATCGAAATATCTCTGTCATCCACTCCCTGATGACGACTTGACCAGATTCTGATCAAACTCTTGTGCGCCTTCTACCTCTCTTATCCTTCATCTGTTCCTTCTTCTCTTACCTCTCTCTGATGATCTCTGCTGGTCTCTCACTGATCTCTCTGATCCCTCAGGGCATATATATATATACGGCAAACTGGGGCGGGGCTGAAGGGGGCGGACCATAACAGCGAACATCCCAGGAACTTTTAGAAGGATCTAGACAAAATGTTGCATCATAATACACTGTGTTCCTCACGACATGTTGGTGCCTGTTGAGTTCCATATCACACCTGACGATTCTAGAACAATCATGAGAACAGGCCCCTCCAACACACACGTGCACGTATGCCTCCTTGCTGCAGAACTTCTCAAAGAAGATGCATTTTCCATTCCTTTAACTTTGTAATAAGGTGATTACCATGACATATATATATATATATATATATATATATATATATATATATATATATATATATACATATCGTACGAGGTCAAAATGACGCTCGTTTAAATAATTGGAGAGAATTCCTAACTGGGAAATGTAATCTACCTTTCATTGTTCCCTTTGAGTGTCACCTCTGAAGCTAGCTTTAAAATCAATTAAGTTAAGGCGAATTCAAACTCCTGCTATTACAAAAATATACTTTTTATTTCCCAAAAATAGCTAACATGAAAATGGAATAAAATGAGTTAAGAATATCTAAAAAAAAACATTAAACTATCGTATTCTTCCCAAAATCATATTTAATTAAGTACCCACAAAAATTCATTGTTTATCAAAAGTCAATACAAGTCTAGAGAAAACCCATTTTTCTATATGGTGACTTTGAATCCATCTGAAAATGAGAATATAGTTATCAAACAATGAAATCTTAAAGTTCGTCAAAAAAATGTGTCGCTCCTCACAACCCCTTTTTAGAAGCTGTTTGATTCTCTGTTCACCAATATGATGCTAATAACCTCTCATAGTTTCTTGTTACCCTCAATTACACATACTTCCCTGGGCTTTTTCACTTCCCTCAGTCTGACTTTTACCTTAGTCTGTACCTGGATTTGAAATAACATCCTCTGATAAAACTCATTTATATTTGTGGTTAGTACTTCCCTGTTCCACGTCCCCTAAATATCACAACCCGCTGTTCTCATTGCATCCACCAGGACCCCATTGTTAGTATCAGTATTAGTATCAGTAGTAGTGTCAATATCAGCATCACCACCCATACCACCATTGTTAAAACCACCAAAATTGTTACCACTGTGGCCCTCAATATCCCGTTCATCATCACTGACACCATCGCTGTTATTCCCTGTATCATCAGTGTGGGTTCCGGTATCACCACTCCCCATATCCTTGGTATCATTACCATTGACACCACCAAAAGCGCCCCCATTTTCACTGTTTCCCATATTAATCTCGGTATTCGTATCCTCATATGGGATGAAAACACCTGGTATTCCAACTGTTATACCACTAACACCTGTATGGACCGATATCCTGTGTCTCCTACATGCAGGATGGCCCAGTAAAAGTCTGTTGCCCAACACAACCCCTTTCATAACCAAAAATGGTTCTATTAACACTCTATCACCAAGAATAAACCATATTCTGATAAACGCCAGGGTATTTAGTCTATGGATTTGCACATAACACACCGTCTCCATTGAGGGTTTCAAAGGGTATTGGGAGAACATGGATTAATATAGATCATGATCCACTTAATTCACAGATCCTGTATCAATAAAAATTGGGATATTCACATCCTCCACAGTTCCATTTACATTGGCTTGGGCTCCGGGGTGTCTCCCACGAGACCACAATGGCACGTAAAAATCATCTGTACCCTTTTTGTGACCGGCTTTCCAAAAATTTCGCCAATCCCTTTGCCCTTTTGAGTTACCTGTCTAGGAAGTTCTCGTATTATAATTCCTGAATTTCTGAAGTGTAGGTCTCGCACCGCTCCGTATCTGAGGCGGACAAGCCTGCCAACAGTGATCTGCACTTTTACATATTCCACAATATTTGACTCTGCATACTTTCTTTGTGTGCCCTGGTTTATTACAATTGTAGCAATGCAACTTCTGTTCCCCTCGATCGATCGATCTTCTCTTATATTCCACTTTTGCACACAAATGGGAAGAAGGAAAATCTGAGTCTCTTTGCATCGTATTTCTTGGACCGGTTCCATTAAAAAATGTACTATCCACTGTGGGACATTTGTACATATGTTTCTGAATTTGGGGAATAAATTAGTTCCTCATCTGACGTGGTTCAATCTTTTCATCAAAACTATCTACAATGGCTTCCAGGACGTGTAGAAGCTGGGCGAAATGCATCAATTTATGTAAATTGTCGAGTGAGATATTATTCCCATTTACCCATGTGGAAATTTTCTATTTCTGTATCCATTCTCCCGCTGAGTCAAAAAGTTTTGAGCTATGCTCAGTAAGGCTTGTTGTCCTTTTTCTAATCTTGAACAGTCCTCTTAAATCCCCCAACATAATTCCGTGTTCCTTTGAGCCATAAGCCGCCCTTAGAAATGCTTGTAATTCGGTCCATGACCGACATTTTGTGTATTGAAAACTACGGCATCTAAATGACAAATCCCTTTTATTGAAATCTAACGAGGCTTTTACCTCTGTGAACTCCTCTGCATCATTTTTAATTCCCTCAATAAAAATTTGCACTGGTTGAGAGAGAATGCCATCAACAATGCCTCGAAAGGGGCTAGCTCCTGCATTTATGTTAGTTATCTTATGCACCAAAGTCTATCTTATACCTGCTTCGGTCATTTTGCCTTATGGGAACTCTTATAATTCAGGATTCTTAATAACATCGATATATTTATACCCACACAAACCACCAACACAAAAGTAATAATATATCATTCACCAATAAAGGGAAAAATAAACATGCACCAATTCCCAATAAGCTGCTACTACTTCGAGCTACTGCCTCGCATATTCAAGGTCAATCAGCTGATCCAATGTGTGTCACTGTGCCCACAGAAAACGGGAAGAACCAGGTGAAAGAACAGAAAATGTACCGCCGTTCTCTTCTGAGAAAAATCGCTTGGTTTGCGCAACCATTCTCACAGTGACCTCTCTCTCTCTCTCTCTCTCTCTCATGCCACATACAAAAATGAAACTTATCATACAACTTCTAATGCATTGCAATTACAAAAAACCCTTAATGTCCGTTGAATCCTGAGGGATATCTAAATGAAACACATTTGTGAGCAAATTAACACCATAAAAAAAAAAAAAAGAAGTAAACTTTCACATTTACGTCCTTTTAAGTTTCGGCAGGTGAACACGTGAACTCGCCTTAGCGCGTATTATTCAGTTATACTTTGCGTGTAATTAATTCCCGTTATCATATATCCCCTTTCCCCAAGAAACACAGAAACACGTCTTACACTTAAAAACTAGCTAACATCACTGCCAAACGCTCGCCCAGCTACCCGGCCGGAATCCGCTGACCACCAGTTAAATTCCCCTGTATATAAATCAGCAAGAGAGTCAGTTGCCAATATACACATAACCATAACCACTTTTTCCCAACATATGCCTAATCTATTTAATCCTAGTCTCTCCAGAAACGTAACTATAGGCTTGAATGCCCCTTTTCCGCAGCCACCACCTCTTACGAGGTCAAAATGACGATTATTTAAATAATTAGAGAGAACTTCTAACTGGGAAATGTAACCTACCTTTCATTGTTCCCTTTGAATGTCACCTCTGAAGCTAGCTGTAAAATCAGTTAAGCTCTAGGCGAATTCAAACTCCCGCTATTACAATAATATACTTTTCATTTCCCAAAAATAGCTAACATGAAAATGGAATAAAATGAGTGAAGAATATCTAAAAAAGAAAAAAAAATTTTAACTATGATATTCTTCCCAAAATCATATTTGATTAAGTTCCCCCTCTTATCTCTTTCTGTCTAAGAATTTATAGTTTATCAAAAGTCAATACAAGTCTAGAGAAAACCCATTTTTCTATATTGTGACTTCGAATCCATCTGAAAATGAGAATATAATGATCAAACAATGAAATCTTAAAGTTCGTCAAAAAAATGTGTGTCGCACCCCACTACCCCTCTTTAGAAGCTGAACTTAATGTCACTAGAAAGGTGTTAACTTTTCCCAAGTTTTCCACTTTTACCTTTTCCGACGGACCTCCGAGCGCCTTCTCTATCACTTGTGTCCACTATGACAGTTTATCATCTAATTGCCCAGTTAATTCACATACTAGAGATTATATGCCAGTTTCTTTGACATACGCATGCATGCTAGTTTGTTCCTATGTCCTCTATAATTTTATCCGTGGTTATCTCATGTCTCTGGAATGTATTCACGTTCTCGTTTATGCATACGGCGTGTTTTTCTATCTCAGCATTTCCGAGGAATCCAGCGTTTGCACCTGTCTCTAACTGGCAAAAGCAAAGGTTATCAACCCCCACTTATTTTAATATATATGTCTGTTTGTTTCCTCTACCAGTGCATTAAGATATATATATAATATATATATATATATATATATATATATATATATATATATATATATATATATATATATATATATATAGTTTTCTGTGAATGAATTTACTATATAAAATTCAGTCTCTTTATAAATCATTGTTGCAACAGCCTCCCTAACCTAAAGTCGCAAAAGAGGTCAATAAATTGACATTTTTGAAGCATCTGGAGTATATAATTTTATACGTAAAACCACCAAAACTGCAGCTATTCATTATTACCTCCCCATTATATCAATATTAATTACCGGACAAAAAAAATAAAATAGAAATAAACAGTAATCTTGGCGAAAAAGAGAAGACGATACCTGCTCCCTGTCATCCGCTGATGGCAGATGTTCCCCATAAAATTCAACCACGTCTATATTGACCATTGGCTAATCCTTTCTCAGACTTTCTAACCACATCAGTATGCTTCTTAGATCATTATTCTCGTACTATTGCGCTCGTGTGTATAGGACGTCCCTCTCTCTCTCTCTCTCATCTTCTATTTATCCGCCGTAAAATCACTTTGTAAAGATAAATTGTTAATTAACACCAAGTCCTAGACTTGAGCTCTGACTTCAATAGCCATAAAGACAGCCTTCATTCTCTCCAAAGACGGAGTATGAGAGAGAGAGAGAGAGAGAGAGAGAGAGAAGACGACTTCTCTTTATCGACGATGATATGAATGTCAGGCCCTTAGGGCCAACAACTGTACTTTACTAGGGAGGTATTGAGAAAGTTAAAGAAAATCATTATTACACTGCAAAAGTAGACAATCCTTTCTTGCTATCAGGATAGTAATGAAGGAAGCTTCGAGGCTTCTTTGACCTGAAGCCCTTCCAATTAGATAATGCTGAGTAGTGAGAAAGAGAGAGAGAGAGAGAGAGAGAGTTACCGAGTTTCTGTGTAACATGCAATGGCACACATAGAACTGTAAATAACTAACAAATAACTAACATCAAGCAAATTCCGGTAATTCTAATCTTTCCTGTCCTTGAATCGACGCTGTTGTCAGACGAAGTCATGTGGATCTTGTTCTCTGAGCATTCCGCAAAGTAGCCAGTCTGCCATGAAGGCAGATCAAAAGGTACATAAAACACGGTCAGGGAAATACCTTGACGCTCACTCATCCGGAAAATCGAATTAACCCCCGAAACCGCAGAAGTCTTATCACGTTTTATTGCTCTTCATGTTCTACGTGAACGTCGCGCGAACGTACAGACACACACACACTATATATATATATATATATATATATATATATATATATATATATATATATATATATATATATATATATATATATATATATAAAGTGTGCGTGTGTGTGTGTTTGTACGTTCGCGCGAGTAATAAACAAGACAAGAGCTCGTTTATATCATAAGGATATATATATATATATATATATATATATATATATATATATATATATAATAGCGCATTGATAGATAACTAAACAAGAGATATATGTACACTTGAAAACCATGTACATGATGATTACGCAGAAAATATCTATCTATTTATAGCCAATGCAATAAACTCCCGCCGGAAGGTGGTTCAAGGTTTGTAATACATATAATTCAGTGCGACTGACAAAAATCATCCACTGGTAATACAACAGATCGAGAAAAAAAAAATAATAAAAAATAACTAAGGACACACTACAAGGCCATAAATATTAGAAGGAGTTTTTGTCTCTCCTTCTTCCTCTTCTTTCAAGCTTCATTGATTCAAAGCAGGAGTTGGCTTTTTTTTTTGCACGTGTGAACAGCCTAAGAATGCAGTGCCGATTTTGTCATGCAAGTTCGATATTAAAATGAATCAATCAAAGAGAGAGAGAGAGAGAGAGAGAGAGAGAGAGAGAGAGAGAGAGAGAGGGTGGAGATTCTACTATCTTTCTTTAATTTGTTTTTTTTTTACAAAGGAGGATATATAACAACTATAAATGTTGACTTAAATTTATCAGAATATTTTTTAAACAAAGTGTTGCACCTTACATCTGCAAAGCATTTAAAAGCATGAGAAAAATTTGATTAATAAAAATAAGGAATGATTCATTAGAGATGAAAGTAAGAAATGTGTCGTAAATGTAGTCGGGTTCAGTACCTTCTCAGAATTATACTGCTTCTATCCGTATTGGAGAGGAGGGGTCTTCACATACAGAGTGGAAGAGATGTGCAAAATTATGTGGTCCTTACTGTCTTGGGAACATTCTGCGTATTTCCGCAGTTGGAAGCCGGCAACCTGCAGGAATGAAGTGTTTCATCTCCGCCATCCTCCATAACCCTACCAAGCCAGAGTATAAATCGCTCATGTGTGTAAGGGAAGGCGGGGACGGGATTTAGCGTGGTGCTCATAAGCTTTTCGCGTAGGTGCAGGCAGTGGGCAATGCAGTGAAGTTAACTGCATACGGAGTTCGTTAAGTTTGAACAGTTAAGTTAGACTAGCAGCGACTAGTATTTCTTCTTTTTTTTCCCCCTTTTTTTTATTCTTATGAGCCACCCCTTGTTAGAGATAACGTTTTTATAATTTTATATTGATTATATATGAACTACGGCAGTTCCCCATGTGTGTGTTTCATACGCATGAATGTGTCTTAGCCGCTTTAGGAACATCAGTTAGTGGGCTGAGGATACGAAGCGTCCTACCCAGCTACTTGATTAAAAGTAATACGTGCTGTTATTCTTTAACTGTATAGGTTTTCTTGCACATCTACGTAAAAAGCTTGCAGTATGAAGATTCAGGGCCATTTAATCCTATTTTCAAAGATCTTACACAAGAAGAAACAAATGCTTCCACTTTTTACAAGAATTCAGCCAAGCGTCCCACTCAAACTTGGGAAGTTTTTAGGTTAACAAACACGATTTTCATCCTGTGAAGGCCAATTCTAGGTTTTTTGACGTAAGGTAATCAAGAGGCAGATACACAGAAAACAAGTGAAAGGTACAAAACAAACGATGCAATCATTGTTGGCCTAGCTAGGATGTGGCGTCCACAATGACTCAAACGTTTGCTGTGATATGTTTATCTGATAACTGATCTTCCTACTATTACAGTCCCTCTCTCTCTCTCTCTCTCTCTCTCTCTCTCTCTCTCTCTCTCTGAACAGAGATTAATATATATATATATATATATATATATATATATATATATATATATATATATATATAACTGAATCACGAAAATATGGAACGTGATGAATGTATAAATAAAGACAAAATCCACGAAGGAAAGAGGAACTATGGAGTTCTGCAAGGCCTTTCAACTTCTTGTCCTTTACTGAGCAGTCTGGAGACATATAAATATAAGTTTACAAAGAAAGCGAGTATGCACCTGGAATCCAACACAACTTACGAATTAGTAGACCTATGAAAACAGGGTTAACAGGTTTAACAAAAGATCGGGTCCAACAGGTGCGAAGGAGGGACAAGACAATTAAAATATTACACAGAAAAGGTTACTGACCACCACCAAAAAAAAATATACATCCAAGACCTCTTCTACGGTCTTATCTGTATCAGGAGGAATATCCAGGGTGTTTTTCAAGATCCTCTGCATCTCGTGAGTAAGACATATTCTAAGCTGAATAAGTTGCTTCTCTCTAGGAAGCTTGGATAAATCGACCATGACTGAGTAATCAACCCATTGATGTCTCCATTTACGAAAGACTTGAAAACTGGCACCTGCTCGGAGGGGCGGTGGGTTCTGGGTGATGGCTTTTTTAGGTGGAGGCACTGAAGAGCTTGTAGATGGTGTAGTAGGCACTGATGAAGTAGGTGGCAATCTGAAGAAGCAGCAGGAACCAGCCTGTGTAGCAATGCTGTGAAACGTGCATTTTCCTCCTGTCAAAGTCTGTCGTCCTCCCTTTGTCGTAGTTCATCTTCCTGGCATCTTCTGGCATCCTATTGTAATCGAGTTTGCTGTAAATACTTGATTAAGTGAAGAAAATCAGCTCCTGTAGCTGACTGGGGATGAGTATAATGTGGGGAGAGAGGCAGTGGCACCATATATCCACTTTGTACTCCACTTGGAGTAAATTGTCCTCCCACTTGGATTCAATTTTCCTCCACCATGAATAAATTATCTTCCCCTTGTGCTTGTGGGGTATCTGTAGATTCTTCTTGAAATAGCGAATGATCCATGGTGTATTATAACATGAAAATGCTACAATGCATAAAGAAAAAAAGAGCAAAAAAGAATGATTCCTTCTTTAAAATAAAAGTTTTTACCACATAAAAGTGTATCTATTCTGGTAGTGCGGTGTGTATATTTTATTCCCGAAATCTCCTAAAAATTTACAAAATGACTATGCTTAGTGCACTTCTACATTAAAATCTCAACTCCTGACATAAACGATAATTGTCATTCAAGGATTCTAAAATTTCAGCAGAGACTGAAAACAATATTTGCAAATGCTATATATCATTTGCAGTCAAATTATGCAGTGAACTAAAACACTGTCTTCCTGATAATTTTGAGGCTTTACGGAAACTATCTCGTTTCTCTATACAAGATTGCTTGAATCAGGTAAAAGATCCTATTACTGAAATAGCAGAATTGTTCAATTATAGTAATGAAGATATTGAAAAAATTGAAAATCAGTGGAGAACCTTGTCAGTAGTTCAGTGGTCTGAAAAGAATTCCACTGTAAAATTTTGGACTGAAGTTGGAACTTATCAAGACGCATCTGGGTTTAATCCTTTCCAAGAATTATTTGACTTGGCTATTAGTATACTCTCATTGCCCCACTCTAATGCTGAAGTAGAGAATATAGTAAAAAAAAAAAAAATAAGCCCAGAAACAGACTAAGTTTAAAATCAGTTAATGCAGTGTTGGCTGTTAGGACTGGCTTGAAAAGACTAGAGATGCTATTCATTTGACATTCCAAAAAGTGTTTTGGAAAAGATGGGCACAATGGCTGCATACAGCAATCATCAGCAATCATCAGCAGCGTCACTCTCAAGTTAAGCAAGTTCATCGGCACCTACAACTATGGAAATAGAAACAGCTTAAGAGGATGATGATGACTTTATTTTTTTTTTTTTTTTTTTTGTCACTTGATGCTTCGGAAGTTAGTCTAATCTATTGTTTCACGGGGAGGGTGTGGTGCCAGGAGTATAACAGCAATCAGAAAGGTGAGTAATGATCATCCCGTAGTATAGTATAATATAGGTTTATGCTCAGTCTATTTAGGGAAAAAGAAAATCTAGCGGATTTTGGGTCAAAATTGCGGAATTTGAAGGCTTCCCTAACGGATTTCAGTTTGCCACATTTGGCAACACAGGTCGTCACTCATGCATTTCAAAATCAGTTACCCGGAAAAGTCGGAGGTGGTGGGATGTCGATGTGCCTGGCTTATCATGCATTGCCCTATTCTCCTTAGTAAATCTGAAATACGGCACACAACGCTGGGAAACCACTTCAAAACACTGAGCGCACACACACACTACACTTTAAAAAGCACTGCACACTGAAGCACAAGTTAATAGCTGTAGTGTGCATCCATGGGTATCCAAGGTGTAATGGCGGCGTCGTCCGTCGTCTTCTTGCATTATTTGTAAACTCAAATATCACTGCTGGGGGCTCCTTCTTGAGCCATAATAGGGCTTACTACATCCTATGACTGTTTCTCTTGAAGGGAGGAAGGAAACGCTATGCAGAAGCAAGTTGGTTCATAAGAGTAGTATATGCAAGTAGACGGAGAGACATCCATCTCGGGAGAAGACAAGATGATACACTGATAAGCAATGGCCAGAGGCGGGAAAAATGCAATGTTACCATGTCCTTGGGTCCTTGCCATATTCATAATGAAATATTGTAATGTGAATTAAAGTACATGGGAGGTGTATTTATTATACATTAGACATCAATAATATTCATAATGGAAGGGTACATGATAATGTAATGAATGTAAGCATCATAGTAAAATAATAGTAAATGTGCAGTCTCGCATTTCATTTATCTGCATCATCTATAGGAAGTGACATCACTTAGTTTTTGCTTTTAGTTTAAATAATTATTCCTTTCATATTAAGAGACTTTTATAGTCTCAAATCACGTAATAATAAATGTTATTTACGACTGTAATTCCATTTTCTCTCTATTTATTGTTTTAATAGAGAATTATAACGATTCAGCAGAGAGGCCTGCCCCCAAAACGTTTAGTTCGGTTACAAACATTTTAGACAAGGTCCACTCCTAAGTTACCATACAAGAGAGATTTTGTCATTCTCAGTTTTGAAACCGTGTCGTAAGGAGATAACATCTCTCTCTCTCTCTCTCTCTCTCTCTATCGTATGAGAGAATTTTGATTTCACATTAACATAAAGATTATTGATTTTTTGATAAGTTTAGTGCACTAAACTTAAACATAAAAAGTACTTGAAATACTGAAAGTACTTAGGTTATTAAAGGGAAATTTTTGCCATTATTTTCACTTTTTGGTGTTGGTGAATTTTTTTTTTTTTTGCACATTTACCCATTTTTCTTGTTAAAGTTATTCTTTTGGTGCATTTATCCTTTTTTCTTATTGAAGTGTGTTTTATATATATATATATATATATATATATATATATATATATATATATATATATATGTGTGTGTGTGTGTGTGTGTGTGTGGTCTGTGTGATTAATGCTTTCTTAGTGTTTTTGCAATTTTGGTTTTTTCCACATTTTTCCGTGTTTACATTTACATTCACTGTTTGATTAACTTAAATGTTTTCATTTTTTGATCATTACAAATTTACTTGAGTTTAACACTTATGAATTACTTTGCATTTACTTAGAATTCTTTTCAAGTTTTATTGTTGTTTAGCACTTGTGAATTAATTTTCAAGTTTTACCTGTTGCTCAATAGTTTCAAATTTACATGAATAATTGAATATTTTTGGATTAATAAATTTTCTTGATTTTTGTGATAAATTAATTTTGATTTAATTTTGCCTAATTAATTCAATAATTAATTAAACTTTGTGTTGTTTTCAAATAATAGTAAATTTCCCTGAGATTGTGAATTTCACTTATAGATTTTGATTTTAATAATACATTTTTTTTGTATTTGAGATTCTTATGAGTGTTTCTTTTCATTCACCAGTATATTTGATTTTATTTAGGTAGAAATATAGAGTGGTAATTAAGCTGTTTTCCTCCAGCTTTGTTGAAGTGAGTTAGAACCAGGGAAATACTTCGACTTTTAAATGTTGGTGATGGAGTGATGTCCTTTAATTAATTCAATTATGTATAAGATTACCTCACACCTGTTTTTAATGAACTAAGTCTGGTTTTCTGCAATATTGAGGGATCACTGTTGCCTTTAGAGTATTCAGTTGTATTTTATCTGTGATGAAGGATCAGGTGTCTGGCTGTTGTGAGGTAACTATTGTATGATTGGTAAGTGTAGTAACCAGATCATTGGCACTTCGTCACAATATATATATATATATATATATATATATATATATATATATATATATATATATATGTATGTATACGCGTAGTACAACAATCCTAAAACTACATAAAGATAGTGGGAAATTTCTGATTGAGAAAGGAATTAAGCAGGGAGCCCCATCTCTCCTAAATTATTCACAGCGTGCCTAGAAGAAGTTTTTAAGAATTTGGATTAGGAAAATGTAGGAATTAACATTAATGGGGAATACCTTAACAACTTAAGATTTGCACATGACATAGTTCTATTCAGTGAATTAGAGGAGGAATTGCAAAAGATGTTAGAAGATTTGAATAGAAAAAGTAGAAATGTAGGACAGAAATTGAATATGAATAACACTAAGATAATGTTTAATGAAAATGCAGTGACAACAAATAAGGGTTATGGACGAACCTCTAGAAATTGTTAATGAATATACGTTTTTAGGACAGAGAGTAAGCGTTTCCCCCAGGACATGAAACCGAAATTAAAAGAAGGATAAGAATGGGATGGAAAGTTTTTGGTAAACAAAATGAGATAAGGAAAAGTAAAATGCCACTGTCTCCAAAAAGAAAAGTATTTAAACAGATGGTCTGCCAGTATTAGCTTATGCATCAGAAACTAGTAGTCTTACTAAAGCCTTAGAACATAAGCTGATTACAACTCAAAGAGCTATGGAAAGAATAATGATGGGAATAACACTAAGAGACAGAAAAAGAGCAACATGGATATGAGAGCAAACAAAAGCAGAGGATATTTTAACAAGTAAGAAAAAGAAATGGACGTGGGCAGGACATACTATAATGAGGGTGTCAGATAATAGATGGACTAAAGATTAACCAATGGGTCCCTAGAGATTGCAAATGTAGCAGGGGAAGGAAGAGAAGACAATGGATTGACGAGCTAAGGAAATGGCATAGAAAGACCACAGACAGACGGGAGAAGAAGGACATGTCTGCGGCATTTGTCCTGCAGTGGACTAGCAACGGCTGATGATGATGATTACGATGATGGTGATATATACATACATATACATACATACATACTTATATATATATATATATATATATATATATATATATATATATATATATATATATATATAGATATACGTATATAGAATAGGTGTGTGTGGTGTGTGTCTTATCACATCACCGAGATTCATATACACGCATTAAGCTATAAATGCCTTTTAATATCTAATTCGCTCTCCTCGGAATTAATATATTTCCATGTATGTTAACCAATAGGGAATATTGTAGTGAATAAGAATTTCGTCGGCTCATGGGCGCAAACCACGGAACCAAGAAGAGGTTTGCACCCATGAGCCGACGAATTTCTTATTAACTAAAAAATTCCCATTCGGTTAACATGTATGAAAACATTAATTCCGAGATAGAGCCAATTAGATATTAAAAGATATCTATAGCTTAATGCATATATATACTATATAATATATTATATATATATATATATATATATATATATATATATATGTGTGTGTGTGTGTGATATATATATGTGTGTGTGTGTGCACGTAAGGGAGAGAGAGAAAGAAAGTGGTCTCGTAAATGCCTCCAACTGCATTAATTGTTTGTTTGCATGGTGTTTTTACGTTGCATGGAACCAGTGGTTATTCAGTAACGGGACCAACGGCTTGACGTGACTTCTGAACCACGTCGAGAGTGCGCTTCTATCACCAGAAATACACATCTCTGACACCTCAATGGAATGCCTGAAAATCGAACTCGCGGCCACCCAGGTGGCAGGTCAAGACCATACCGATCACGCCACCGGGGCGCCCTGCAACTGCACTACTTGATGGAAATAAAAGAAATACTCTGGCAGATAGTTTTATACACACACATACACACACCAATATATAGCTATATATTTATAAATTAATTTTGTAAAAACCCGATAACAATCTTGCCATCGCTATTGCTGTAGGAGTTTCATAATAGGTGAATTGAAACTGTTTTCTCTTTCTTGTAGTTAGTTCAGAACGTTGTTAGGGGGAATGGGTGGCCAACGCTTCAGGGTAAATGTTCCAAAAAGCACTCGGCCATGCAGAGAAAGATTTGGTTTAGCAATTAGGCGTCACAACACATATGGCCATCCGATCAGTTATGACTCAGGAAGGAAGTATTTTTTTGCAATGATCGAGCTGGCATGGTGGGCCAAGGCCGGCTCTGTCTATTACATTAAGGCAAGCAAGAAATAAAATCGAATGGTGTTTTATGCCTCGGAATGGCCCAGCCGTGATTCGCAACGAGCTGGTGAGTAACCTATTTCTGCGTGGTTATAGTGAGTGTATAGCCCAATACTGCGTGGTTTTAGTGTATAGCCCAATACTGCGTAGTTATAGTGTATAACCCAATAGAGTTCACCAGGGTTATGGATTGGAATACTATAATTTAGGCCAAAGGGCAGCGCAAGGACCTAAGTGGTCATTCAGCGCTGGAAATAATATTATGGCAGGAATTTTCAACTGAAAATAAACACGAACACTGTCTTTCTCAAACACCAACACAATTCAATATATTACAATAAACATAATTACACGGATTAATATAATCCAACAAATACATTGACGCAAACTTAATAACAGTCATGCATGTGCACAACTAAAATCAAAACAAATACATAGAAATAAAATAATACGTGGCTAAAGGAGTCAATTTTACTTCTACGTATACAGATTTATAACCTTTAAAAGTTCCAGTAAGCTTCATACGTCACATTTATCCCCTAAGATTTCAATTATGTCTTTGCTATTCAAAGGACGTCTGCAGCGTGACAGATGATAAAACTGACGCAGTGAACCGTGCATGGCATTGCATAATGGGAGCGATAAACATTAAAACATGACGTAACACATTGACAGTTCCATATTTCAAGTGATGATTTCCCAGACCATCTCAACGAAAATTCCCTCAAGAGGGAAAGAATAAACATATGCATGTACTACTAATAATACAAGGAAATTTACATCACTACCAGATTCATCGACACGAATGAAGCTGAAGTCAATGCGTCATGAAAGATGCAGGTTTCGACTGCAATTGGGTTCAGTTTTAATACATACAGGGTTACACTCGCTCCGCCATCGAGAGGAAATAACAGGGCAAATCTCATTTCAGGAGCACCACCTGGTCATTCTCCACAGCTTCTGTAGAACTAAGGAGACCTTGGACCTCTCATGGCTGACTCATTGTTTCCCTCTGACGCCAAGCTTTGGAACTCTCTCCTTGATACCGTCTTTTCTCATTTCTGTGCTTCTCAGTCTTTCGAGAGGGCAGGAGGCCTCTCATCGATAACTACACTCTTTTGATGTCAATCCTTTGTTGTTCCTTGCTTCCATTTGCGCTCCTTGATTTATCGTTCATTCGGTTTTTCCTTCCAATTCAGATATTTTGCTCCATACATAAACAGAGTTCGTTATACACTACAATCAAACAAAGATTATGCACAAAACATATGATATATGCAGTCACGAACCAGTAATAATAATACGCAAAGGACGTGTATGTTTATCTCAGCAATAGCAAAAAGTCGAAACAAAGAACAGCACCGGTAATTAAAATGAAAAGTGGGGAAATGTTTTTTAGTCGTCCCCTTCCCAAACACCGATCGCCCCAGGTGACACATAAAAGCTCGTTTATAGCCTCATTTAAGAGCACCATTAACCTTGACTTCAATGCATCTCCCTGAAAGTCTGCCGAGAAAATGAATTCGATTTAGCCCCATATTATATATAAATTCCATGCCTTTTTTTTTTTTAAAGAAATTCCCCTCTTTGAAACTCCTAACGTAATAGCTTTCAAGATTTAATCTTTTTCAACAAACATAACGATAGTGTAGTCTCGGCTGATTGAGTATTCGTCAGTACAGTAGACTTACGTTTGAGCTGAAAGATGGATACAAAATATTACAAAAAAATTATAATAAGGATTTCATATACCCTAATTTAATACTTCATCGAGCCTCCTTTGGCCTTGATGACGGCTTGTAGACGATGTGGAAGCGAGAAGGCCAGGTTAATCAGTAGTTGGGGGTCAAGTTTGTCCCAGATGTCACGAAGCCCAACCTCTAACTTGGGAATGGAGGAGACATCACGGACTCACGGTTCCATAACTGCGATTTCATAATCCCCTACAAGTTCCCAATAGGATTCAGATGTGGCGAGTTGCCTGGCCAGTCTTTAAAGTAATTAATGCCACAAAAATCAAGATAGTTTCTTATTAATTTTGCGGTATGTGCGGGGGCACCGTCCTGCTGAAAGAAGCCATTGTCAGTGGCCTCAAAGCAATCTTCCAAATAGCCCAAGAGGAGTTCAAAGTATAGTTACTGTCTTTGGTCACAGTTTGATTCTTCTGCAGTATGATCAGTTTTCCGGTGCCATAGGAGAAAAAAACAGCACTAAGCCACCAACCCATCAGATACTGGGGGTATTTTACTGTGTGCTGCATGAACTTGGGTTCATAGGGATAATGTTGTTATAGATTAAGCCCTCCTTTTAACTTTCCTCCACCTGTTGCTTGTCACTGAACGTGGCTCCATCTGTCCAGAGGACACTTTTCCACCTATCCTCCACCCATACAATCTCTCTTGTAAAAAGAGAACCTACTCCTCCTCTACTTCAGGGTGATGAGTGGCAACGTCTGGCAGAGTTGCCAACGAGACTGGCAGCTGCTGCTGAATCATGCTCGCGAAATCCGAGGGTACGGCAACACAGGATCGTTTTTTGCCCTCCAAACTATTCTCCTGTTTGAGGATACGTGCTGTAATCCTAGGATTCCTAGCCACTTCTCTCTTTCTGAGCCGTGCTGTAGCTTCATTTATTTCCGTGTACGCTGGCCACGAGGAGAATGGATAGGCATTTCCTTGGAGGCCCCTTCTTTGAACTCGTGAATCGAAGTCTGCACCGTACGTGGTCACGCCCACAACGTCCGCAATATCCTTGTTAGCTATGTTAACATTATGTAAGGCGATTATCTAAGCTATGTTCTCTTGGGATAGCAACCTATCTTTTCCCAAAGCAAAAAAAAAAAAAAAACACACACACACACTAAATAAGGCCAAATACACAAAAAATGTGTGTGCACACAGATATGACAATATTTTGATTTTTACTCTCCACCCACGCGGAAGAATGCTAGATAGTTTGCCATGTCACTTAAAAGTGCAGAAGGATTGCCAGATGCCCTAAGGAATGAATAATGGATTTTCCTCAAATAATAAGAGCCCCGGAGAGATTTTTTAACATAAGGCAAATTCAGTATTTGGTGAATAATCAATCGGCCGAGACTAACTAATGGCTGTTGATCAACCAACCTCGGGGCCAGGGCTGGAAAGTTGCAAACTCGTCATTGTCTCTGAAATCGCATAGAGTGAGGATCTCTGCTCCCACCCCTTCTGACAAAAATGTGTTTCGGAAGTTATAACTTTCATTACACCTCAGTTTTAACCAAAGAAAAGTAGAGTTTCGCAATTTCATCAACAAACATCATCAAGCCAATGATTTAAGGATTTTAATGATACATGAATTATGCGCTTCAGTAAACTTAATGCTAAAATATGTATAGTGAAATAAACATGAAATTTGAGCATGAAATATATTCTTTCATTCTTTGCAAGTGTAATGGACCACACTCGGTCCTGCAGGATCTTAAAAGGAAAAATGAAATGGAACTGAAACGACTGACGACAGCAGTTGGGACTAACGAAGGAGGAAGGAGCGGAGGAGCAAAACCATAGAAATGACCTTAATATTAGTTTGTTATTAACAAATTTACAATCGAGTCGGGATTTGAGCAAAAATAAATAAATCAAATCACATAGCAGGAGTGAATTACAAAGCAAATCATAACAGATGTAGCGCAACCTAGTTACTTTACAATGAAGCATAGTAAAATAACACAAAAAATAAACAAACAGCTACATCAAAAATTAAAAACCCACAATCCACTCAAGCTGCATGGCCCAAAGAAATTGACAAATTACAAGCAGCACACACCACATCAATAAATCAATAACAGTATAAATATCAAAATCACGCACAAAATATTACTTAATAACTAAACAGACAGCATATAATATTAATCATTATTATTACCCAGCAGTAATACACTCTACAAGCAGCGGCCCCCCCCCCCCCCAAACACACACACAAACAGCCAATCTCCACAGAGACGTGGAGACAGACCCAGCTGTCAAAGAGGACGCACACAGAGGACAATCACTGGAGTCATCGAAACAGCCCATGATAGTTAACAGGAACACATCCCAAACTCGACTGTCAGCGCCTCAGTGGCGTGGTTGGTATGGTGTTGGCGTCCTACCTTGGTGGTCGTGGGTTCGATTCTCGGCCATTCCATTGAGGCGCGAGAGATGTGTATTTCTGGTGATAGAAGTTCACTCTCGATGTGGTTCGGAAGTCACGTAAAGCCGTTGGTCCCGTTGCTGAATATCCACTGGTTCCATGCATCGTAATAGCACCATACAAACAAACAAACCCGACTGTCCATCTCAAAAGCAAGACGATAGACGTTAACTTGCCCCACAGAAAAACATGAACAAGTAAACAGGTAACAACCCACTATGGGCAAACGATTGTTTACATTTAAACAACCTAACATCACCTCACACAAGACATTACAATGCGTTCATCATTTTATTGTCTTGTGTTTCATGCAGTATCGTAGCTTAAATGCCATGGATGATAATGCTACCGAAAAATTATAAGTAGGGCTATCGACATGAAAATAACAAAAAAAAAATTAAGAGTATTAATCTCTCTCTCATTTCATGTAGCCACGTACTGGTCACGTCAACAGTCGATGACGTCATTATCATGATCATGATCCCTCGATAGAAGTAGTCTTTTGGGGAAAAAAGAAAAATGAGACACCCTTATCGTCCCTATCATCACTGCTATCACATCTTACAGTGGAAATCTCTATATGGAAAAAATCGCAATATAAAATAAAAAGTAATAATGGGAGGATATAGGAGAAAAGGAGAAAAGATTGTAGTGAAAGGAAAACTAATGGGATGAATGAATTTCCTCCTTCAATATCTCTCTCAGTAACGATTTATTTTCACGTAGAGATTTCCACTATAGGATATGAGAGAGGGTGATACTGATAATGATAGTAACGATAAGGACGTCTTATTTTTCTTTTTGCCCCATGATGATGACGTCATCGACTGGTCACGTGACCAGTACGTGACTACACGAAGATGAGAGAGAGAGATTAATATTCTTAATCTTTTGGTTGTTATTTTCATGTCGATAGCCCTACCTATAATTTTTGGTAGCTTTGTCATCCAAAGCATTAAACAAGACGATAAATGATGGATGCCCTCCGATGTCTTATAAGGAATGAAAGAATATATATATTTTATCCTTAAATTTCAAGTTTATTTCACTAGACATATTTTAGCATTTTGTTTACTGAAGCACATAATTCATATATCATTAAAATCCTGAATCATTGGCTTGACAATGTTTAGTAATGAAATGGGGAAACACGAGAGACACTGAAGAGTTTGCAACTTCCAGCTGATCAACAGCCAATCAGGATCGTCATAAGGGACCAGGCTGGGCACCAGCTGCACGGCTGCTGTGAATTAATTATAGCTACCTGTTATTCAGTCAGTTATTATTTTTTACTAACCTTCGTAGATCCGTTGTGCTTGAATCATCCGGTAGGGTCTGAAGAACCTGTAAGGTCGAGTAGCCGACAGGAAAAAAATAAGAATGCGCCATGAATGAAGAAGAAACACTGGATCAATATTCATTCAAAGTTCTCTTTTACTTCCAGAAATAACCAACATTTTTTCTAGTTCTATATATGGGAAATATACACATCAAACAGAAATCTCCCCAAAATCTAGAACTGGTTTCACCAAGTGAATGAAGGAAAGTGCAAAACATAACCAGTTTCTGTGTTGAAATAAATATCACTAAGTTTAAGAGGGAAATTAATTATAATTCAGTCCTAGAGGAACAGGTGATATAAAAACAAGTTCTTTGGGATATATAAATAAAATCTTATAGATAAGAATATATGTTTTGTATGGATTTTCTTTCTGATATTATTATTATTATTATTATTATTATTATTATTATTATTATTATTATTATTTTATTATTATTATTATTATTATTATTTAGTAGATGAAACCTATTCATATGGAACAAGCCTACAGGGGCCATTGCCTTGCATTTCAATCTTCCAATGAATATGGTGTTAATTAGGAAGAAGAGAGAGGAAATAAAGGGAAATACAGAAAGAAGAGATACCACTTATTAAAAATAAGAATAAATCAGTACATACATAATATTGTATTAAGATACAAAAGAATAGCATTAGGTAAGAAATGCATAGCCTTTTTGCTTGCAATTCTGAAGTTCTAACTGCACAACATCCCCTTGGATGCTGTTCCACAGTCCAACGATGTGAGGAATAAAGAATCTCGGGCCCTGAGAAGTGCGACAACGCGGAACATTTACTACATATTGGTGCTGCTGTTCAGCGAATCTGGTTGGTCTCTGCAGACAAAGGGGATCAGGGACCAATTGCGAATGTGAAAGATCTCTGTTGAAATACAACTTATGAAAAAGTAATGAACAAGATGATCGATGGTCCAAGTCATAACTGCTACTATTAGGAAACAGAAACCTACCACCACAAACAACTTTATCTAAAAAAGATAAATCTCTGGCAGAAGCAGACATCCACCCAAGAGAACAGTATTCTAGTAAAGGAAGGTCAAATTACCTAAAACAGATTGCACTGATTTATCACTTTTATGAATATACGAGGCCTTACGAACAATATCTAATTTTCGTGCTACATTTGCTGAAACATTCACTAGATGTTTTTCAAAAGTTAGATGTGAGTCAAAAGTTACACCTCGAATAGTTAGAACTTCAGACTAATGCGTCAAAGTTCAATCCACCTGAAGAGGTGGGTGGGGTGGGAAATCTATACACTAAAAATAACAGTGGACCAAGAACACTGCCCCGTGGAATATTATATTATTTAAAAAAATTCTGTTAAGAGTATAAACAAATGTCACCATATGTCATTGAAAAAGACGCTGGAAGCAACTGGCTGACAAGGTGGGGCTGGCACACCTTGTAGGGCAAAAGAAACTCGCCAGGTTTGCCACAGCAACTAGAGGAGGACAGTCAGCATCGATTTAGAAATAAAACACTCATAAGGAAAAGATTAGTTAAAGATGAAGACACTTTTCAGATAATCCACCAAGAAACTTTTGGTTTCTCATCAGCCTGTCCTGCACACTTTTCGAAAAAACAGGAAAGTGAATGAAAAAGAAGTAAATGCATGATTGTACCCCCAGGCAAGACCGTGGAAGGCCATGGTGCAATGCCTATGACAGTCCAAGGCTGGAGAACAAGGATTGTATTCAGAGTAGCCTTCTCTTAGAAGGGTTGCCTACAAAGGCCAAAGAGCCCCTTCTACCCACTGGATTGATTTGAGTGTCCTAAAAGAGTTGCCTGCCAAGGCTAAAGAGTCTCTTTTACCGTAACTCATGCAGGCAGGGATTTCGCACCCTGAAGAGAATGTTGCCAAGACAAGCCACATTAACCCATTACTCACTTATTGAATTATAATAGTAGAACGATTATAAATTTATGATTTTTTTTCTTTCCTTTTTGCTGGAAACATAAAGCAGAAAGACAAGGGTCATTTAATTAAGTTAAAGAATTGGGATCAGGCTGACCTGGAGTTTAATGCTGCTGTACAGTCAAAGTAGCCAGCATCACCCAGCACTTGTTGGATGGAGAGTAACTGACATCAGAAACGACCTCTAGAAAGAAAGTAACTAACATCACCCGATTCTAGGAAAATGTAGTGCTATGCTAGATTTAGAGTATCTATCACCTAGTTCACTGGGGGAACCAACTAACATCACCTGATGCACTTCCCACAGCTTAATTCTCCTTACTACTTAAGACAAAGTAAAGTAACTAACAATACTTACTTCTAGAGCAAAAGTAACTAATTTCACCCATTCTTAAGGAAAAACATAAACTGCTGAATTCTAGAAAGAAAGAAACTAATCTCACATATCTCGAGAGAGTAAATATGATCACTGTTAAATACGGAAAGCAATCACTATTGTTTGTTATTGATGGAAATTTAGTAACATATCTCGTTTCTTGGGAGACTAAGTTAACCTAGTTCTAGAGGACGATACCTAGTACACCAAACTGTTACCAAATTCCAGAGGGAACTGCCCAGCATAACCCATTCTTAATGGAAAATGACTAACGGAGAAAAATATGTCACACACTTCTTGGGAGAAAGTAAAATAAGAGAAATGAATCTGCCGCCAGTGTTAGGGAAAGACAATAATTCAAATCAGTTTTGGAGGTACAGTAACTAACATCAATCTGTTCTTAAATAAAACTAATTAACATACCAGTCTTCAACTTCACTCATTTCTGAAAATCATCTAATAAGGATCTGTAAATGCACAAGAACACAAATAGCACAACTCAGTTCGAGATGAATAATAACTAATGTGGCTATTTAAGGGAGAAGATCATTAAAATCACCAGCTATCGAGGGAAAATAACTCACATCATCAAGGCGTTGTAGGGGAATGCAAATAACATCCCCCCGTCCTCAAGTCAAGTAGCTAGAACCTGCACTGTTCTACACGAGAAGTATCTAACGTCACCCAGATCCAAACGGAAGGCAACAGACTTCATCCAGTTTTCTCCAATCATAAAAGAAAATTACGGTGACACTATCGAGATCCAGACTCGACGGAAAGTAACCCATATTCTCCAGTTATGAAAGAAAAGTAATCAATAGTCAGTTCTTCCAAATTCTTGACAGGATAATATATCTAGCACACCTTTAGTCATCTAATATATTTGGGAGATAATGTTCTGACAGTGAATACGTACTTACATGTACTGTCTAATTCAAAAGTTCGCCGATACCCACCGGGGCGTATAACCTAACTCACTCTCCCGGAGAAAGTAATGGCCAGTCAGTGTCGTCAGAATACTGAACTTGTCAGTCCAATACGTTCTCCTCTACAAACACATTACGGACACGCACGCAAGAAAAAGAATCGCCGTCTCTTCATTTCTAAAAAAAGAACGCTCTTGTGCAAGAAGGAAGGGTGTCATGGATGTGATAATCACATTTACATTTCTTTTCAAGAGAAGCTGCATGTGAGCGGTACCGTCCTAAATTATTATGCACCCTGCAAAATGTATAGACTGCCACTTGGAATTATAAGTTAATTTCGATAACAGATTGCCTCAACTGTTTCTATACGTACCGTTCAAACAGACAGAAAAACTGGTTTGGAAATACTCATTCGAATCACCATTATCTTTATTTTTATCTCGGCTTGAGAAAAGCAAAATTTCTTTCTTGTCATTTAACAAGTAAGAGATCTTTACACTTACTCTTAAGTTGATAATTACTGGGAAATATAATATGAATTCTAAACCTAAATGTACCACGTATAAAGCGACTGCAACAGGAACATTGTTTTTTGTTTAAGAAAAGTTATAAAAAGTACTCCACTATACCTTCTTTGCGAGATGTCCGATGCAAACAGAGAGACATACTACACATGTTCATAAGTTGTTTTGCATTCGTAGATTAGTGGATTATTAGAATCATGGTCCCTCTTTAATTAACAGGTTCTCTGCCTTTCATTTTCTTTGCACAGTGTGAATGCTTGGCCGATAAAACAAGATTACATTAGAAATTTTGTGGAATCTGCTCTGGAGGTAGGTATTCGAAACCTTCATTGTTGTGTGTTCTTGCTGAAGACTAAAACTACATAATGAGTAATAAATGAATGAATAAATGAATAAAAAGACATCAAAATCATTATTAATTTAAGAAAAGTGTGCGGAAGTGTATCCTTTAACAAGAAAACACACACCCAGAGGTGTGAAAGCAATATTGCCCAGTCTATGGCACATCCCAAGGACCTGAGAATATTACTTATAAGAGATCCCTCCCTCACCTGTTAAGGGGCGAAGTGACGCCCACAGCCTTGAATAACAACGTAAAAAGCAAGGGTGTACTCCCAAGAAAGCTGAAACGCGAGGACAAGCGAGGACGATGAACCAGAGTATCTATAACGATATTTAGATCATAGGAATTTCCATGTTAAATGCCAATGGTGTTCAAGTTAAAAGTATTGAATGTTATGTATATACTGCATGCGATAAATGCTGTGCAACCTGAAATCTCTCGTATGAATATGAATCATTTTCACAAAAGACAAAAGTTAATCTCTCTCTCTCTCTCTCTCTCTCTCTCTCTCTCTCTCTCTCTCTCTATCTCTATATATATATATATATATATATATATATTATATATATATATATATATAATATATATATATATATATGCAGAAGCCAGGTATTATGTCGTACCTCTAAGTAAATGGGGATACAATCCACAGTGAACAAGACCACAGTTGATGGTCGAAAGCTTTAATCCTGTACAAGAGATATATATATTTTAAACTACAAGAGGATTTTACTTCATTGTGGATTGTGGATTGTATCCCCATATAGATATATATATATATATATATATAATATATATATATATATATATATATAATTCTATATATATATATATATGTATACATATATATACATATATATATATATATAATATATAGATATATATATATATATATGTGTGTGTGTGTGTGTGTGTGTGTGTGTGTTTCTATAAACCAGTAGGGATTGTTTATAAAAGACTCCCGTAGAAATCAAACGCCTGTCAGATCGTTAACATGGGGGTCTCCACTACTTATGTTGAAAAGTGTTAAGATCGAGAATTAGCTGTAGTTTATACTTGATATTAAAGGAAATGGTTGACAAGGAGGGAAAAATACTCATGGACGAAACAAAGCTCAAATTCTCGCTGTTGGTCAAATGACTACTCATAATAAGCTTTCTTGTCATCACTATGCATCTCCAAAATTGGGTCCATCTCATTAGCTGAAGCCCAGAGCATAGTCAAGGTTTGGAAAGCATTCTCCAGTGTCAATTAGTATTGCTCACAAACATGTACAGCCATACGTACAGACGGAAAAAAAACACCACTTCACTGACGAGGTAACTATTAATGGAATAACAGTAAATTTCAGACACTGGTAAGATGGATGGCGTCGATTTTGCTGCCACGATGACGAAGGAAGGTTAAAGCAATCATAGTTCGTCAGCAATGATTGTTTACTACACAGTTACTTTAAAGATAATAGCCTACTGTTGCTGCTTCCCTTGATAATGTAATTGTTAACAATTTCGCTTGATCATCGACGCTTCTTAGAGCGGGAGGAAACAATTCAAAGAAAATTAGTGGCAACATAAGAAATAAATCGCATGTCCGAAAAATTGGCATCGAGGTTGAAATGAGAGAGATAGAGAGAGAGAGATAAGACTTTTACTAGCTGCTGGAGCAAAGGAATTATTTAAAAATACATTATTACCTCTTTACTGTACCCATCAAAATTAAATCTTCATTCAGAAATTCTAAATCTTGAGAGGAAAGATGACGTTTTAGAACGATTCTACAAAAAACGTTTGCATACGTCTGATAACTTTCATTTCATATAAGTAGTTAGGAATGTTTTTGTATTGAAAGCTATCTGATTCTTCTTCTTCCCACTGGTTCCCATTTTTTATATGGGGTCACAGTTTTGGATGAACCATTTCCATCTATTTCTATCCTGAGCTTCTGCATCATCAATTCCCTTCTCATGTAAGACTCCTCTCCCACAGTCCTTCCATCTCTTTCTTGGTCTTCCTCTTCTTCTTCTTCCTTGAACCTCCATCCCCATAGTATGTCTCCCAGCATGGTCCTCATCTCTCCTCAACAGGTGTCCATACCATCTCAGCCTCCCCGCCTGCACTTTTTTTTATATTTCCACCATCTTAGTTGACCACCTTATGTAGTCATTTCTGATCCTATCCTCTCTTGTCATCCCAGACATCTACCTAAGCATTCTTATTTCTGCCACATCCATCTTCTTCTCCTCTGTCTTTCTCATGTTTCCTGTTTCCATGCCATACAGCATTGCTGTTCTTACCACCGTCTTGTGAAATTTTCCTTTTAACCTCAGCTGTACTCTATTTATCACAAAGAACTCCAGAGGCCACTCTCCAGTTGTTCCAGCCTGCCTGTGCCCGATGTTTTACTTCTTCTTCCATACTTCCTCCAGTGTTAACAAAGGGCCCCAAATACTTAAACTTGTCAACTCTATTTGTTTTCCACCAAGCTGAACACTTTCTCTATCATCCCCCTGATTGGTGGTACAAATATATTCTGTCTTAGATCTACTTATTCTCATTCCTCTGTCCTCCAGTACTTGTCTCCATCTTTCCAATTTCATTTCCAGATATTCCCTGCTCTGTCCACACAGAACAATATCATCCACTTACAATATGTTCCATAGTACTGCCTCCCTTACCTCCTCTATTATAACGTCCATCACTATGTTAAAGATAATTGGGCTCAGAGCCGACCTCTGGTGTAATCCCACTCTCACCTCAAAACCATCTCTCCCCAACACTGGTCCTCACTCTGGTAAATATATTCTAATACATCTCTTGTATCAATCGCACGTAGGTACTTCTCTGGCACCATCCTCTCCTTCAGACTCCTCCATACCTCTTGTCTCAGGACTCGATCATAAGCCTTTTCAAGGTCAATGAATACCAAATGTAGGTCCCTTTGCTTTTCTCCGAATTTCTCCATTTGTTGCCCCAGACAAAATATACCATCTGTTGTTCCCCCTCCCTTCATGAATCCCCTCTGCTCTTTACCTATTTGTAATTCTCTCAG